>NW_024340692.1:8947388-9156639 GCF_902729225.1 Pteropus medius
ACTTATAACCACTGCTATAAAATGTTTCTAGTCTTTAGAATGGTTGACTGCTTTCTCAGAGAACTGAATTACCTCCAAGAATCTCACCACCATCCTCTGTGAAGTCTACAGTAAGACTGTTGCAACCACCATTTATTTTCCCTACACATACTTTTAGTCCTCAGTGTTTTATTTACAAGAGTCTTCTCTACTAAAATACATTGCTAGATCTGCCAGAAATATTCCAGACCTTGCCTCAGTGCCACACCTTTGTTTCAAAGTGAGGTAGATTAGTATGTCAGCAACCTTAGGTGATAAATCTCCATGTGGTGCCTGAGCCTCTAAGGTGACTGCCAGAGGCTCATAGACTTCATATCAGTCACTTAGACAGGATTAGGGAAATCTAGAAGGTGCCTGGCATTGCAAATAAACATTGGAAGTTATCTTTGTAGTTATATTTTTAAACTAGGGCCCATGTAAATCAATTCCAACTAAGTTCAGAGTAGGCAAATATTTTCTCCATTTTTAAGCTGGCAGTCTTAAAATTTTCCCTGAGGTAAATTCTTTCTCATAAGGCAAAGAAAGCCACAATGGGCTTCTGAAATCTCTTAAGATAGCTGTCTCAGAAGTTAATGGATATCTATGCAATGAGGCCCCGGGTAGGTGGACATAATTCTTTAATAAGACAACATATTTTAAATGAACATAGGATTGAATCACAGATTAAAATTACACCTCTGCCACTTACTTTCTGTGTATCTCTGGACTATTCACTTTAATTACAAGGTTGTATCTTTAAATGGAAAATGGAAATCAAAAGTAATATTCACTCCAAAGTCGTTAAATGGGTTAATGCAAATAAAATGCATAGAAAAGTGCCTTGCTTAATTACTGTTCCCTCAGCCAGCATACTAGGATAATCATTTTTCTTGTCCATATTCACTTTCACTAAGTTTTGTCAAGTCTCAGCATACACACACACACACACACACACGCACACACACACACACACACAGCCATGCTATAGAGTAGTTAGAAGCCGTGTGGGATGAAATACGTGCTCACTGAAAGAACCCATAAGCTATTTCACATGCTTTCCTGAAAATATATATGTAAATATTGGCCTGCTGTGATTACTGATCCATGTTAGGCTTAAGGCAAAAGCGGAATCTGTAAGCATTTTGAGCTATTTGTATAAGATTGTCTAGAACTTCTCTTTTTCTCGTTCCCCCCCACCTCCGCCCCACCGCCCACTTTCTTCTTATTTATCTTACTTTCTGGGACTATGTCTGAAGGCTGTTGATCAAAAGAAGAAGAAAAAAATCTATACCCTGGGTAAAAATTGTGGAGAATAAAAGTTTGCCTAAAACCTCTGGCTGTCTTCACAGTTCATGTGAGTCTAAATGAAAATGGGTGAAAATGCCAAACAATTTTAAAGGCTTTCAGACACGGGGATGCTTGTGAAATGAAGACAGAGCATGTGGGTTCATTATTCTTTTTTATGTCAATATTATGTCTACATTATGGCATTATGTTGGAAGACTTCAAGAAACAGTGTGAGTCAGGAAATAAAATTTCTATCGCTCAGATAGCACCTGAGGAAAAAAAAGTAAATGCTTCAGAATTTGAAATACTGTGTTTAGAAAAATGATATATTAAATGCATGCATGTTCAATAAATTGAGAGGGATACTGTGAGCAGCTTTTAAAACTATTTGAGAGTTTCAGGATACACAGTTGTTTTCAGGAGCACTTTATTTTTTAATGTCATATCTAATGCAGAATTTTTTAAACATCATCAAATAGAAACACCACTATAAATCTGAAAGAAAATAGTGAAGCATGAAAATATTAGTGATGAGAAAATTCATCATACTAGAAAGTTCCAATAGTAATACTTAGTGATCAAGGAGTTCATTTTATTGTACAGTTTTTGCAAACAGTCTATACCTACAAGTTACAAGAAGTAGTAACAACCAAAGTGAAAAAGCAATCAATTTTTAAATGTCAAGGAATCCACTTATTTATTTTCTAGAAGTTAGCTTAATTAGAAAAGTTGTTACAAGTGTTAAGACCCTAGAAGGAACATAATCTATAAGTTAAATGACAATGTTGTACATTCTTACTGAAAGAACTCAGAGACTTAGCTTGCACATACCAGGTGATCAGTGTTGGAGTCATATACACAGATGATGTTGTCACATTAGATAAGTTTTTGGATGGTGTTGTTTGACCCACAGAAATGTCTGGTCTATCATTCAAATATCATATTCTAACATAAAATTTTCATACCCAAGGTAAATAAGACACAAAATTTTATAGGTAGCGTGAGAATTTGAAAATCCTGACAAACTAGGTTTAGTTATCCTCTTCTATGCAAACTAGATGAATGACCTTGCACAAGTAAACTGCTGAGATGTATGTTCTTTATCTATAAATTATATATGTCTATGAACAAAAGAATGTGTATATAATTATCTAAAGTGCCCCATAATTTAAATTCAATGTGATCAGTAATACAATGCAGTCGTTTGATAAATATAGCCAGTATGTAGGTTTATACATACAGATAGACTTTTGTGAGTAAGTGGGGCCTTATGATTAGTTCTGGCCAATACACTGTGAACGGAGTGACATATCACTTTTGGAACAAGTATTTAATTTCTGTTGTAAGAACCCATGGAGTGCTCTCTTCTTTATGGAACAATGACTGTCAAGATTTAAGGTAGCAGCTGTTCTATCAGTCTCGATCTTTGAGTGACCATGGTAAGCTGAATACCCTAACTAACCGACTCTGGAACTGTAACAAGAAGGAGAAATAAGTGTTTATTTGAGATTTGGACTCAATTGTTACTGTAGCATAACAGCCTATTCTGACTAAGAAATACAATTAAGGTCTCACCTAAAAGCTTTTGATGACTTCATCATAATAATAATTGTAAGCATAAGTATAAAAAGTGCCAGTATCTGAATTTATAGTTTCTCTTTGGATGTCATTTGACTTTAATAATATATTACTTAAGACATCAAGAAGTGCCCAGGCATGGCAGCACACCCTTCAAATATTGAGAATGATTAAGAGCAAGTTATTTAAGCTCTTTGGTCTTCTTATCCTAAATTCGCTTAGTTGTGTTAGTAAGTCTGTGAGGCAAGTGTTATAGTGCTTCATAACGAGAAACCCACAGGGTTCTATTTCAGTCTTATAGGTCTATTAAAGACTTTCAAATATGGCTCTATTAATATTTCTTCCTTTTAAGACTAGATTCGTCTTTAAGACATACACTGTTTCATTTTATATCTTAAAATACTTTAGCATTTAGGAAATATTTCTCTTTATTAAGTCCAATTTCAGTAAGATATCAGTAATTAAATACCTAATGTCAAATTTCTTTCAGCTGAGTTAATGGGTTTGGGCTCATAGGTGAAATTTAATTCCTAATCCTAAACACTATTTAAGTCAATATTTGTCATGAAATAGTTGAATATATATTGTAATTAAAAAGGTAAATTGATTAATGGAGAAAGAGTTGGTCATTAGTAATCACAGATTAAGTCCTTTATACCTGAAGTCAAGTTTTACAGCAGGACGAAACTGAGGCAGGTCAGAGTTCAGCAAATGCCCCTGGAACAGTGGTTATTTAGCTGTTTGATTGCTGAGAAGGAAACAATCTTACATATTATATATATACATATATATACACACATTATACACATTATAGTAGAAATAGAAGTCTGAATGTAGACATTTTTTCAAGCCTGTGCACTGAATAGAGATTATGTGAAGGTTTTCAGCAATCAAATGTGTAATATAATCAAGAGGAATCACAGTATAATAAAATGATATCATCTAATAATGGTAAACTCTTCTCCGAACAATTTCTCCTTCCTTGTGCATTACATTATAAAATGATTTAATACCACTTCTTTTTCAAGGAGAATCTCTTTTCAATCTTCATTTTGTTTTGTTTTTATTGTGGTAAACTATATATAATGTGAAATTTACTATTTTAGCTATTTTTAAGTGTACGATTCAGTGATATTTAGTACATTCGCATTGTTGCTACCTTTCTTACTGTGCATCTTCAGAACTTTTTCATCATCCCAAACTGAATTCCATACATATTAAACCGTAACTCCTTGTTACCCCCTCACCCCAACCCCCACTAACCAGCAACCTACTTTCCATTTCTATGAATTTCAATCTTTTAGGTACCTCATATAACTGGAATCATATAATATTTGTCCTTTGGTGTCTTTGGTGTCTCGCTTATTCCACTTTGCATAATGTTTTGAAGGTTCATCTATACTTTAGTATCTATCAGAATTTCATTTATTTTTAAAGCTGAATAATATTCCACATCAACATTTTGTTTATCCATTCATCCATTGATGGATATTTGGGTGTTTCGAGCTTTGACTATTATGAATAATGCTGTTATGGGCATTGGTATTCCAGACTTTTTTTCTTTTTCAGTGTAATAAACTCCTGATATTGACCGAAATATTTAAGTTTTGTTTGAAACATGCACACACAATACAGGCTTGAGTCGTAGGCCTGTATTTAACTTGTGTTATTATCTTTTAAAATTTTTAATAATTAAAATCATGATTTTTATCTATCTTTGAATATACTTTTGCTCATGATACCATTTCTTTAAGAATTTTTTTCTAATAAGACAGATCAAGTTTTTTTTAATGTCCTCCTCTATCACTGATTTTTTCGTTTTGTTTTTGTTTTTGTTTTTGTTTTTTTCTGAAAACCAGTCAGCATATCCATAACATGTTTTTCTTCATGGTTGGTCTAAGACACTGAGAACATTTAGGAGACTTAGAAGATGAGAATGATAATGCTTAGAACCATATAAGTTCAAAATTATCCCAAATGGGACTTTCTCATGTTTGTGTCTTATTTTTCCTTGTGCATGGATTGCTTTTTAAAAAAAGATAAATTTGGCTATATTCTCAACAGTCAATGACTTTTCACTAGTTAGTATGCTTTGAGGTTCTTGAACCTGGGAGGAATAAATCTAAACTTTCTCTTACATTAAAGCCTTCTTAGCTTTTATCCAAATGAATGATTTTATCATTATTTCCCTTTACTAGCCTAACCTTATTACCCTCTGATTTAGTCAGGATTCTCCAGAGAAAAGAACCAAAAGAACCAATATATATATATAAAATTGTTTACAGGGAAGCTTAGAAGTTCCACTATCTGCCATCTGCAAGAGAGAGAAACAAGAAAGCCTGTGGTACAACTCAATTTGAGTTCTAATGCCTGAGAACTAGGGGTACTGCTGGTGTAAGTCTCAGCATCTGAACACCCGAGAACCAGGAGCTCCCATGACCAAGGGCAGAAGATGAACATTCTAGCTAGTGAACAGAGAGAGAAAATTTGTTCTTCCTCTGCCTTATTGTTTTATTTGGACCCTCTACAGATTGAATGGTGCCTCTTCATATTGGTTAGGGCAGATCTTCTTTACTCAATGTACTGATTAGAATGTGTTCTGCAGCATTCTCATAGATACATTCAGAAATGTTTTACTAGCTACTGGACATCCTTTAGCCCAGTCAAGGTGACATATAAAATTAACCATCACATCCTCACTCAGCTTGGTTTATATTAAGTTAAATTAACTTCTGGAACACACTTTTATTCTATGTTGCATGGTCAAACTTGTTTTTCCTTTCTTCAATGTTGCCTATTTCAATACTTCCAGGCATATATAATATCAACTTCCTCTAAAATTCTATAGCAATTTCAATGTACTTCTCTTTTGGCTTTAATATCCCAGTTTCAAATTTAATTATATAAATAATATATAACTATATTTATTGTTTAAAAATTTTAATGGAATTAATATAAATTAAAAAGTAATCATTTATCATACCTCCTAATCCTGCCCCCATTTGCAACTACTATGAAATTTGGAGTGTATTATTCAGAGTTTTTTATATGTATGATGGAATTATCCTTGACATAAAATCTGTGACTTTCCTTTATCACTTAACAATATTTATGAGACATTTTTGTGGGTTAATATATAGATCTGCTTTATTTTTTAATGGTTGCATACTTTTCTATAACATGGATATGCCAGTTTTCTTTATTTCCTTTTTATAGAGGTGTTAAAAGTCATAAGTGATATACTCATTAAAATTTCTATATTATGAAAATAACCATGAGTAAAGTTAAAATGGGAGGAAATATTTGTATATGTATAACTGATATAATATCCATAATATATAGTCAACAAATAGATGAGAAATATGCAAGCTTTCCAATATAAAATTTTAAAAAGTTCTGTGGTAAGCTAAATAAAGCTATCAAAAATATCTGAGATTTAATCCCTGGAATCTGCAAAGATTACCTTATATGGCTAAAGAGTTTTTGCAGATGTGATTAAAGTTAAAGATCTTGATATGGAGAGATTATCCTGCATTATCTTAGTGGGCCCTACGTGTAATCATGTGTCTTTATAAGAGTCAGGCAGAGGGAGAGGTGACTGCAGAAGAGAAGACCATGACACCAGAAGCAGAGACTAGAGTGATGTGGCAATAAACCAAGGAATGCTGGCAGTCATCAGAGGTTAGAAAAGACAATGAACAAATTCTACCCTGGAGTCTCCAGAAGGAACTAGCCCTGCTGATACCTTAATTTAACTCTCATAGACTCATTTCACACTTCTGGCCCCAGACCTGTAACAGTATTTGTTGTTTTGTTTTATGCCATGAATTGTATGGTAATCTATTATAGCAGTAATAGGAAAGTAACATAAATGCTAATAATAAATATTTCTATGAGGATTTCTAGGTGTTAGGCACTCTTATATACATATACATATAAATTATATAAACTTATCAAAAATAAATCGTCACACCAATCTTTTGCAGGATTCTGAGGCACCGGGAATTTAAGTAGCTTGCTTAGGATCACACATCAAGCAAGTGGTAAAGGAAGGATTTGAACTGAGGCAGCCCGGGTCCTGACTTGTACCATTCAGCCTTTCAGGGAATGATTAAACCCAGAGATAGAAGTTGATGGTCAGGAACATAAATGGTCAGACTGAGGGTGGCGGGGTGTTGGTGTTGGTGGCAACTAAAGATAGATAACAATGAGTGTTGGCAAAAATGTAGAAGAAAAAGTTCTTTATATCATGTGGGAGAGAGAGGTGGGAGAGGCTGTGTTCTTTTTAATGGTGGTGGGCAATTTTAAAAGATTTATCAGAATGGACCATTGGGCATCATGCTTTAACCAAGCAACCCCACTCACAAATCAATCTATCACAGCTTTGTTTTTGAAACCCTAAACATATAAACTATTTTTCTAGCTGACACTAATTAGTTATGTGTAAATATGTGATTACCTTGAGCTTAAGCTTGTCAACTAGTATGATTTCTAGGACTCTCCCCCCACCCCAGTGTGGTACATGTAAGAATAATCTTTGGGGCTTTTCCAAAGTATCACATTTATTCTTCCAACTACCTTTTCTCTAAGACTAATATTTCTCACTATGAACATGAGTCCCAAACTCTCGCTGTGAGAATCACTGTTACAATAAATGACTCAGTCTAACAGGAATGTGCTACATCCTTCAGAGGGTTGTAGTAGATGAAAGGAAAGAATCAATAAGGAAGGAAAGGACTGACACTATCTTCTGTGGCTTTTCTATACCAGATATGTGCTAGTACCTCCCACAAATTAGCACATTTGAGCTTCACAAAACCCCATGAATTTGAAACCATCTTCCCCTGTATAACTGAGGAAGCTGAGGCTCCATAATGTTAAGCAAATTTACAAGGATCACACTGTAGTCAGCAAATGGCGGCGGTAGGATACAAATGCAGACCTGACTTTTCACTGCATGGACGTTGATCAGTTTTTGAAATATTAAAGACAAATTTGGCACACAGTTTTGTAAATCAAATGCATAAAGTGAAACAGGATCCATATTTAACAAGTTTCAGGTCCTAAATGAAGATCACTAATACAAGTTCAGTGATTTAATCCTGTCAGGTTGATCTCTCCTTGGGTCAATGTAGGTTACCACCCAGTTGTTCCTCTATGGCCTACTGGGCATTCAAGCGTGCTAGTAGTTTCCTCTTATAACAGAGGTTAGAGAGAGGAAGGAAATAGACCTCTCTTAGCCTACTCTAGGCACAAAATACAAAATAAGACTGTGAAATGCTACAAATGTCACCTTTTCTTATTACTGCTATTTGACATTTCTCAGATTGCTTTGCAAATTAGAGTTAGCTTGTTATATGTGAGCCTATGATATACGCTCTGTACCTTAGAAATTAGAGCTTTTTTTTTTTTTTTTTTTTTTTTATCTGAACACTTCTTTGGAGGTTTTGATGGGAACTGCTCTCATCTGTTTACCAAGGACAGTCTGGGGATTCAGCTCCTCACTATCTGCTATGTCTTCCTAAAGCCAAAAGTTTCTGTGATAATTTAATATTCAAAAATATGAAATTTAATATTCAAAAATATTAAATTTCAGACTTTCAGTGAATGATACGTAACCTCTACCAGGTAAAACAATGTGGAAAATTTTCTAGAATTGCTACCAAGATAACATATTTCATTGGTAACTTATTTATAATTGAGATATAGTTTATAGAACTAGAGATGATATAATTTTAGACTAAAATGTTGAGGTTAAATATGATTATATCCTCTCTTATCTCTTAGTAATCTTTTATATTTTTCAAAACATCTTTGTACATGTTATCTTCTATTTACTGGAAGAAATTAAAATCTAATGTTCTTGAAATGATATTTTTTTGCCTGTATCAAACTTGTTTCCTTCTAGTTAAGTGTTGCCCCAGTACAATTTATACAAACTCTTTTTATAAAAAAAGATATGTTACATTATCCTAAGCTTTATTTTATTTGGTAAAATATTGCAAATGATAGTTTATCGAGCATGTTACTAGGAGCTTGAGAAATAATTATTATAACATTTTATTAGAAAACTTTTCAACAAGTTCAGGATATATTCTTTTTAAAAATTATTATCATAACAATTTTTTCATCATCAGTAATATATAGTCCACAGATAAATTCAAGAAATACACAAAAGTAAAAACAAAGAAATATTCCCCTACCCAAAGTTCTGTTCTCCTTTGTGTTACCCTTTACATATTTAGCTATATACTTTTTTTATTAGATGTATTTTTATTAAAAACAAAGACCTTATTTTATTTATCCTTTTTGAAACCTATTTTTTGCTCACTTAAAAGACATATTTTCATATCTTTAATAATTATTTATTTTAAATAATATATTTTTATTTCTTAAAATTATTACCAAATAAAAATTATAGCTGGTGTGGTAATAGATGAAATGTTTCTATTTATGGATTTTTTCCATTGTTCTGTTTATGGCTCATTTTACAAAATTTCTGTCTAAAACAGAACCAGATATTTGTTACAGTTCAGGAGTTGATGTTTTCTCATGTTCTGTACAGCATAAGTTCTTAAATGCTGAATTCCAGTAATTTCACTTGGCATCATAAACAACGCTTTCTCTTGCTTTTGCTTTCCCTTCAATAAAGTCTACCTTTACGAAATGAAAATCATTTGCTGTCCACAGCAATCTTACTCTCAATGATTCAAGAATTGATAGATCAGTGCTGTTTATTTAGAAGGCTTTTAAAATCAATACTTTTCAAAAAAAAAATCTCATAAATCCTCACCAAAAAGAATCTTTATTAAAAAATCCCAATTCTTGAGATTCTTGAGCCATATAGTCAATTGTACAATGAATGAACTCTAAATTACTTCTTAGTTTGATATCAAAACTGTTCAGTGCTTATTATTTTACAGTAATTAATTGCATAAATAATTTGGTGGTTAGTATAAAGGTAGATTAAGAATCTAATTGAATTTTCATGCAGTAGGCTCATTCCCAAGAATTAGTAAATCTTCAGGATATTGATAGCTTCAGTGGCAGAACTTCATTTAGAATATTATTTTAAAACATAAGATTATCTTAATGTCTTCACAGATCAATACTACTTATATTTATATCAAAATAATTATTTTATTATTAGTTCAATTGCCATAATTCTAATGAATAAATACATTTCATTATATTCATCGCTTTAAGAATCCTGTATCATAGTTCTTTAGAGTTTAGACATTCTAAAGGATATAAGTTTGGGAATGATGCCATCAGTTATGCAAATGCCTGTTTGAGAGACTCACAGAGAAACTGTGTTAAGCTATAGGTCGACATCACACAAGGAAGGAGGTAAAACCTTTTGCTGATCTTTTCTTAACCTATTTATTTAAGCCCATTTAATAGTCTGTAATCTTTGTTTTGAGAAAACATAGACATCTATGGAGTGCTTTTGATTATAATTTCCTTTAACCCAATGTGAGCAGCTGTCCATTTGGTTGTATTGGCCATATCACACTATAATAAATGGAATTTTACAGAGTTGCCTCAACCAAGATAGGAAGCAGGCAAACATCCTCTCTCTGCAGGGGAGGACAATTAGAGAATTCATGAATTAGCTATTTACATTTTCATAATATTAGGAAAACATTTCTTTGGTTGTAAAAAGTTCTTGTCATTGTTAGGCTAATACCAACTCTGTGTGAATGATAATGTATTTGGATTTACACATTTAAAATGTCATGTTTTATATCACACTGCTGAACATGAGGCTCAGTCAATGTCTTCAGTTGTATAATAGAGATGTATGAGCTTAAGTTGAGTGGCGACTGCCCTATATCACAGAACTATAAATAAAGCTGTGATTCTCATTTATCCTCTCTGCTGAGGCTATAACCTCTGCCTAAACTTTAGCATATGTTATACAGTGTTCTCCAACTCAGCACATGGCAATGGCATCCTTAGTCTCTCAGCCAGATAGGAATCATCACTGATTCCTCTCTCTCGCACGCGCGCTCGCGCTATCTCTCTCTTTCTCTCTCTCTCTCTCTCTCTCTCTCTCTCTCTCTCTGTCATATCCAGCCCATCAGTGAATCCTATGAGTTATACAATCAAAACATATACCTAGAACTTAACCTCTTCTTACTTCCTCCACTGCTGCCACTCTAATCTAAGCCTTCATTAGTTCTTATCTGGATTTTTGAAGGAACATCCTAATCTTTCTGCCTCTGTCTTTCTACCATCTGCCCTCAACACTGCTTACAGTACAGACTGAACTTCTAAAAATGAAGTAAAATCATCCCTCATCTTAAAACTCTCTGCTGAGGATAAAGTCACAATTCTAATGGCAGCCTCTAGGCTTCTATATAAGTAGAAGCTTTCCTCTCTCACTTTCTTCCTCATTCTCTTCCCTTTCTTTCTCCTTCACCTCAGTGCATTCACTTTTTCCCTCTGCTCCAACCATACTCCTCACTGTGCATCTTCCGCTCCAGATGGTCTCCCAAACTGGACCTTTTCCTCTTTTTTCTGCCTAGAATGTTCTTCCCTTATATACAGTTGTACCTAGGTGCCCATGGTGGATTCATTTCAGAGCCCCCCATGGGTACCAAAATCCCCTGATGCTCAAGTCCCTTATATAAAATGACATAGAATTTGCATGTAACCTATACACATCCTCCTGTATATTTTAAATCATCTCTAGATTATTTATAATACCAAATACAATGGAAATACTATATAAATAGGTGTTATACTGTATTATTTAGGGAATGATGACAAGAAAAAGTCTGTACTTGTTCACTAAGGATGTAACCACCATAAGCCAATTACAAAATATATGTCAGCAGCAACATAACTTTTTTCAACATAATATTTTTGATCTGCAGTTGACTGAATCACAGATGTGGAACTTGTAGATATGAGAGCTGACTGTACTTGCATGGTAGACATCCTCATCTTTCAGGAATATGCTCAAATATCACCATGTAGTGTAGCCCTCCCAACCACTTTCTTTAAAATTGTAACTGCACATGACCCAAAATACATAACCCTCTCTAAGACTTTTCTGACATACTTTCTCTTTGATGTTTGTTTGGGTTTCTGACTCCCTCCATTAGAATGCAACACTTTTGGGGGAAACATTTTTTTTTTTGATAGTTTTTGTTTACAGCTGTAACCCAGTGCATAAAACAGTGCCCAGTATATGAATTGTAAATGAAATATACTAAGACTTTCTGTACATGTAGTAGCATATTAGGCAACTGATTTCACAACAAAGAAAAACAATCACTTTATTAGTTTAGAATCTATATTTCTATTCTGAAAGCTAATTGCGCATCAATTTAGGAGAGGCCATAGGCCTTAATCTAAAGTTCAACACATGAAAGTGTTATAAAACCATATTAATAATGTGAATTAAAACTTATAAAATAAAATCAACTATCAATGAATAGTTACCGCAAAAAGAACTGTGCTAGACAATCTGGAAATTAATGGACTACAAAGGATGGTTTCTGTTTATAATTTAATTAATAAGCGAGAAAAGAGTGCCCAAAACTATATGCATAATAAATGATTAAATATTGACATAAGATACATCATGTTTTCTCACTGGGCCTTAGTTCCCTCAGCTTTAAAATGAATTTAATAAAAAAAAAAAAAAATCAGTGGTTTTTGTTTTTATTTTTATTTTTAAAATTTTGTTTGTTGAGATTTTTAAGGGCCATTAAAGAATCTTTTAAAAGCTTCCTTAGAGAGTCTAAAGTGGTCACCTATTAGAAAGGCTGCTGAGTATCTTAGTTTCAGGCTCCAGACCTGTCTATGTGCCAACACCACCTCCTTCTACTAGAAAACTCTTTATTTATTGCACTGAAACCTAAGATTTCGTTTGAGCAAAGAGAACCAAACTTCACCCCCACCTCCAAAAAAAATTAGTTGAAACGACACCAATATTATAACATTCTATGATTGGTATAGTACTTCTTCTATAATTCTTAAAAATAAAAATCTATAACCATTAGCAAAATAAAGTTGTCTTCTGAGTATAATAGGAACTTGTTGAGTCCATTTGTGTCAGGTCTTCTTGTTTGATATTCTGTTCTTTAAATACAAGGACTACAATGTCAGATCTTATATGAGCATTTCTAAGTTGAGGTCCATTAAAGCTATCTATAATATAAAGACTTGTTATGATTCTTGAAGGTATTTATAATGCCTTTTTGAGGTGTTGACCAGTAGTTTTGACCTTGTGATTCCTCATTTTGAATGACAAAAGAAACAAAAAATATATATATTTTATACTTGGTTTTAGTGTGGCTACAGGCTCAGTAATAACAACAACAAAAAGCAGAATGATTTACTGATAATAATTCTTCCCTACAGCCCAGAACTCCCAAGAAAAGAGTAGTACAATGGGAGCTTGAATAGTATTTAGTAAACTAGAGCTGTCTCTTTTTCATTTGAAAACTTTTTAAACATTTAATTAAAAAGGCTTACCAAGAACATACTTTCCACCATTGACCACTTTGTACAACTAGTGATAATTATGTTTTTTATAATTACTTAATCTACTTATTATTTTAATACATAAATAAATTTCTCATAGGATTTTATATCACTTTTATACCATTCCTTTCAAAAAGCAATAAGCTAAGCCTGGTGATTAATAACACATTTGTTATCCTATCAAGGAAGTTCTAATTTACAGATTTCAGAAGCATCATAGATTTTAAAAACATAATAATGAATGGAAATTCTATTGACAAGCAGTGAGCCTATATTGACCCATTGGGGTCAATATTGTTCCTGAGGGTAAGTGAATTTTCAGAACTGAGGATATGCCTTTTTTATTTATCTGGGACAGATACATTTTTTTTTTTTAGAAGTGAAGTTATAGAAGACACATTAGTTGATTTTTCTCTGACAATCTTGGTGATAAAGTACCACGAGGAACTCATTCTTTGTTTCACATGTCACCCTTGAACAGTATCATCCTTGAACTGTAGACATCACATTGTGTCGGTGTTTGCAGTTGGTTGATATTTTAAAATATAGTCTCTGCTCATTATAAAGCAGAAGGAAAAGCCATAAATATGTTTTCTAGGATCCAAATATACTTATTTATGTTTTATATGACTATATGTTTATTAATGCTAAAGGAAGAACCTAGGACTATATCATTCAAATGCATGGTTAGGAAGCTTTTGAGGAAAATCTGTAGAAATACTGTGTAAATGTTTACTGTGTCTTTACTTCCTGATTATATATTTGCTCTCCTTTCATTTATTTGCAATATAAAATGGAAATAGTTTTCCAAGTGACTCAATGCTAAATGTTACATTTCATTCAATCTTAAAAAAAAAAAAAAAGCCAACATTTTAGCATATGCTATGTCGTTAGTTCAACTCTTGGTGGTTAGACTCAAGAATGATGAATGTTGGCTCTTCCAAAGGGAGTTTATGAATTATTATGGTAAATGTATAAGAATCCAACAAATATGAAGAAAATCCAAGAAAGTAGAGGTTTTTGATTCTTGGCCTCTACTATATGCCCATTTCCAGAAGAGTGTCTCCTATATGGTAGGCACTCAAAAAATAATTGTGTAAAATATAGTTGAAAAAGTAGTTATATAAAGAAAATACCAAGGGAGAAATCAAATCTTCCATGCAGATATTAGAAATTTTTACACTTAAACTCAATCTTAAAAGATCAACATTAGATTTGAATCCAGGAGTCAAGAAATAAGATATAGTTTAGAAATATGAGAAAAAAAAAAATCAGGTATAAAATTGTGGAATGCCAGGAAAGAACAAAATAGATGGCTTGTAAAAGAATATTAGTCTAGGATAAAGTTATAAGTGGTTTTAAATATTACGATAAGTAATTACTGAATATTAATAAGCAACAATATGACATGATCAAATGGGTATTTTCAAAGATAGTTCTGGTGATAATGTGGAGGTTGAATTAAAAGGAAAACTGGGCATTTTCATTTGTAAGGATTATATAAAAAAACTAACACTATAAGCATTTAAGTTCCCACCGAAATTTAGTCATAAACCTTTGACCTTAGTGTGGCCTTCAAATAAACTGTTTTTCCAATGAAAGATAATAAAATATTTAAACATACCATAATTACATAATTAGGTTTCTTTTTTTTTTTTCTGGAAATAATCTCTTTATATAAAATAAGTTGAGAACCTTAGGATTAAAAATGATATTTGGTCATGTAACAAAATATCAACAGGTCATCCCTATTTTGCAATGCAATTCATTGTGGCTACTTTATTTTAGTAAAATTTAAGGTAATTTCTAACACTGATGTATACATTTTATGTTAGTGCATTGCTTTAATTTGTATTTCTGTGCAACCCAGCGAAAGTTATTAATAAATAATTGCTTATCAAATCTACATCCTCACATAATACAACCGGAAATCTTTTCCTATTATTATATCTAGTACTAAAAATTATATTGCTGTCTATAATCAAGCAGTAATTTACCATTATTTACAGAGAACATACAGAATAATTAAAAGAACCTGTAATTGCTAATGAACACTTACCTTATGTTAATGTTAATATACTGGTTAGTTTTTTTTGTACTACACTAGAACTTCATTGCATTATACTTATTTTACGTCTTATATGTTCAAGTTGCTAATTTTTAAGCATTTTTCATCATTCAGTTTATTTAGAGAGAATTTCCCAATTTACCTATTTCAGAGATGCAAACAAACTTGCATCCACACTCACACTGGCCCAGAGACAAACTTGGCCATGTCAAATCAATAATTAATTTTTCAAATAGTCATCTTTAGGAAAACATTTTAGTATAAATTTTCCTTTAGAAAATGAGATCTTATCTGCCTAATCTTGCTTAATTCCAAGATTTAAAAAAAGTTTCATAAACTCACATTTTGTTTTTCTTTTATTTGGGATAAAAGGTTACCCAGTTTTTACCTTTTCTTTCTTATGGCTTTTCCAATCATTTCCCCCCTGTATCATACAACTGTCAATCTACAGGAAATAGTTTTCTTCAGCTGCCTAATGCCCAAAATGAAAAAAATCAAATTGTCGGATTTTTAGAATCACTTCCATTAAAGGACAATTTAAAATCTAAACACTGTATACCTACCATAAATATTAAATTTGAAAACATAATGATTTTTGTTATGAAACTCCTACAAGGAAAACACACAGAATTTTCAGTTTATATAATGTACTAATCCCAAATCACTGAAAAATCTTTACTAGAAACTATTTGCAAAGATATGAAAAATGTATTTAAAAAGTTATGTTATGTTGAAATGGAATTCTATCTGTATTTCTGCTAGTCTGTAAGAGCTATGAAATTAAGGATCAGTGATTCTTCTTTCACTGTTTTACCAGAGCCCAGCATATTACCTTTACATAGTAAGCACTCAGTATACGTGCTGAATAAGTGAATGACTGAATATGTGAAAATCAAGCCGAGTCAGATGCCATTAAAGCCATTATCAACCTCTAGTGGAGTCGGATTGGGAAAGGCATCTGAAGAAAATGAGCTTAGACTCAAGTTGGAAGAAGGTATATAATTGCAGGAAAAACCGATTGGGCTCAGGAGTTTATAGCACATTTCCATGTGAATAATGACTAGGTTTAGTGGATTTTGAGTTCAATTTAATTTGGAGAGGTAATAATTGTTGCATCCCCTTTACACTGCAGAACTGTTCTGTAGCTGTGTCTTTGACAATTTAACTGCATATTTGCAAACAATGTTTCTATGAAGAGTAAGACAGAGATGAAAAGAGAGATATTGTCAAAAATCTTCGCAACCTTATATGAAGGGCCTCTTTTATAGAAATTGAATGTGAAGTCACGCATACCATTAAATCAATTTATTTGTAGTCCCCAAAGTGTCCTTTCCTCTCCTTTAGAGAAATCATAAATAGTTTCAGCTAATACAAATAGCCCAAAGCCACATTTAGCCTAATGCAGCTTAAATGAGATTTTAACCCTAGACCTTTCTTTTTAAAAAGCTTACTTTCTAATTAGCTAGTGCATTTTATAGAAAACTGAAGGATATAATGTTGATTAGGTTCATACAATGAAGGAAAAGTTGCCACCCTAAGGTCAACATCTGTTGACTCTGAAAATGACAACCAGTATTCACAGTCTGAGATAATGACCATCTGTGACAGGGTTATTAGCAGTACTACCTCATAATTTCCAGAAAATTCAGAATAAATGCAAGTGTAGGAAAATCTGAAGGAGACATTTTTTCTCACAAAATTCCTGCCCAGACAGCTTGTAGGTTAATAGAGGTGCAACAGTAAGGTTAGACACAATCAACTTTGATTGTGGGCGTCTCAGAGCTGGTTCATTTTTGCCTTAAGTTCCCTCCACAAGAATGCAATTAAGAAACAAGCAACTTAATGATGTTAATGATTGGTACTCAGAACGCAAAGATGTTCGATTAATCACAAAGTCTGAATCTGATTCAGGCATAGGCCCTTCTCAATACGTACTTTTTACTTCCAGTCTTTCAGGATCTTTGCAGTGACTCATAAGATGCAGAATGGCTAAGCTGTGGACAAATTAATTTCTGAAGCATGGGAGCCAATCAGTTCCTTTGTGACTATCGGCACGGTTAGCAGGCATATACTTAGAGTTTCAAATACAAAGATTCGCTATGAAGGCAAAAGTTGACGTTTATTTTAATTTTGAGCTTCTTAGAAACTGCCTTTCCAAGTTCTCCCTGGATGAACTGAAGCTGAAGTGTTTCTAGGAATATTTATTAAAATATTATAGATATAGATACACATACAACATACCTGTGTATATTTTTTCTCTGATTTCATCATATTAAACAACTGTATTTTTAATCACCCAAAATAATACAGCTCTTTGAAATTAAATCATTTTAATACCTGGAAAAGTAATAAGCACGTGGTATAATATAAATGATTTTGTTCTCTCTTTATTTCTAAATAGACTATAGACTGACTATAACCAGTTCAGAACTAAATAGAGAAAAAATAAACATGGCTATTTAATGTATTTTTCAAAATGCAGCCGAACAATGCAAAAAATAGAGGAGCATATACCCTTTTAGAAAGCTCTTAGGACAATAGATCTCCCAGTAGATGTGGTCAGAAACATGTTTTAATTCTTTACTTACAACATGGCAAAAATAAATCCTTATAGAAAAATCTTATTTTTCTGTGTATAGCTTGCTTACAGGAAGAAGAAATAAGTCAGTTCAGACGAACAGCAAAGCAGTAGCTTATCTGTTAGGAAAGTACACTTTCTAGAGAATCACAGAATATAAATTTAGCAATAAATAGAGAACAGAGAAGTGCTTGATTTAGGTAAAGATATTACCTACTCCCCCCAAAAGTCATAAATATCAAGTCCAATCAATAAATATATTTATAATACTTTATAATGTCAAATATATTTCAATTGCTTGAGACAGGGTCATTCCAAAATAGTCTGCACTATTGCCCTCTTAATTGTGCATTTTTTTTTGTTTTTTTAATTTTAAAAACTATCGAGCGGCAAATACTCTGATTTAATGATATCGAAGTAACTTTGGACAGAATAATTATATTTAACTACTTTGTTTCTTTCCCTCATTCATTTGATACTTAGAACGTTCTCTGATTCTTCTGCTTTCTTTTAAGGCTATTGGCCATATTTTAGGTCTTCTAGAAGCTGCAAAAAGACTTATACATGATTTCTCAGGTATAGAAACTGAAGCTACTTGAAGTATTCACCAAGCCCTACATCTTGCTTCGTTTCAGATCTAATGATAGAATGCAAGTCTCTTCCCTGTGTCACACATGGTCACTGGCAGTCCACAAAACTTTAGGGGAAAAAACATGGGGAAATCGAAATGAATTTTATCTGGTTTAAATACAGAGCTGCATGAGCAAAAGCAAGAACTTATATTTCAACATAAGATTAATATCCGACATCCCACAAATCCCCATAGAGAGAAAACACTTTGCTCACATCAGCCTCTATTCCAGTTATTTATATATTTTCACATTATTTATGGAACCAGATTTTACTGGTGTCTAAATCAGTCATTTGCTGAAAATCTGTTGAAATAAGAGCCCACCTAATTCCAAATCTCTTAAGTATATACTGAGAGGAATTAAGGCACAAGAAAAATTTGAAGTCTACAGGTAGAACAAATGAATATAAGGAATGAGGAGAACAGAAGGGTGCACATTGCATTCAAGAGCCACATTCCGTTTGGGTTCCTTACACCTGTTACTTAACCTTATTTTATAGATTTATTTGCCTCTCGTTTTCTGGAAGTTGACTAAAACTTCATCTTTCTCACTAGCTACAAGGTGCCAGTTTTATATCTTACCTCTCTTACACATAGTAGGAATTTAAGGTACATTTTTGTATTGAATTTATTAGAATGGACCTTAGAAATTATCTAGCCGAATGTATGTATTTATTTTTTTAATAGTGAAAATGAAATTTAGAGGGAGAATTGCCTTTGCAAATGTGGAAGAGCTAATAGTGGCACTTCGGGCCCAAAACTGAGTTTTCTATCTCTCACAATTCTGCTTGACATGATCAGTTCTACTAATATTTACACTTTTTCTGCACCTCACTACTCCTATCTATACAATTCACTTTCCCTAAATGTGATCAAATCATAGAAAATTACGTCTTAAAGTCAGCCATATTTAGTAAAATCTGTGTGCAAAGGGTAGCAAGCACCCATGCGATTCATAATACTCTCTGGGACTTTTAAATGTGTGCTTGTATTTAAATTGGTTTATTATAATGTAGACTGTAATGGCTTTTGATGGGCATGAAAAGCAATAAGCCCATTGTTAATATCCAACACAAGAATAATCCTCATTAAATGCTCCTTAACCTCTTGTTAAAGATATTCTAAGAATTCTCTCTGTCCTACATCAACTTTTTATTTCAATTATATTGTTTCCATAACTATGAAAACATAATGTTACTTCTTCAAGATTTAAAAAAAATAAAAACTTCCACTTACTTTCTCTGCTAGCTGAAACCTCCCCATTCCTTGACTTCCTTCTGCAGTGAAATTCCTGAAATTGTTGTTCGTACTTATTATCTTCCAGTTATCTTCTCATGTTCTCTCTTAAAACTGCCCCGGTCAGGCTTTTACTCTATCACTCCATCAAACTTTGTCAGTGTCATCAGTGTCCTCCAAATTGCTAAGTCCAGTGATCCAGTCTCAGAGCCCAGTTTGTTTACTCCTATCGATGGCATTTGACATAGTTGATCACTGCTTCTTTCTTGATACTGTTCCCTTCCCCCCACCCTTGGCTTCTCTAATACTTTGGATTTCTTTCCTTTCACTGTTTTCTCTTTTGCCATCTCCTTACTTGTTTTTCATCTTCTTCTGACCTCTTAATGTTGATGTGCTCCAGAACTTAGTCATTGGTTCTCTTCTATTTTCTGCCTTGACTCACTCTCTTGTATTCTCATCCAGTCTCCTGACTTTAAAATATCCTCTGTGGGAATCTTCTAAATGATTCCCAAATTTATATCATCAAGCTAGATTTCTCTCATCAGCTCCAGACTTAAATATATCCAACTGCCTACTCAACTTATCCTGTTGGATATCTAAAAATTATCTCAAATGCAACATGTCCAAAAAGATAAGTCCCTCACTTTCTTCATCATTAATTTCAGATGATAGCAATTCCATCTATTCAGCCACTAAATTAAAAACCTTTAAGTCATTTGTAATTCCTATCTTTATCTCATATGTCACAATTGAACACAATAGAAATATTATGAACCCTACTTTCAACATATATTCAGAATCCAATTCTTACTATCTGTACTCCTGGTCCAAACCATTGTGTCTCTAGTCTGAATTTCATCAGTTGACTCTTAATAGGTCTGCCTGCTTTTATTCTTGCCCCTTTATAATCATTCTTAATAAAGCAGCCAGAGTGGCCCTTCTAAAACTTTGGTTATGTATCACCCTCCTGCAATGCCATTTCATTTTTTCCAAACTACAAATGACACCACGATCTGTGGTTCCTCATTACCTGTTGACCTTGCCTCTTTTTTTTTCTTTTTCATCCTCATTGCACTGCAGTTACACGTTCCTCCTTGCTGTGTTTTGAATAGCCAGGCATGAGCTTGCCTTAGGGCCATTGCATTTGTTCTTCTGCCTCAATTATTTTTCCCTAGATATCTGCATGGACAATTCCATCACTTCCTATATGCCCTTGCGCAAATCTCACATTCACAAGAAGGAACACCTTTGTAGCCTACTTACCTCTTCCCTTCCTTATACACTGAATTCTTCTTACCCTGATCTCTTTGATCTCTTTACTTTTATAAAAGTAAAATTCTTGGTTCTAAACATTTTTTTCTAGTATATTAGATGGCTTTTGGCTAAGGGGTTGCTCTCAGCTTCTAGAGGATGTTCTTAGTTCTTTGCCACATGGCCCCTTCCATCTACAAAGCCAGCAACAGAGAATTTCCTTTTGTTAAAACTCTCCTATACATCAACTAGTGTTTCATCTCCTAGTATATTAGATGAGTTACTTATTGATTATATTTATCATTTATTATCTCTTTCTTCCCACTAGAATATAATTCCACAGGGGCAGGAATGTTTTAAAATTCATTGGAAAAGTTAATAAATTTTAAAGAATATATTTTAATATCATAAGACCTTATTAGTGTATAACCTCTGTTGGAATGCTAAATTATACATTGAGGTAGTGTGAGAATCATGTCAACTATAAAAAGAAGTAAAATCTTCTCTGTCACTGAAGTGTGCCTTTGTAAGAAAACTTTGTTGTGTTGACAGAATTCTAGGATGGCTGTCAAGATCCAAGCACCCATACATGTGCTATTCAATCCTAGGACTTGTGAATATGATGTGATAATCACTCTCACGATTAGTTATGTTATATAGCACAACTGACTTTAAGAAGAACTTACTATATGTGATACTGACCTATAAAAGACCTTGTAAACATATACAAGTTTCTTAAAAGAAATCAGGCACTTTCTAAAAATGAGAGTTGATGTGTAGGAGGATTTTAACAAAAGGGAATTCTTTGTTGCTGGCTTTGTAGAAGGGGGCCATGTGGCAAAGAACCGAGAACAGCCTCTAGAAGTTGAGAGCAACCCCTTAGCCAAAAATCAGCAAGAAAGAGGGGCCTCAATCATAATCCAAAGGAACTGAATTCTGTCAACAAGCTAAATGAGCTTGGAATCAGGTTCTCCCCATGAGCCTCCCAAAGCCCAGCTTTCATTTCAGGCCTGTGGTATTCTGACCAGAGAACCCAGCTGCACCGTGCCTGCACTTCTGACCTGCAGAATTGTGAGCTCATTAACAGGTGTTGTTTTAAGATGCTAACTTTGTGGTAATCTATTATACAGCAATAGAAAACTAATATATTTCTTTGATGTTGTTGGTTTGTTTGTGCTTTTTATTCCTCTGCTTTACTTTTAAGTTGCAAATCACTTGATGCTCATGTCTTAACCTAGAAAAAAATGTTCAGAACCAAGAATTTTAAAGCAATCATGAAAAGAAGGTTAAAATAAACATAAGTAAAAATTCTATGTAAAGGGACTAGAGAATAAATTGAAGCAGAGTTTAATGACCACATTTGTTAGAGTACTTGACATTGCAATATATAGAAATGGACTCTAGCCCCAGCACTCCCAACAATTACTCTATGACCATATGCAAGTATTTAACCTACCTTGACCTCATATTCCTTATTCATTAAATGAGGGAATTTTACTATGTTAACTCTAAGGTTTATTCCTACTATAAAACTCTATGAGTCAGTAATTCTATGGGTCTAAGATAATCTGTGATTAGCTGCATTCATATAGAAATATATTTTATACAATTTAAATATTGAATTATGTGTGTGAAATATTACTTTATGAGTTTGTTGATAGATAATAAAATACATTGGAAATTTTTAACTAATCGATTAAATCAATATACTATAAATATATAAATATGACATAGATGTCAAATTAAGTTTTAGAATTGCAAGGAGAATCTCCCACAAGTGGGAACTTCTCTAGTGAAGATTTAATTTTGTTTTGGCCACCAGAGGGCTCCCATGTGATTTTTCCTTACATTAAAATTTTGAAGAATTGGGAAATTATAGGATATGTTAATGTATTAATTAAAAATACAATAATACATCACCTAGTAATAGAAATAACAAGGAGCATTTTATTATTATGTTCATTATAATTATAATAAGCTTCTTATTTTGTAGAAAAATTATTTTCTAGAAAATCATTTACTAAAGAGTCTAATCATAAAGCAACAGGGAATTGCTTCTACCCTTTACATGCATGACTTTTTCACAAAGTTAAAGAGAAATTCTTCTCCCAGACACTTGTAGTTATTAAAACACTGAAAAAGTGAGTAGACCATGTACTCTAATGTGAACTACATAGGCATGATACATAGTAATCATTAATCTGCCATTCTCTTTAAATAGCCCCTACATTTGCATTTGGTAAATTATTCCAAGTTGTCTATATTTCCCTCTGAATATGTTAGAAACCTACTGAGATTCACAAATAAAAACTAACCAGCCATTTTGTGTGAAGGTAGCAGAGTGAAGAGTTTGTCTCCTGACTGATTCCAGAAACTGAATAAATACAGAATTTCATGAAAACAAATGAAGTACATTTTTTAATTTTTAGGAAAAAATTAATAAATTTGATTTAAGTATGAAATGTAGATTGCTAGGGAAATTTAATAGATAACTTCAAATTTGAGAAACCTATTTGATCCATTAAAAGAGACACATGAAATGGCATTTATGTATTGGCTTTTATCTTAATTCGTAATGGTTTAGCATTTCTCAGACAAATTGGAATTTAACTTTACTAAATGCATTTCCTTTAAATAGTAACTCTTGGGGTAATATGCACTGAAGTAGCTTTGCTCTGTTTCTTGATAGTAGAGAGCTTCCCATGTATATCTTCATGTGTGTTTGTGTCTATATTTGTCTCTATGTAGTTGTGTAATTGTGTCTCTCTGTACGTACATTAACCCTTGAAAGAAAGATTTTGAAAAAGTAAGAGAGAGAAAAGTTTCTGCATTTAGGATGTTAACTATCCTTGATCACAAAAATCTCATAAGAAAGAGGAATGATGTTTGGAAATCTTTCCATGGGGAGAAACAAAAACACTCAGTTTTATAATAACTATTATTTTATCATGCTTTTATTTTTTATAAAATTGACAATAACACACGATATTTTATAATCAACTCATAATTTTTGTTGTTGTTGTTGTTAGCCAGCATAGAAAAATTAAGTGAGAATGTTAATCAGCCTTAATATACTTTCACATAACCAGATGGACAAAATTCAAAGCTTGGATAATTCCCAGGGCAAGACTTCTCAGAATCCAATGAGAGAGTACATGGGGATTTAACTGATACTATGTCTTTTAGGGCATTTTACAAATGTGATATTTTAAGAGGTCCATATTCTTGATCTGGAAATTTCACTACTAGGAATATGCCTTAAGAATTTTTTAAAGAAATACTCTATATAATATGTAATTTTTGCAATATTATTTTTGTTTATCAGCTACCAAATCAACCTAACAATAAAGAGTTAGTCAGGTAACTCTATATCATGGAATACTATACTATGCAACTGTTAAAAAGTGAGAATGCACTGCATGTGCCAAGAGGGAAAGCTGCAAAATATATACTATTATATGGATGGCAAAAAGTTAAGTGGAGAGAAAATGTGTATAATGGGGAGTATGGTCACATTTTTATAAATAGTTAAAAGAACGTATAATAGCTGTTTATACATTTTTCTAAAATACTTCATAAGAAACTCTTAATAAAAGAGGGAAAATATTCAAAGATAGATTTTACTTTTAATTTTACTTTATAGTATGGCTTGCATTTGTATACCAAGTACATATATTAGGGTTTTTGTTGTTTGATTGTTTTAGTTGATTTTTTTTTTCTGACAATCCTACTGTCTTGTCAGTAGGATTATAGCATATTTTGTATTTTTTTGTATATCAGCAATAAGATAGCATTCTAATATGAAAAACATGGTCTTATTTATTGAACTCTAATTATACACCAGACTAATTTAATCTTCGCAAAGCTCACTTGACAGGCATGAAAATAGAATCACAAAATTTAAGCAACTAGCCCAAAGTGACAATTGGAGCTATACCATGAACCCAGCTGGACAACTCCACAGTCTAACTCTTTTAAACCTTAGTCTGTTGCACATGTGTACATTAGAATACATTTTTGAAACATTGGCATCCCACAAGTTTTTTTTTTAAATTGAAAAGTGAAAATAAAACCAGCTCTTTAGTGCACTTTATGCTCCAATTAATAACTATCTTTCCAAGTTTGCTTGGTTTGCTCCACTGACTAGTATTTTTTGCAATATTTCTGGACTTAATATTTTGCCTCTCTTATTAATGACACTTCCTATCTAATGAAGTTCATCTGAACACCTCAAATGAGGTTCAGACAGTGTGTCCTTTGGGATTTGAAGAACTAGAATACACAGGATACACAGTTGTTGCTCTCTTTCCCAAGCACCTTCTTTCGTTTCTCTTTCTTTCTAGGCAAGCTCAACAAATGTTAATTAAACAATTTGAAATCCGGTGCATGCCCCAGTACAGGTTATCCTGTGTTGGGTTTACCTTTGTTTCCTCTCTTCATGTTCAATTTTCTGCAAGATATCTTTAGAAATTTCAGTTTCCTCTGTAAGCTTTCAGTGAAATGAGGCACAACTCAAATCTGTACATTTTTCTTCTTGTTAGCAGCCCTTCTAAGAAAAGCTTAATGATGGGAGATATTGAGAGAACAGATTGAGGGATGTCTGGAAATTGTCAACAAATGTCCACGTAATCCTATATCCTGTGCCAAAGGTAAATGAGAATTGACTTTAGGCTACCAGTTGTCCTGTGGGCTTTCAAAGAAATGATTTTGCAATCTTAAAAAAAAAGAAGAAGAAGATGCCCAAAGCATTGAAATTGAAAGATCATCAGAGTTCATTTTTGATGACAGCTGGACATTCTCAGTTAGAAAAAAGATCATGAAAGGTTGAAATTGGCTGACCTAGTCATCTTAAGGATATTTTCCTTTTGTTATTTTGAAATGTATTGTTGTTGTATAGATTGATGATTTCTGCTCAATTTAGATGATACCGTAGTATTTTGGTAAAACTCTTTTTCAATTCTGGCATTTTCAATTCCACATTCAAAATTAAAAAGTAATAATCAGAGTAAAGCCTGGGGCAAGTGCATTTCTGGTCCCTCTCTGAGGCAAATGCATTGTAAAAAACATACAAGGTTTGTATCATTAAAAGTGTTTATGACCAATTTATATAATAATTAAAACAGAAGAATTAGACCATGACTCTCTTTAGCAATAAGAAGAAATGAGATTATTGACACAAAGAAGGAAGCAAATAATTTGGGATTATGTTGTTTATTTGAATCCTAGGTGATTGCACAAATGGTTTGGAGCAGAGGTCTCTAATCATTTTGATACTAGGGACCGGTGCTCTTATGAGAACTTAATGCCTAATGATCTGAGGTGGAGCTGAGGCAGTGATGCTAGCACTGGGGAGCAGCTACAAATACAGATGAAGTTTTGCTTGCTCGCCTTATGCTGTGCAGCCCCATTTCTACAGGTACCGGTTCATGACCTGGGAAATGGGGACCCCTGGTTTGGAGAATCTTACAAAAGAGTTCGTATCAAACTCTTGAGAAAATCAGAGTAAAGGGCCATAAAGTAAAAAAATAAAGCCAGAAATCCGTATCATATACCTCTGCACTTGTAAGAATTAGGCTGTCCATTTGCTTCTGAGCTTTCTAATTGTCCAAAGACAGATCTGAACATCACAGACTCAGCCTTAGATTTATTATTTCCACATAATGAAAATTAGCTGCTTATTTGGGAGAAGTATATCTTTCATTGTGCTAAGACCAAAAAATAAATGTTTTTCAAGTGTTCTCATAAGGAAAGCTTATACATTTTACAGTGGGCATTTTCCAAGGATGTCTAATGAGTTTCATATGGCTAATTCTTATATTTCCGTTTAAGCCTTTGTTTGGGGAAATAGAATGTCTTCATTTGTGATGATGGTCATGACAGATTTCATTGGAACATTTCTTCCTGTCTTATTGTACTTCTGAGAGTTTTCAAATACAAAAAAAAAAAATTATGATCTTATCTAGCCAACCTTGGTTTACTAATTTCTAGTGTTGAACTGTCTGCAAAATCAGAGGTGTTAGCAGATGAGAACATATAACATGGTTTGCTTCCAGATGAGTTTAAAAGGTGCTTTCCATAATGACCTGTACTGGAAATATGGCAGACTGAGAACTGTCATTCTGACTATATGGATGAATATAGGTATTTTTAGGTTAACACAGGATTCACAACCATTCTGCAGCACAACTCCTGGGCCCATTTTTATCCTTACCTTCTTATGCATTTGTGTAGCTGAAAGGAGCCTTCTGAAGAAGGAATAGCAAGGAATGAGGTAACACCTATACTCTTCTGCTGCCAGGTAGCCTAGACCTCAGGATATCCTTATAGTTTGAATGTTGAACACAGACAGTGCTGACATTTTATATTTCTGTGATCATGAAATGGCTTTCTACAATGTGCCAGGCTCTAGGCTGAGTATTGAAGAAATGTTAATATATGAGAGATGCACATCCCATCTCCAAGGTGATCAGACATATTTGCAAATAAATATAGCACAGAGAAGTATGTGACAGGTGCCACTTAAGTAGTGTAAACAAATTGATCTAGAAACCAGGAAAGAGAGAGATCATTACCACTGGAGATGATAAGTATAGTCTCCATGAAGGGGAAAAAAAAAAATGAACAGAGCTATGAAGCAGTGATTCTCAAACTTTAGTATGTAAAATTTAGTATATAAAATTTAGTATGTAAAATTTAGTATATAAAATTTAGTATGTAAACTTTAGTATATAAAATTTATATATATATATATATATATATATATATATATATATATATATATAAAATGGGGGAAAAATCCAATTTTAGGGCTCAACGTGAAGTCACATTTATTGTGCTTGAAATGAGGCTCTAAAGTCACAAATATAAATAAATTAGGTGACACTTCTATATTATTCTAAAACTGGCAACAGTCTTGTTGGGAAGCTAGGAGACTTTTCTTAAAGCATGTTTGTAATACTCTCTATGTTAAAAAAAATATCAGCTTATGGTTTATGTCCAAGTTTAGGGATGAGAGTAAAGTTGCTGATAGTCTGATAATGCTTTGCCAAAGAAGGAGTAAACTGGTAAATTTAAGCTAGTCCTTGATCCTTCTTATTAGTCTATGTTAAGAAGTGCCTTATCATTCTATATGAAGGAGTTCGGCAGTTATTTAACAGGTGGTATGCTTAGTAAGCAGATATCTAAGCAGAGGAGTGATATGATCATATCTGTGTCTAGGAACATTTTTTTTTTCTTAAATGTGTTTGTATTCCCCTTGATGTATTGGTTTTCTAGAATGGTTCCCTTCTTCTCAAGGGTACTATGATGCTTCCCCCACCTCCACTGTAATTGCGATTAGCTACAAAATATAAACAATAAATCTGATAATGAACATCTATACTTAGACACCAATCATCTGAGCAACCATTTCCAATCAAAATAGGTTTCATCTCTTGAAAAGATTAAAATTTAGAGGCTAAAATCTCTACTGATTATTGGAAGAAAAAAAATCATACACAGGTTGTCATATTATGGAGGAACTTTCATGGAAAGAGCATCTTTATAGGGTAAGTGCGGATCTTCACCATTAACACAAACCATGTGAACCTCCATTACACACAAATGTTCAATAGAGGCCAAGTGTAGAGTACCGAACAGATCAAAGATTTAATTATATGAGAGACATCATTTAATCTAGAAAATGCTGGAATATTCACTTCTGGGTTTCTAACTTGCTCAAACTCTTTACCGCAAGCCCTAATACACAGTTTGTCTGAAGAGAAGGAAAAAATGCTCTTTTTCCACTTCAAATGACAATTTCAGGGGCGATTTTTACACACAGTATTTGTTCACCCACCCAGCATACTAACGCACTCTTTCAATCAGCAAATCCTTTTTTTAACGTTACTGTTTTACTTAAGAGATAATGTCAAAGGATTGAACATTGTGACTGGATAATGGTCTCCTGCTGCAAGATAAATGCTTAGGCATATTGAAAATAAATGTTGGAGTAAAGCCAAGACATTATTTTTAAAGTAGAAAACTATTTTCTAGTCAAAACTTTCAGTGTCAGAGGCACTACAGCTATCTTATCAAATGATTTTTTAAGTATATTGAGATCACCCAAAGAGAACAACAGAATACCTTATTTGTTCTCGCCTATATAACACATAGCATTCTTGTTTTCTTCCTATAGATACCAAATCAAATTCAAATATGCTATTTATTTGGTGGGAAACATTGAAAGAGTACATTAACCATATATTCAATCAACACTCTAGCTTAATTGTGCAGACTTGGTTTTTTGCTCTTCTAAACAAAGTGGATTTGAATATGAATGCTGAAATAGAATTTAAAAAAAATTGTGATACATTATTGAAATTGTTTTTTGCCACTTCATAGGCAGGAATGGATACTGATATCTTTATGATGTGTCGGAAAGGCATGTGAGCAGTAACTTAGGGAGCTTTAGTAGCAATGCTAATGAGCTGATATCCCAGGAAATGATGATTTTGATTCTTCCAGTCATTGTGGCATGCCTTTACATAGTGAAAGTGCTGTAAGTGAATTTCAACAAACACTACTCACATTTTTTCTCAGTGTTGAAATTCCAAAGAATACTGTTGTAACCTGACTACTTAATGGAATTTAGATGCACCATGAATCAAATTCTCACCCTCTTCACCAAAAACTGATTCTAAATATTTAACTTATAGTCACATTCTTCTAGTGATATAGAGAAACTCCATAGATAGCCTATTTTTTTCTTTGCACTTCTCTATAATAGCTAAAGAAAGATGAAAATTTATAGCTGAAACAAGCGTAACAGAAACACAACCTCTGCATCAATGTAAACAGTAAGGGCCACTCAGCAAATGGTTTCACCCTGAGGGATAAGAAAGAAAATAAAAACACAATTTAATATAATGTTGACGTGAACAGAAATTGTTATTCTTCATTTTGAAGATTGTGTTATGAGAATGCCATCTAGGATAAACATATGTACACTTATGTGTGTTTGTATGTATGTGTGTGTATGAGGTTGGTTTCATATATATATATATAGACACAGAGAGAATAAAATTCTCTGAAGTTTATATAGTATAAGTTTTCTAGAGAGATGGATAGATGCATAAATAATATATACAAGAGTTCATTTGTAAAATAAAATCATAACCATTTTTTTGCCAGTCATAAAGGGCACTTATTTTAAGATTAAGGCTTTAAAAAATTTAAGAAAATAATATAAAGACTATAAGTAGACATAAGGAGCATAAAGTTTTTTTATATGTATACATATGTTTATGACAACTAGATAGTTACACACTAATACTGAGCATTTTAAGTGACTTGAAAGTATTCCATCTTTCCAAATTTTAGAATAAACATCACTAATTGATATTTATAATAATATTATAGACTTGTTTAATGGTGTTTTAATTACTTTTTATAATTATTATGGTACTACCTATACATTTTTTACACCTTCCTCTCATTAATTAATTTTTTATTGCTTTTCTTTAAATTACTTTTCTCATGATTGAATTTTATTATATGTGAGCATGTGATTATTGACTGTTCCATGTTGCTATTTTATTATAAGTTTGTGTCTGCTATCTAATATTCTTTCTCAAATATCTGGAGGAATCTTTTCTTTTATTAAAAATGCCATCTACGTAGTGACCGTGTTAGTAGAACATTGGACTCCCTTAGGCATCTCAGGAGATTATAGCTAAGAAGATATATCCTACATTTCAGATTTGTTTTTAAAAATTTATTTTCTACCTCTGGTCTAGGGAGGTAGATGATTCCATATCTATACATGAGGAAGCTTCCAAAACATAGCCCCTATTCTAGCATCTTCAAGAGAAGAACTTGGCATGTTAAACTTTCACCTGAAATTTAACTTCAACAAAAAGTTCCATGGTTAATATTATGGACAGACTTAATAAATACAGAAATACTTAGAAATATTATAAACCTCTGTTTAGACAAATAGTAGAAATACATATGTAATATTTTATTTGCCAAGTATTTTATATTTATTAACTTATCTAATCCTTATAATAACCTTCTGAGGTTGATATCATTACCGTTACCAGTTTATATAGGAGAAAACTGAGGAACAGAGAGTTTAAAAAACTTTCAAAGATTCTGCCACTGGACGGTATCAGGATCAGGATTTATACTTCTATCTAGATAATATACCTCCCAAATCCATAATTATTTTAGTTTCAGGACTAATCTAACCAGATAGGATGATCCTGGGGGTTATAAGTAATGGTGTAAAATAGCAGCATTAAAAAGAAAGCAATTTAAATATATATATATTTCATGAAAGTATCAAATAAAAATTTATTTTATTAGGAAATTTGTAAGTCAAAATCAGAGCCCAAGGTGCATGCCTAGTGTGTGACTTCCCAGCCATCACCTAGATTGATGCCATCTCTGCCAAAGACTCATACTTCTTGACTGAACAAAGACCTATGCAGCAACCACTGAAGGGACATGTGCAGGGGGGTAGAGACTGAGCTCTGGATGTAGTTTACACATGCTTACTGAATTAACTGTGGTCAATATTTAAATGATTTTAAAAAGTATATCTCTAAATGCAAGTCCTTATCATTACTGAAAAATACCCAGATGGTAGCCCACTTTAATATTTTGACCTGCTATTAGCTTTTATAAAATTCCATATTGAGAGTCAAAAAGTCTCAAGCAACTCATTTGAGGAACCACTTTCCTGTCTAGAAAATCGACAGTTGCTTGAGATTCCTACTGGGTGGCTGCTCAGTTTACCAGCTCCAAATGTATGAATCCTAGGATGTAATTTTGTCCCTTGTATATTCTCCACCAGTTCCCCCAAATCCTGTTATTAGTAACAAAGTCGTTTTCTTCAGAATATCCTCTGGCTTTCTAGCTAATTCTTACAAAGACTTTTCTCATTGGTAAAATTAACGATATATATTAATTGTTCCTTCTAAATAATAACTGCATGTGTCTTATGTTTTTTTCCTAATTATTATATGCTTCATATCTATCTAAGATAGATGATAGATAGATGATAGATAGATAGATAGATAGATAGATAGATAGATAGTTTAATAAGACTTTGCTTCTTGAATAAAATGCAAAACCACATCAGAATAAAAATTATTACATATATTCAGGTCACTTTCCCTAATTTGGGGTACGTCTACCATATAAAATGTTTAACTTTTTAATTTTTTTTAAAAGCTAAGCTGATTTTCAGGATTAAAAAAAATGTAGAGACCTTTCAAATACCTTCTCTCTATATTTATGAACTTTAGGCGTAAATGAAAACTGAACATGAGCATCACAGTACGATATATATGCATATTTCATTCACTAAAGTGAGTTAACTTTTTTTTCATATAAGCTGTTCAGATCTGTTGCCAATGTAATAAAATATTCTTCATAGAATTAAGCACTTGCTCAGTCGAGGGATGGGCCTTTTCAACATACTTGGTTATCTAGGAGATATTTATAGCACCTTAAGTTACAAATCATTGATGTGTACAAGCTCAATTTGGAAGAAAAGCGAAGAGTTTAATTTCCAAGAGAAAGTTGGAATGCTCTTTGAGAAATGTAGGTAGTTTATCTCTTCTCATTTGTATTGGGCCATAAATAACTTTGCACAGAAAGTAAGCATTAGCTGAAAATTTGAAGAAGAGAGAAGGATCCTTTCCCCTTTCATTTCGTCTCTATTTTTAAAGGGAGTATATTTGTTTCACTTCATTTCACTGTAGGAGTAGACCTGGAATACTCAAAGGAAAAAAGAAGTCTCTCCTGTTCATGATTTTCCAACAGAATTTTTTTCATAGCATGCATGGCCTGTTGGAGATAATGTTTTATCTGATTTTATTAACTCTGGAAAAATAGTTTGTCCATTGCGTCAAACTGATATTTGCAGTTATTTATACTGTTAGGTTGTATAGACTCAGACATCAACTGAAAAAAGTCAGAGATGCAGTTCGTGAGAACTGCTTTAATGGATACTCAGGTAATCAAAATGTGTTAAATAGCAAATACTATGTCAAGATTCCTGAAGTATTTGCCATAGAACTCAGTATCCTCCAAAAGCTGAGCTTTTTCTTTAAGCAACAAGTCTAATATTTCCTCTTCTATGCATGTAATGAATCATGTTTCTTCTATTTCTTTGACCAAATTAGAAAGAACAGAGTTAAAATATGCATTAAACTTCCCCTGGAACGGATTTTATTTACTAATATTGTTCTTGTTTGTATTTTTTCCCCTGATTTTCCTTTCAACCATTCATCATCATCTTAAAAAATAAAATAGTATACAAATTTATTTTACCATATTTCCCACCTCTAAGTTTCAAGTAAAAGGGTGTAAGGTAATCTGGAATCCAAGAGCACACTACAGAGAAGTACATATTATAATAAACTGTGTGAGTTCTAAAAGCCTGCATAGTATTTCTTGTCTACTACTTGGCCATAATATCTCCTAATCTTTATTATTAACAATGATATTGTTTAATATCCCTGTCACCTTCATGCTACTGAAAGACTATCTTCACAAAAATCTTCAAGTGTTTTCTTGAGAATTATTCCAGTCTACACATTATTTTCTTTTTCCAAGTATAATCCAGGAAGGGGTACAAGTAGTGATCATTCCTGCAGGTCTAGTCTCAGAACTTTTGGCATTGCTTCTTGGTGCTGGCAGCCTTGGTGACCTTGAGCAAGTTGAAGCACAGTCTTGGTCAGGGGCTGGCACTCACCCCCTGTGACAATGTCGCCAATCTGGAATCTCTGAAGCAAGGGGACAGTTGCACGGACATATTCTTGTGGTGCTTCTCAAAGCAGTTGTACTTTTAGATGTAGTGGAGGTAATCTCGGCAGATGACAATGGTCCTCTGCATCTTCATCTTGGTCACCACGCCAGACAGGATGTGCCCTCGGATAAATCAAATCAGATCAGTTCAGGGTTAGGTTGGGCACAAGCACTATAATTCAAGGTCTAAACTCACGGTCCAAACCTAGGATGACAATTCAAATGGGTCATCAGAGCAGTAAATAGAAGTCCAAACCCCTAGAATCGACAAGCCCATCTGGCGTCAGCTGGCCAAGTGCCAGAAAATTAAGCTGCTAATAGCTATTTTAGAGCATGAGCACTGAATGAGAATATAGTTGGTGTAAACTGGGGTTCAAAAGAAAGGAAATGAGATACTATCCAATGCCTCAGCCTTGGGGGGATATTGAGGTCACAGTGGAGCAGCAACTGAGTCAAGAGTTTTTGACAAAAGACTTCTTTTAGACGCCCATCTGCCTAAAGTGAAACTCATCTCAGGGCCCTGGATCAAGCTGAAGCCACAGATGGAGGGAGGTTAAATGAAACAGCTGCAAGGGTGAAAGGCCTTTGGGGCTAGGAAGAGTGCCAGATATACCATCTTTTCCTTAAATGACCACAATCTACAACTATTAAATGTTTTGTGATATAATTATTTACTATAGTTTTATTTTCCCTTTCTTGATTTGAAAAACAGTGGACAAAAATTTTCAAAAACATGTTTACATACATCTATTAATAGAAAAGGATTTCATAGGCATTCCTTTTTCTGTATTGAACATAATGAAATTTGTAAACTATGGATTTCCAGAAGAGTTAAATGCATTCAGTGTCAAAATTTGTTCCTATGTCACCATTTCATCACTAGTGATTTACTCTCATGATTAGCTAGGTAAAAGAATCATATTTTTTTTATACAGGAATCTACTACCTCAAGAAAAATAATTGATTTGCCAAAGAAATTAATATTTATCTTTAAGTTAATATTTTTTAACTTCAAATGTCTATAATAATCTTGTATTTATTCTGTTGATATTAATTCCTATTAGTAAGGAAATATAATTGGTTTCCCATGACATGTATAACAGTTTTCCAGCTGAAGCCAACCCAATTTAATTCATAGCTCTTTGGTCCTAAGAAATATTAATTCTGTGCTGTGTATTCACTCACGGTATGATCAGACACCTACCAAGTCTCTAGCTGTAATTAATATATTACGTGGAGATTGATCCCATTAATTGAATGACTTTGAATAATGTATTTCAGGTTACTATGTGCAACATTCCTACATTTGAACCATTTATTTGTAATGCATAATATGTATAATTAAAAGGCTAAAAAAGAGATTACTACTGTCTCAAAAAATATAAATCCCTTCTAAAGCAATCTTCAATGTTCTAAGAAAATAGTTTCTCTATATTATAGTCTTGGTTTTTCATGCACTTTCTTATTTATGTGTAGTATCTGATGTAACATTTGTTTTCCTCTTTTGAATGAGAGGCATTTATTTATATATTGATTATTGACTATTTATTTTCTTCCATCTTGATAAGTCATCCCAGTTGGTCAGTATCACTTTATCTTTAGTGATTTTTAGAGTGCTTTAGCTCAAATTAAATCTGTTATTTCTTACTTCTTCCTCGAATGCCATTTATCTATCTCTCTTATTGATACTTTCTGTTACTAATGACTTCTCACAGTTACTCTCATCTTGAAATACATTTACATACATTTTACCTAATTTAATTATGGTAGTTGATGACAAAGGGCTTTTAAATAGATTAGCAATTTTTTAAATCTTCATATTTATGATTATATGTTGATATAAACTGACCAAAAATAAATGATATTTTTATACCCACTCGAATTTGGTACTAAAAGCTTTCATGAAGGTGTTCCATTGCTATGGCCTCAAAGTGGTTAGCATTTTTCATTCTGCAGTAATTAATTAGGGTGACAAGCAATCATCTTAAGATATCAGGAAACTAACCATACAATCAATTAAGCAAATATTCATTAGGTATTTGAAGTGCTTTCTACCAATCAAGTTGATATAAATAATTGAGTAAAACTGCTAGACCATTTGATACATACCTTTTATTTATTTATTTAACATATATTAAAGCAACAACTTCATGCCAGGACTAAACTAGGCACTTATTGTAGAATATAAAGATAGATATGACACAGTGCTATTCCTCAAGTTAACTCAGCTTAAATAATAAAGACACAGCATGTGTTCAAAAGAAGAAGAATCAAAATAAAAAGGAGAGGGAGAGGCAGGAGAAGGAGAAAAAGAAATGAGAAAAAAATGAAATTAATAGATAATACAGAATAAATTCTGACAACTTGATTGCTTAGTAATGGAATTTGACCAATTTTTGCCAGTCAAATTATGTTTTTATTGGTAGACCAGTCACTCGCTTGCAATAAAAGTTGTGAATCTAAACCAATTAAACAGGATGTATGTATAAATATAACCCTAATATTCTACAAGACATAATTTCAAAGCAAAAACATGATTATTTAAAATAATGTAGTTTTAGGTCCCTTTATTTTCTTTGAGCTAAAAGTAATCATGAAATAGAAATATATTATGGAAAAAATTTAAAAACATCTAAAAATTACATCCAATTGGCTATAGTTTTCACTAATGCCTGAAGGTACAAAGCCTAAGGCTTCTCTTTTTCTCATTTGTTATCATGCACAGTGAGCATTCAGAAGCCAAAGGAGAGTCTGTTGTCAATCTGTTGACCGACCTCTTTTTCCTCTTTTGTTTAAGGAGATATAAAACACTGGAAAATATTGGCCCTTTAATATTTTTTGCCGATTCAACTACAGACAGCTCATCTAGATTTTGACAAGCTTCCTCTGTAGCAAGAAACTACCTTTTTGTTTGTTTTCAGCTACAGGTCTTCATGTTTTTCATGCCTATAGAAAAGCACCTCTAGTAGCACTCATGAATAGGACAGTAATTAAAGTCTATTTTTTACTTATAGCTCAAAAGAAAAGGTTGTCATTTGTCTTTAGCTTCTTCAGCACAATATATCATCCTTAAACCCGCCATTATTTTCATTTAATATCTCTAACAAAACACCCTTGAATAGGACGTTATGAAACACATATTCGAATAATGAGGTTTCAGACGTTGAAACTTTGAAAGAAAAGCAGAAAGTTTTGGAAATTTATTTATTTGTTTGTTTGTTTGTTTATTAAGTTTATTGGGGTAACATTAGTTAATACAATTATATAATTTTCAGTAGTACATTATAATTGACATCTGTATATTCTATTATGTGATTACGACCCAGAGTCCAGTTTCCTTCAGCTACCATATATTTGATCCCTTTTATCTACTTCACACCCCCCAACTCTCCAAATATTTGAACCGTTTTACCCTATCTTTTCTCTCTTCCCCCACCCCCTACTCTCTGGTAACCACTAGTCCATTGTCCATGTCCATGAGTCTGTTCGTCCGGTTCATTTGTTTCTTTTTGTTTTATATCCCACATATAAGTGATATCATGAGATTTTCAACTTTTTCTGTCTGGCTTATTTCGCATAGCATGATTATCTCGAGGTCCATCCATGTTGTCGCAAATGGCAGTATATCATCTCTTCTTATGGCTAATATTCCATTGTATAGATGCACCACAGCTTCTTTAGCAATCATATGTCGTAGGACACTTCGGTTGCTTCCATGTCATGGCCACTGTGAATAATGCTGCTATGAACATCGGTGTGCAAATATCTTTTCAGATATGGATTTTCAAGTTTTTGGGGTAAATATCCAATAAAGGGATTGCTGGATCAATTCTTAGTTTTTTGAGGAACCTCCATACTGTTTCGCATAGTCACTGCACCAATTTGCAGTCCCACCAGCAGTGTATGAGGGTTCCTTTTTCTCTACATCCTCTCCAACATTTGTTATTACTTATTCTGTTGATTATAGCTATTCTAACAGGTGCAGCATCTCATTGTGATTTTGATTTGCATTTTCCTAATAGCTATTGATGTTGAGAATCTTTTCATATATTTGTTGGCCATTTGTATGTCCTCTAGGGAGAAGTGCCTGTTCAGGTCCTCTGCCCATTTTTTGATTGGATCGTTAGTTTTTTTGTTGTTATTGAGCCATATGAGTTCTTTGTATATTTTGGATATGAGGCCCTTATCAGAGGTGTTGCTTGCAAATATATTTTCCCATTCTGATGGTTGTCTCTTAACCTTGCTGATGATTTCTTTTATTTAGCAGAATCTTTTGAGTTTGATGTAGTCCCATTCATTTATTTTTGCTTTTACTTCCCTTGCCTTTGAGGTCAAATTCATAAAATCCCCTTTAAGTCCAAGGTCCTTGAGTTTAGTTCCTATGTTTTCTTCTATGCATTTTATTGTTTCAGGTCTCATATTCAGGTCCTTAAGCCATTTTGAGTTTATTTTGGTGTGTGGTGATAGACGACAGTCTAGTTTCTTTCTTTTGCAGGTGGCCTTCCAATATTCCCAAGACCATTTATTAAAGAGGTTTTCCTTTCTTCACTGTATGTTTTTGGCTTTTTTGTCGAAAATCATTTGCCCATATAAATATGGGTTTATTTCTGGACTCTCGATTCTGTTCCACTGGTCCACGTGTCTGTTTTGCTGCTAATATGTTTTAATTACTGTTGCTTTGTAGTATAACTTCTAGTTAGGTAGAGTGATGCCTCAGCCTCATTCTTTTTTCTCAGAATGTCTTTGGCATTAAAAAACGAGGATGGGATTTTGATGGGGATTGCATTAAATCTGTATAATGCTTTAGGTAAGATGGTCATTTTAACTATGTTGATTCTTCCAATCTAAGAACACGGAATATCTTTCCATTTCTTTGTATCTTCTTCAGTTTCTTTTAATAGGGTCTTGTAGTTTTTATTATATAGGTCCTTCACATGTTTCATTAAACTTAGTTCTAGGTGTTTTGTTCTTTTTGTTGCAATTGCAAAAAAAAATATTTTTTCCTCTTCTTTTTCTGATGCTTCATTATTAGAGTATAGGAATGCTATGGATTTCTGAACATTTATTTTGTATCCAGAGATTTTACTGTATTTGCTTACTTCTATTTCTGTTCCTGTGGAGTCTTTAGAGTTTTCTATATAGAGAATCATGTCATCTGCAAATAGTGGCAGTTCGACTTCTTTATTTCCTATTTGGATGCCTTTTATATCTTTCTCTTGCCTGATAGCACTTACTAGGACCTCCAGTGTTATATTGAATAAGAATGGTGATAGTGGACAGCCTTGCCTTGTTCCTTATCTTAGATGGAAGGTTTTCAGTTTTTCACCATTAAGTATAATGTTGGCTGAGGGTTTGTCATATATGGCCTTTATTATGTTAAGATACTTTCCTTCTATACCGATTTTGTTAAGTGTTTTGATCTTAAATGGATGCTGTATCTTGTTGAAGGCTTTTTCTGCATCTATTGATATGATCATGATCATATGATTCTTATTTTTTAATTTGTTTATGTGGTGTATCACATTAATCGATTGGCATATGTTGAACCATCCCCGTGTCCCTGGAATAAAGCCCACTTGATCATGGTGTATAATCTTTTTAATATGTTGCTGTATTTGGTTCACTAGTATCTTATTTAGGATTTTTGCATCTGTGTTCATGAGAGATTTTGATCTATAGTTTTTGTGTGTGTCATCTTTATCAGGTTTCGGTATCAGAGTAATATTCACCTCATAAAATGAATTGGGAAGTATTGCCTCCTCTTCGATTTTTTGAAAGAGTTTAAGGAGAATAGATATTAAATCTCATCGGAATGTTTGGTAGAATTCACTGGTAAAGCCATCTGGCCCCAGGCTTTTACTTTTTCATAGATTTTTGATGATTGTTTTAATTTCCATACTACTGATCAGTCTATTTAGATTTTCCATATCTTCTTGATTCAGTCTAGGAAGATTGTATTTTTTCTAAGTACTATTTTATTTCTTCTAGGTTATTAAATTTGGTGTCATATACTTTTTCATAGTATTCTTGCATGATCTTTTGTATTTCTGTGATGTCAGTCATAATTTCCTCTTTCATCCCTGATTTTGTTTATTTGTGTCCTTTCTCTTTTTTCTTTAGTGAGTCTAACCAGAGGTTTGTCAATTTTATTAACCTTCTCAAAGAACCAGCTCCTGTTGTATTTACTTTTTTCTATTGTACTTTTGTTTTCAATTTTATTTGTTTCTGCTCTAATTTTGACAATTTCTTTTCTTCTGCTGACATTAGGCCTCATTTGCTCTGCCTTTTCCAGTTTTTTAAAATGAAGTGTTAGATTGTTTATTTGGGCTCATTCTTGTTTTTGGAGATAGGCCTGTAATGATATGAACTTTCCTCGTATGACCACTTTTTCCATGTCCCAAAAGTTTTGATATGTTTTACTATCATTATCATTCATTTCTATGTATCTCTTGACCTCTCTTTTTATTTCTTCCTTGACCTAGTTATTCTTCAGTAGCATGTTGTTTAATCTCCATGTATTTGTGGTTCTTCCTGATTTCTTTTTGCAGTTGATCTCTAGTTTCAAAGCATTATGATCAGAGAATATGTTTGGTATGATTTCAACCCTCATATTTGTTGAGGCTATTTCTATGTCCCAGTATATAGTCGATTCTTGAGAATGTTCCATGTGCATTGGGGAAGGATGTATAAGCAGCTTTTTGGGATGAAAGGCTCTGTAAATGTCAATTATGTCCAGTTGGTCTAATGTATCATTTAAGGATGTTATTTTGTTATTGATTTTCTGTTTGGATGATTTGTCCATATCTGACAGTGGGATATTTAGATGCTCTACTATGATAGTGTTTTGTTCTATTTCTCCCTTTAGTTGTGTTAGTAATTGCTTTACATATTTTGGGACTCCCTGATTAGGAGCATAGATATTAATAAATGTTATGTCTTCTTGGTGCAAGATTCCCTTTATCATCATGAAGTGTTCCTCAGTATCTTTCTTTACATTTTTCATTTTGAAGTCTATTTCGTCTAATATTAGTACCGCTACTCTCGCTTTTCTCTGAGTTCCGTTTGCTTGAAATATGATGTTCCACCCTTTCACTTTGAGTCTATATTTGTCTTTGGAACTGATATGTGTCTCTTGGAGGCAGCATATGTTTGGGTGTTGTTTTTTGATCCATTCTACAACCTTGTGCCTTTTTATTGGTGAGTTCAGTCCATTTCTATTTAAAGTGATTATTGAAATATAAGGTCTTTTTGTAGCCATTTTATCTTTTGCTTTCTGGTAGCTTGGTGTTTCCATTGCTTCCTTGTCCTTGTGTTTCTGTTTTCTTTATTTTGGTTGGCTTTTGTGGGTTTTGCTTCTGGTTCTTCTTGTTTTATGTTATATACTTCAGTTCTGAATCTTTGGTGTATGTTTACCATTATGAATATGTAAAGGATAGTTATATAGATACAGTCATGCATTTTCTTCTGCACGTGCCTTATCTCCTTTCTCCTTTGTGAATTTGGATCTTTAAATCCTCTGCTTTTCAGTCATTGTTGTCTAAATTTGTCCCTATGTATGCTGATTGTTCATTACTATCTTGCTATAGCAATTCTCTTCTTATTATTTAAGCTTATAATGCCCAGTTCTTAGTAAGGGTTCCACTCCTATGCTTCTATTTGCCTGATAGTCACTTTACTCCTAATTATGCATTATTTTGTTTTGTTTTGTTATTTTGTTTTAGATAAGCTGACACCTTACAGTATCTCCTGTAGTGCAGGCCTTGTAATGGAGACTTCCCTCAATTTTTGTAGATCTAGAAAGATCTTAATTTCTCCTTCATATCTAAAGGAGCACTTAGCTGGATACATTATTCTAGGCTGGTAGTCCTTTTACTTAATAGTTTAAATATTTGATTCCATTTCTTTCTGGCTTGTAAGGTTTGTGCTGAGAAGTCCAATAATAATCTAATGGGTTTTCCTTTATCAGTGACCGTCTTCTTTTCCCTGGCTGCCCTGAGAATTCTGTCTTTGTCAAAAGATAACTTTAATATAATGTGTCTTGGTGAAGACCTTTTTTGGGTTGAGATAATTGGGTGTTCTGTTGACGTCTTAAATTCCAAGCTCCAGCTCATTCCTAAGATTTGGGAAATTCTTGTCCACTATTTGTCCAATGTAATGCTTGCTAGTCCCTGCTCCTTTTCCTCACTTTCGATAGTGCCCTTTGTTCTTATGTTTCCTCTCCTGATGGTATCAGCTAGTTCTTGTATTTCTTTTTCATTATTTTTCATTTTTCAGTTTCTCTCTTCTTCTTTCTGATTTATTTCTAGATTTCTGTCTTCAATATCACTGATCCCTTCCTCCATTTGGTCGACTCTATTTCCCAAGCTTGCTATTTTGTTTTCCAACTCTTGCAGTGTGTTCTTCATCTCCAGAAGTTCTATTTGGTTCCTTTCGAGGATTTCAATCTCCTTGCTCTGCTCATCTAGTTGTTTCTTCAGTTCCTGAAATTGTTGATTTGAGTTGTTTTGGATCTCATTGAGTTTTTTCAGAAGTACCATTCTGAATTCTCTGTCATTTAAGTCACTTATTTCTATATCTGTAAGTTTATTTTCTGGAAATTTTTCTTTTTCTTTCTGAGATGCATTGTCACCTCGGTTGTTCAGTGTTTAATGGACTGTTTCTCTGCCTGGGCATTAATGGAAGTGTATTCTGTTGTTTTTCCAGAAAGAAGAATTATTATATAAAGATCTCTCTTTAGCCTGCTGCAAAGTAGGCACTTTTCTTTTGGTTTCCGGTCTAAGCCTCTTGAATCTTTGCTTTATATAAAGCCTAAATTTTTTATTTTCTTGTTGATATTTAATCACAAGATATCTTTTTTATTTTCTTGTTGATATTTAATTACAATTATATCCAAGAGGCATCTAAGCCTCTTGGATCCTTGCTTTATATAAAGCCTAAATGTCTTTTTTTACTTTCTTGTTGATATTTAATCACACTTACTACTCTGTTTCAGTCCCTGTCAGTGTTAGCAACAGTTTTGGTAGTGTGGAAATTTATTTTTTTTACCAATAATTTTGCTGGGAATCTTTAAGTAATTTGACTTTTCTATAATGTTCTACCAGTTTGATCAAAAGAAAGATATTTTTCAAAATTAAAGTAACATCAGTGTGAAAAAAAATACTAAAACCTTTTTTAAAACCCTAACATAGTTTTATTTAGTGTTTGGGCATTAATATCTAAATTGAATCAATGTCTAAAAATACTTTTGTAGTACCTTTTTTAAATATCCACTGTGCTATAATCTGATTTAGAACGTAGTGCCAGCGGCACAACATATTAAGGACGGAATTCTTAACAAAGAATAGACACCTAAGCCTATATGCTATTTGAATTTATCTTCTGAATATGATGCAGCAAGAAATTTTACATAGGATTAATTCATTACATTCATTCTGAACATTATTCAGGAGGCTTTGATGAACACTAAATAAACAGGAAATTAGCAGCTTTGTTTAATGACTCTTTGTTATTGTCTGAGGGTACTTTTTTGATGTACTTTGCACTTGAATGGAGCAATTTTTGCATGAAAGAAAATAGTCTTCAGGATAAACACACAGATGTTTTGATCAAAGTTATGTGCTCTTAATGCATTTGTTTCTTTGGCAAGGAAAAAACTATATGTAAGAAAGTAACATCCTGAAGTTTTAGAATTACTTATGTTTGTTTTTTATCACATCATAACAATCTCTGGCTATTTATTTAGTATATATTAGGGTCAGAAACACAAATTATGAGGCAATCCCTATCTCTGATGGAGAAGCTTATATTATACTTGGTGAGGAATATCCTATATGGAACAATTTGAATGAAAAGAGACATCGTCTAAGAATTCACTTGTCTTTAAGGAAAGCCAATTGGTTGCCCAGAAGGTTCTACAGAGAATGGCATTGTTTTGTCCAAGTCATCATAGGACAAATCTTGGCCCTCAAATTTGCGGTCCAGACATTTTGTCAGGCTGTCCATTGGTTATGCATAGATTAATATTAAGCAAATTCACAGAGACTAGAATATAAAGCCAACACTTTAATTTATTAATTTAAAATGAGAAATATAACTAGAAGGAAAACATCCCTGGCTACCTGTGAAGAACACTGCAACTTGGAGTTTTCTGTGTGTGCATAGAATTAAAACAAGAGGAATTAAATGATCTGAATGGCTCCTGAACCAATATGCTTTCTGTGTACATACCATGATTATCTTCATCCACTAACAGTTATTAACTACCTGCCAATGTGAACTATAGGTTGCTTAATACAGGCTGAAACAGTTACCCTTGTTCTTTAGAGCTATGAAAAACACATAGAAGTTAGTACTGAAGTAAAGAACTATTCAAGCAGCCTCTCCACCATTGTTACCTGGTTAGACACCAAAGTCAATGTGCAACAACTCAGACCATACTCCCCATGAAAAGTATATGATTCAGTTTCTAGTTAGGATTTCAAACGTTGATAGAGTGACATCCTTCTCTAAGTATCAGAGCACATGGACAAGGGGTTCTGCCCTTGAAAAACAATACATGTGTTATTCTCATGTCTGTATGACCAACATCCTCACATTCTTTCCAGAAAAATATCAAAGCCAAATGTTTGTAAAAAAGTACATCAAAATTCTGACTTAGCTTTTCTAATAAAGAATTTACAGAGGTTATATCTTTACATTTCTCCTGTGATAATGAAAGTCACAGAAAATGTATATGACCATAACATTTGGTCAGAACAATTTATTATTTTACTTTATGTTAAATTTCTAGGGCCTCTATATGGACTGTTTAATTTAAAATAAATGCCACATTAAAAAAAAAAAAACTATTCTAGGGAAGACTAAGAAGACAGTAGAAAAATATCTTAACTAAATATAACAAGTAAAAAAATGAGTTTGTTGCTATTGTAGCCTGTTTACCTATTTAAAAAAAAATACATAGTTAAGGAGTAATTTCTGTGATTATAAAATTAAAAACCCTAATGATGGATTCCAAAATTGCCTTTCATTCTGTTCTTTCTTCTAAATCTAATTTTCTGGTATTAATATTCAGAGTTTATACTTCACCAAAAAGATTCCAATTATGAGGGAATGATCAGATTGGTGATGAGTAATTCAACTGGGGATGAAATCCTGCAGGTAATGTAACATGAAACACGATCAGGAATGACAATGACTTTGTAAGGCTTTTTCAGACTGCTTATTTGAGTCTAAAATAGCAAAGCTAATACAGAATTTCAGGCAGAAACCAAATTTTTAGTCGATGTAATTTTATAATTCAAGGAATATTAATAAAGTCTAGGAACTACAATTGACTATAAGATGAGCATATATTGAAAGCATATAGACTGGATATTGTTTTTGAAACAGATGTCTTTTACTTATTAAGCTGAAAGAAAATTACTTCTAAGTTCCCAATTACTCTGCCTTCACAAGGGTTTCTTTTAAAATTATTATAACTACCTTTTGACCCATATTGGAGGCATCTAATGTTTATTTCTCACTTAATATAATTTACTTATCTTAAGTACCTTCAAGAATCTGTTTTCTCCACAATTCTGAACAAAGAAAAATGATTGGATTAAACATATATATGATGATGGTGGTGAAAGCTAATATATTTTGAATGCTTTCTGGTGCTAGTCAGTGTACTCAGAGATTTACATAGCAAAGATTTATATATCATTGTGCTCAGAGATTTGCATAGTCTCTTATATCTACCTATTAGAAAGGTACCATGTTTAGATACATTTTACAGAGTAAAAAGAGGTACAGAGAGATAAAGAAACGTGTATAGGAGGAGAGTTCAAGCAAGGTAGCAACATAGGAGGCTCCTGAAGTCTCCTCCTCCCAGGGACATACCAAATGTATATCTACATATGGAAACATTCCCTCTGGAAGAAATCAAGAAACTAGATGAGCACCGCCTAAACATTGGGGAAATGAGAAAATACCCAAATCAAAATGTGTAGGAAAGACTGAGACGCACTCTTGCCATTAAGCCCACAGCCAGCACAGTTCCATACATTTGGGATGCCCGAAACACCTTGCTCTGAAAGCCAATAAGGTACCCACGAGATTATAGCACACAAAGGAGCAGTTAACAGATGCATGAGCACTTACTATAGCAATCCCCGCAGGTCTGAGCACAGGATTATCACTTGCACTTAACAGAAACTTATTTTATTAGTTCCATCAATGTGCTTTGTGTTTCGTAATTTGTATATGAGCAATATCAATTGTAGGTTCCTAAAATAAGGTACAACTGAAATTGTCTGTTTTTTCAGAAACTATTATGAAATTATTACCTTGAGGTAAGCTTTTAATAATTTGTTTTAAAAATTAATGAAACTTAAATCAAAGTATACATTATGAGCATGTACACTTATTGTCTCAACACTTATCAAGTTAAGCACTTCTGTGGGCCAGGCACTCTTAGGAGCCTAGACTAGTTTGGTCACAGCTCTAATCTGTTGAAATGAACAACTTTGAGGATTGAAGGGACTTTGAAATATTCCATTTCATCAACATTTCTTCTTCACCATTAGATGCTCAGGTACTTAATATGTACCATTTATTTTAAAAGACACAGATGACAAATACATTTATATTTTCTAATTATCTTATCTATCATAATTATTGTCTAGCACATCAACAAATTAGTGGTTTTTTTTCTTTAATTGTGTTGTTTTTGACATATGATGACATATAAGAAAATAGTTGTACATATTAGATTTGGAAGGTTCCATCAACTGTACACTGTTAAGAAATCAAGTGATATATTCAACATTACACAATATGTTAGTCAGCTGGACTCAAGTCTTGGATATTTTTTACATTTCCAGACTAGTGCTTTTTTTAGTATGTGACAAGTTCTGCCCTGCCCCCCCTCAACATATGTCCATCTATAATTGCATTGCAGAAGTTTATGCATATCTCCTGGTTTCCAAGTACCCCATACAGAACCAAAACTCTCTTTTTAACTTTCTCCAAATAATCCAATGGGATACTTCAGTTTCTGCCAGCTCATATTCCTTACTCTCCTCTAATGAAGCCACGTTCTTCCTATCTTTACTCCATCCTCTCCCCTTCTCATGCACCTGTTCACATTCTCACATATACACATCCCCCTAAATTGCCTTCTTTCTGTCTTTGTGCTACTATATATCCACTATTTCAAGCTCTTATTCTAACTTGCCTACCAAGCCTTTAGTATTATTTCAGCCCCAATTGATCTTTCTCTTCTGATTATCTCTATATTGTATATTATCCCTCTTTCAGAAAATAGAAAACAGTCAGTTTGAAGCAGGGTGTGCTAATCTTGCCTTCTCAGATATACTTTACACATTGCTAGCCAGAAGTATGCTCTTTTTTTTGTATCCCTCCCCAAGAACTCATATATTTAATAAATGCTTGAAGGGCACCATGTTGTACTGATACTTATTCTTGCTTTTATGAAAGAATAATATTGAAAATTCACTTTAGGTCACTTTTGCTATCTTAACATTAAACTTTTTAATAACATAAAAATTCTATTTAGAAATAACAAAGTACATGTCCCCACACAATGAAAGGGTCAGGAATTGAATTTCTACATATAATTCATTTGACGTATGGTAGTTTGGGTTTAATTTGGCCAACTATCTCACTGCAGCTACCCCTCCAAAAAAAAAAAAATCCCTTCTTCTGTACAAATATATTTCCATATTTCCATCTCAGTGTAAGCACAGCTGTGAACCAATTACTTCAAAGTTCAAGAGCTGGTTGTTTCTATCCTTAGTATTGCTAAAAAATGTTAAATGTCATCCTAGAGAGAGACTCCCAGCCTTAATACAAAGAATTTTTTTCTTATTTCTTATTTTCTTATTTTGTTTTTATATCCAACACAAATAAGACAGACTCTTTTCTTTACAATAGCATTTGTTTTCTATATTTAGTACAGAGTGATCATAGGTATCTGTTCTGCATACTCATTTGAATATACTAGGTGTTTTTTTTGTTTGTTTGTTTGTTTTAGTAATTGATAGCAAGTAGATAAAAGAACTCACTATGTGGCATATAGATCAATCTGTTTATCTGAGGAATAAATACTTCCTCAAGCCATCTGTATTGAGTGAGTATGTGTAAATATGAAAAACAAACCTGTATGCTTTACCTGGTCATTCTGTAATTAATTACACTCTGACCCTTTCCTCACCTGCTCAATTGTCTTTCATCATCTCAGAGAAAGAAAATCAAATAAATGACTGATACAGAATTATATTTCAAACGTCCACCCTCTAACCAGTTGATGTTTTTAGCATGAACTTATCTTCTCCATATTGTTCTCTCACTTTCCGTATTAGACGTCCTGATCTCTACATGTGAGCAGACTAGCTGTCATGCAAACACCATAGAGAGAGAACAAATATGTAATTAGCATAGCCTTTTATCTGCTCCTTTGGTAGGAAAAACAAGAAGAGAGTTGTTCTCTAGGCAACAACTAAAGGTCGTATTAATTTTCCTTAAACTTTCCCCCTGACTTCCCCAGGAGTTGCTAAGAGGTTGTTGGGCTTATCAAAATGAACTAATTATTATGCATGTCTAACTTGATGGATGGTCTCCTAAACACTAACACAACCCCTATTGTGCATGCCCCTCTTCTGCTGTGTCACTGCACCTACTTATCTGAGATGATTTCTTCCAGTGACTGACAGTAATATGAAAGAGGTGGAACGTAGAGAACAAGAAGAGAATTCTATTCTGTGAATGTTATCCATATGTGTTAGATAGCCATGGTTATTTGATTCAGTTTAAGAATCTGAGCAAGACAATGTCCTGTCATTCCGGATTTGTAAAACATACTTCTTTTATTGATCAGAGATCAATCCATAGTTATGTGCTCTCCTGAGAGACTTTATATATTCTGTTCTGACAGCACTCCCTTTTAAGGACTTCATCAGACAAAGCACGTGCTCTACTTCTCCAGTCTCAACTGATGGGATTAGACAGGCATTGAATCCAAGGAAATAAATCTGTACATGGTCCTTCCAGTGATGTATGACCTATGAATTACCAAAAAAAAAAAAAAAAGGCAATCATATTACTATTTAAGAAATCTTGAATTAGAAAATAGAAAACTCAGTCAGTTAGAAGCAGGGTAGAAGAAGGCAAGATATATCAAGACTGCTATAAAGCACAGAGCCTGAGAGATGATAGTAAACCTAAGCCAAATGCAAACTAGTTATAAGGGAGTAGCAACTATATGGAAGCTGGTGTTGTGAGGACAGGACCGGAACACATGTGAAGATATATCATGTGGCCATGAGAGAGATAAATAGAGCATTTTGTCCATGGAGCTGTCTCAGGTGTGACAATATTCAGCGCAAATCCTGGTCTTCATGTTTTCTTAAACTGTTATCTTAACTAGCTTGGCCCGGTTATCTATTCCATGCAACCAAATGGTCCAATGTATTTCATTCACAAAGACTTATTTAGAACCTAATACAGGCAAAACATTCCATTAATTGCTCCAAGGAAATCAAAGATTTCATTTTAAAGTGCCTCTCCCCTCCAAAAACGCTCCTGTGCGAGATTTTCTATAAATCAATATTACTAGAAATTTCCCATGTCGCTTGAAAAAAATGAATTTGTATTTTTCAAAATTCAGGTTATGGATAATTGTACTTTTTCCCCTAAGCAAAAATTTAATGACTTTTCCCTCCCTAGAAATCAATATCATACATGAGTTTGGTTCCATTTAAATGTATTGATTATACTAGGGTAAAATTAATTTCTTGTCAAAATTTAATAAAAATTGATCAATTTGTATTATTAATAGCCTCATCATACATTTATATAATTAAAGAGTAAAGATGTACTGACCAGATTTTTAATAATATTATATTGTATTTACTATTTGAATATTAGTTTTCATATTGAATACATGTTTTCTCCTTAATATGGCCATACATTAAAACTGCTTGATGTGAAGTCATTAATGCAATAACATGTGTACAATATAAATCATCAAATGTTACTGTACTTGATTTCGTTGAAAAAAAATTAAATGTTAGAGCAAGTGAGGAGTAAAACTGTAGATATGTAAAATATATTTATTTTTATATGGCTACTATTAAGAGTTCCTCTTAGAAATGGAATTTTTTAAAGGGAAATAGGGGATAGAAGGTACACAGTGAGCAAGAGTTTGGAAAGAGACTATAAGAAAACTTATCTACATAAGGAATGAACATGTATTTTGAGTGTCAAGAACTCAAGAAAGAGAGAAAGAAAACAAAGTAAAGAAGCAAGTCAGATAACATGGCAGGATCTGGAGTTTGAGGCCAGGAAATCTGATGTCCATTTGTAGGTCATTTGTGTTTCTGTGATATAAACCTATTTCATCATCCTAAATTTTCAGTAAAATCTACTTGGTACATAAACGCTCTTTGTGAGAATTGGTGAGAAAATGAAGGAAAAGCCACCTTCCTTTTACTCATAACTTTAAGCTCTGGAAAGGTAGGGTCCTGGGGATGTCTCAGTGAGGGGATTGTTTTATACAGAACATGAATGAATGGATTCGAATTTTAATTGATAGAAATTTAATTGATAGCCCATTTGTATTAATACAGCTTTAGCCTGAAATATGAAGTTGTTTCTGAAGACGCAATAGCTACCAAGCCTCTAAATCATAGTGAGATACTGGACATTTATCCAGTTTGTTAAAGAAATTGTGTAATTCGTATCATAGTGCACTCCTTCTCGCTCCATTCTTGCTCATTCTCTAACGAAAGACAGAAAGATTTTTTTTTTTTTTTTTTTTTTAAGTTAGATAATAAAAAGGCTGTGGGGTTGGACTGAGGGAAGTTCTCTTAAATTACCCTACTTTTTGGCCTGTGTTTATCCAGCCAGGGAATAGTAACAATTATATTAAACTTATTTTAGTTAAAACTCAATGTTAACATCCACAATGTTTTTTAAGTATATAAGACATGGAATGTATTCTCTCCTAGCATTAATAAATTTTTAAAAATCATGGATATGAAAAGATGAGTTGAGGAAATATACACTTTCATCAATGAATGAATCTTTAGGGAATAAAACTTTTTCTTGACACAGATAAAGAGTAAGTAGCTATCTACATTACCCTGCCTCTGTAATTCCAACTGGGACAACTCTTACCTGTTGTTATGAGGTTTTTCTGAGAGATTTTTCTTGCACAATTGGGGGATGTTTTAAGAAGAGAATAGTTGGATTTTCCCAAAATTATTCTGTTCATTATTACCTGAAGGATGGTCTCAGAACACAAAAAGAGGAAGAAAAGCTGTTGTCCTCATAGTGTTAACTTTTACCTATCTTCAACCCTGATCCCCCATCACTTTAGCCAAAGTGATGAAAAATAAAATTTGAACAACTTTGCTCATAATTTTCCTGGTATTTTAATATGAGAACATATTAAAATAAGTTTTCATATTAAATAGACAGGTATAAAACCAGACATGTTCTGTTATTTGGAACACAAAACAGAAATTTAGTTTTAAGAAGTATACTTAGAATATGGAATGAAAAAAAAATTTTTTACATTAAAATACATTATGCTGGCTGTCCCCCGAAGAACCTGATGAAAAGCAGCAGATGTAAAATATATCTAAGAATGGATCACATAAGTGGAACATCTTCATTTTTCCCATCTTAATAAAGAAGACATTAGCATGTATGATTTTACATCCCTTCTTTGGTTGCATCCCACTCTCTTCAAAATTTCATCATTCAACCTATTTATAATTAGCTCTAGTAAATAGAATACTAAAATTAACTTTTAAAAACTCAACAATGTTTTTTTTTTCTAATTTCTTCATTTTTAATTGTTCATGTTGGAATCACATTTACTTAATCTAAAATCCATACACTTTTGAAAAATATTGAGTAAGATCACCAAAATTAGCATTATTTTGACTCAACATATACTACAAACACTATTTTATACTAGCAAACGTTCTACACTATTAAAAAACTTATTTGAAATATAATAGTTGGAGAAAACTAAGAGTTCTCTTGGACTCTACTCTTGAATTACAAAACCACATGAATTTCTGCTACTACTACTATTATTATTATTATTAATATACAAGTTTTTTTTTTATTTTCTGGCTTGTCTTAAAGTAAATCTCTTATAGTAGAAACTAAGAATAAACAGAAGATACTATTGCTATCATGGGTATGGTTATTTCAAAGTGATTTCCTTTATATTCTGAGCTTTGATATATATATGTGAATATAATTCTTTCACATTTCTATGAAAACATTCATAGATTGACTATTTAGTTTCTTGGGTTTTTCTACATGCGTACACAGACACACACACACACACTTTTTTTTTTTTAATGAGAAAAAGTAAGATGGGAAAAGAAAAACTTACTGGAGAAAAGTCAAATAACGGTTTCCATTGTGGTTACTTTAGATTCTAAGGCAAGCACATTTAACACTGATTATCAAGAAAAATACACCAGAATAGGAAATATTTCTAAAGAAGTAGCAGTATTGAAGGACTCCGCTACAGGCAGATTTAATTTACATTCTTACTGTTTACACGTGGGACTTCTTTTTTAATCTTTTTGCTTCTATTCAATATAAATGAGTCCGTGCCAAATGTTTAATAATTTACCATGAATTCAGTAAATGGTAGCATTTTCTGCCAGGGATTCTGTGTAAGATTATTCATACTAAACTGTAGAATAGCTTCATGCTTTGAAATAAATTGACCTCTTCAGTAAACACAGGTCCAATCCCTTTCACTTTGTCTATTTAGTTTTGTGACTTATTCTTGAAGCCATGTACTCAACCTAATAGTGACTAACCCGCTCCTATTTGGTGACAGACCTTGATGCAAAGGTAATTAATTAGCCTCTGGAACAAGAGAAGGCTGTCTCTGAGCTACTCATGGCTATTAACTCCTTCTAAACCAAAGGCCTAATGTCTTTATGTCTTTTTACAACAGAACAGTATCTTCGAGTAAGTCATTTATGAAAAAATATTTATCTTTTGAGATGTTTGCATGTTTTACTTTTAGCTTCTCTTACTTTATCCTCCTGCTATTTATTTTCTAATTTATTTTGGGATTCATTTTGTCTTTATCTTACTATCTCACTTTTTTTTGGTATTCCAATGTTTTCATGTTTTTCCTTTTAATTAAACTTTGCTTTGTAATAATTTATGTCCTCTTTATTGGCTTTCTTAACTTAGAAGATAAAGGTCTAAATATATTTTTTCTAATCTTGATTTTCTTCCCTACTTATAACCTTTGCAATCTTAGGAAAATTACTTAAGCTCCCTGAATCTCAGTTTCCTAATTGATAAAATGAGCATAAAGTTAGAGCTATATGCATGACAATTTTTATTATTTTAAAAATTTAAAGGGTATTTATTTTATTCTCTAACTATTCTAAAGAATGTTCACCCAATGCATAAGTAATTTTAGAATTACATAACTTCACCCATTCTCTGTTATCCAAATTAAGAATTATTATGGTCAATAAATGGGTACTTGCAGTAAAAAAGATCACGTTATTCAAAGCTAAAAGATACAGCTTCCTGAATAGGCTCCTCTTTTTCCCTTCATTAGGACACACTCTCTCTGTGCTTCGTTTTCCTCAGCCCTAATAATTACGTTAGAGTTATGGTAAGTTTCACTTACGAAAGTGTATATGAAATTGCTAAAGTGAAATCAAATGTCTTCATGATCACCAATATAATTAATACTAAAAAAGTAGATTTAGACAGGATAAGAGGAGTGCAATGGTTCATGAACTGGTTTCAGATGTCAATACTGGTTAAAAACGTTAAAACAATTCTTAGCAGTGTTGATGGTTAAAATGAAAGCACAGAATTTGGAGTTAAATGACCTGGTCTGAATCAGATGTAATTTATTAGCATTGAACATGTTACTTAACATCTTTGAGTCTCAATTTTTCGGCCTTTAAAGTTAAGATAATTATAATTCCATCTACCTCACATGGTTGTTTCAAGAATTAAATGATAAATAAAAAAAAATCTGGTTAAACTGTAAATTTCAGTGTAATTTGAAAGCATTGTTCTTATTGATTTGACAAATGTGGAAGGTTTTCTCCTCTTTTTTTAAATAAAACAGATTATCATTTTTCATTTTGTTAATGCACAGAATAATCATTTGAATGGTATAATTAGGAAAATCTTACTCAAATCTTGATCTACATGTACAGCTTCACAAGTATGATGCATTCAGATATATCTTAATTAAATGTTCAAAAAAATACAGTAAAGAGTAACAAAAATTTGAGTGACTCTTTCATACTGGCTTAGTAATTTGTTGTCTTGGAAGGGTAGTTTTTCCATTAAAAACACTAACATAATAGAAATTGTTAAAAATTACTCAATTTAAGTAACTATACACAGAAATACTATAGAATAATATGTTAAGTATAGATGCTGTTTCAGCTAAGTCTTCACACTTTCTAAATGACTCATTCTTACATATTATTGTGGCTGTATATATTCAAATTGCTACCTCAACAAAGTTATAAATTATTAGAGTTTATAGACCCTTGAAATCTCTACAAAATAATTGAAACCATAAATGCAAAATTTTTTAGCACAAAGAACCTACAGTTTTCTTTTAGCATTGCACTGATTTACTCATTTAATAAAACAGAGCAGTGATCCAACTCAGATGGCTGAGATTCTGCCATGCAATATGTTACTCTGAGACCTTTGCTGCTAGATACATATGCCAGTTGTGTAAAATGACCCCAAAATGGTCTCTTTAATAAGGTAGTATGGTACATTGACATATCTAAGATATAAACTACCATCAAATTTTAGCTTTTGCCACCAGCTATGTGACTTGGAAATATATTATTTAAACTCTCTGAACTTTAGCTTTCTTATTTGTAAAATGATGATTCTTCTCATAGGAAAATTGTGAATTAAATGCAGTCATATGCATAAAGCATTGGCACAATCTCTGGCCCAAAGTAAACACCTAGTAACTGGTAGCATTTATCATTTTGGATTTTAGTAGGATATAAGAAACGCAGATTTCATTGATCAAAGTCATAGGACTCTTTACTGATGTGCAATATTTTAAAACATTTTTAAGCTATAGTATCTTTTATATTATTTTGTTGATTGAACTCAGAAGCATGTCCATTTTCCAGGTCATGAGTTCGCCTGTACCCTTGAAGTTTTGTATAATTAGAAAAACTGCTTAACTGTTTAGGCCTCAAGAAGTCAGAATTTGGAATGATTTGGCAATTATTTATGACAACTAATTTTAAGACTATAATACTTACCAGAGTACCTTGCCAATAAGTATTAGATGATGGATTGATGTTTATTTTAATAAAGGCAATAAAATGCCTTAATCAAAATCAAGTTAATTAGCTATTACCATAAAATCAGTAAAATAGATGCATATATTAAGCTTTTATTGTTTTCTAAGTATCTTAACAACCACATGAGATAGACCCTGCTATTATTCCCACTGTACAAATGCATAAACTGAGAAAGAGAAAATAAATTACTTTGCTAATATCGCATAGCTACTAAATACTGGAATGTGAATGCACATGGTTTGTCTGTGGAACTAAAGATTTTAACTACTATATTTTATTTCTGTGATTTTATGGACAACTCAGATACTCAGGATTGCATTTTAACAAACACATAATCCTCATTTCAATGAATTCTGGGCTTTAGATACATGTTTTAAATTTTATTAGGGTCAAAATAGTATATGTGCCACATATAGTCAGAATCATGAGAAAAAACAAGTAAGAATTATATCCTTTCATATCACATAAGTTTTTACAAGAAGATATCTAATACACGAAGTGATGTCGATTTGTATAGCTCAATATTGGGCTCTTAGGAATTATCATTAAGTACTTTTCGCGGATGCTATAATAATTGGCCTGAATTTCTTGAATATTCATGACCCATGTTCTTTACTAATAGATATAAAAGACAGCCAGTGTCTCTCCACTTTCTTGGATAAAAGAGAAGCCTATTTAGATGGACAAAAGTCTTATTCAGAATATGTCTGGCTTTCAAACAAAATAAAACTTCTCAGTCTAATTAAAATATGGGTAGTAAGAGAAAGAGAAACTTTCTCATGCCTCCTCATGAATGTGATGTGAAGTTTACAAAAGAGAAGAAAATCTTAGAGGCAAATCGATGTGCTGTCCCATGGAAAAGTTTCCCTGAGATACTGATTGAACTAAGAAGATGGATAATAAAATACGGGAAGTTTAGGTCTCCATGCTCAGACTATCTTGTTAGGGTCAATCAGTACTATAAACTCCTCCTTCAAAGGCCTGATAATAAACTCTTCATGGCACATCTTTAAGCCCTTGTACCGAGTTCATATACGTGAACATTTACACTTTCACACTTTGAAAATATTGTCAATAAAGATTTTGCACTATGAGTTGATTTAAAAGCCCTATATTTCATAATCACCATATATCTACCACTCTGCTGTGACCTGAGAATACAAAGATGAATCATATGCATATGATCTGGAATTATACTTTCTCACTGGCCACCAGGAAAATCTACCCAATCCATGTAGTGTAATAAGATCAAGAAAGTGATGCGTGAAGACTGATGATGGTGGCATCCCTCAGAGGACTAGTATAAAAGACCAGTGTGTATTAGGGATGACACTGAACGGACTAGGAAGACTAACCAAGCATTGTAACAATGTTTGATTTTCTCTTCTACTTTCCTCTCTATGTTATTTTTAAAACTATATGGATGATATATTTTTAAATGGAGATTCTCATAGATTTAATTCTTTAAATGTAAGTTTTATCCCCACTAGATAGGAGCTCTCACCAAATATAACTTTTTGTTAAAAAACAATATCCAATCTCACCTCCATTTTTTTTCCACATTGTCTGTGGATGCTGATATGTAGCTAAAGAAAAGTAGGTCAGCAAGAATTGATCTTTTTATTAATAGTGGGAAAGAATAAGGAAAAAAAAGGAAGAAGAAAGGAAAACACAATATAGCTTGTTTAAAGCTTAAATAAAACATTTTTAAGATAAAAAGGGAATTTTATTTACCTAAATTTGGATAAATTGCTATTCTATTCTCTTTTATTTATGGTGACATTGGTTAACAAAATCCAGTAAGTTTTAGGCATACAATTCAACAGTAAGGCATATATATATATATATATATATATATATATATATATATATATATTGCATATTGTGCTCATTTCACATAGTTAGATTTTTTTTCTGCCACTGCATATTTGACCCCTTTTTACCCCATCTATCTCCCCATCTTCCCAGCCTCTGGTAACCACTAGTCTATTGTCCATGTTCATGAATTTCTGTTTGTCCTGTTTGTTGCTTTTTCAGTTTATATCCCACATATAACTGATATCATGAGGTTTTCAACTTTTTCTGTCTGGCTTATTTTGCTTAGCATGACTATCTCGAGGTCCATCCCTGTTGTCTCAAATGGCAGTATTTCATCTCTTCATATGGCTGTCTATTCTCTTTTAAGTTAAATGTTATTATTTGATAAAATATGAGGGCACTTTCTCAAGTTTTAAAAAGTTAAAGTTAGATTTCTCATCTACTATTATCTTAGTTTTCTTTTTAGTGTCAGCAATATAATTGAAGTAAAAATGCCACTACTAATCTTTTTTTAAAGACTTTACAAAATCATGCAGTTCCTTAATTAAAATTGTTGCAGACATTGTCTAATAAAGTATAAACTATTACAAAATGCTTACATCATACCAGAAGATTGTTATAGGGATCTTTGGGTTTTCTTGTGTTAATTATCTCTAATGCTAGAAAAATTTTAAGAAACAATTATTGGTTATAAGGCTGATGTATCTTCTTTCTGAGATTCTTGAATACTTAAGATAGACTTCTGAACAATGTAAGAGGTTCCTCTAAGAAGAAATGTTTAAAATCTACTGCACCCCTATTAAATTACACAGAGTAGGTAACATATGGGGAACTGAGCCTATGTGTTTAATTTCACTCTTTGGTCAACTTTACCAAAGCTAACTGCCTGATATTTAAATTCACAAAATTTCTACTAATTCCAAACCTGTAAAACGATGTGTGTCGCTGTGTTACAAATATTCTCCACATGTCTCTTCCAGAGGCGATGGTCATGGCCTGTGTGTTTTCACCTTTTATTTTTATTTTGGGCAGCTAAAGAATGTTTTAGTTTTAACCTTCTTGTTATATAACATTGAGAATGACAGTGTTAAAATAACACTCACAGCAGATTAATGTTCACTCCCTGACTTGATTTATGAAGAAACCAGGCTGAAATCTCCGGCACTCCCAAGCATTAGAGTTTAGCAAGTAATCCAAGCAAAGAAAAAGCAGTCTTGCAATCTGAGTGTATTAAAAAAAGAAAGAAAGTCAAGATTAGTTCATTCTGCTTTCAAGGGTGAGTCATTCACCCTATGCCACTACTGAAGTGAAACATTTTTATTGATTTGCAGATTAAGAATTTGTTTAAAAAGTGATAAATCAATCCTTCTTGTCAAACCTACAGCAGCATGTTCAGGAACGTGAAAGCAATCACTGCTGTTTGGGAATAGCCTACTTAACTTGTGTTTCTTGTAATGAGAGAGAAAACTATAGTTTGTAATGAAGGTACTATATGTTGAACATCTTGATGAAAAATCAGAAGATTGAGCTGGCATAAATCAACACATGAATCCAGAAGCCTCCAGGTGGGATGAAGAGCAGAGAGTTTACACACCTTGATTATCATTACATTTGCAAGTCAACAAGGAGTTCACTTCCATCGTGAACTTCTGCACACATGTAACTATTATTCACAAGTTTATATTATGATAAAAGTAGATGAGATTAAAAATCAAAATTATTGCGATGCTGTCTGTGTTGTATTAAAATAGTAGACCATAATCAGAGATCAGAATATTTTTATCAAATCTTAAATGTTAAATCTGTGTTTATAAAGGGAAAAGTAATTACTTCAAATTCTTTAAATTTGTATGCCAGCAAAAAAAGAGGAAAAAGTAAAATGTAGTGTTTTTCAAGACAGATCTGAATATTTACATACTAGTATTATAATGTTTCTATAATATCTTGGTTTCTTTGTACCATTTAGTGCTCAGAGGTGAGAAGAGACAAAATAATATTATTTGACCAAACTATGATTATTTTTTGGGAGGTTAGAATCTCATTTGTCAGTTTTATTTGACTTTAGCAAATACCATAGCAAATTCAATATTGCAAAGAAATTTACTACTCCCTAGCCTCTAAATGGCACATTAGAAAGCTGTTTCATATTTATATGTTTGGCTGTGCTAAATTTCTTTTAATAAGTATTAAGACAAATTCACTTTTTTTAATCCCCAAATCATAGATAACTTCAAGTATAACATGTAACTAATCAAGAATAGTGAGCTTTATAATTTTTTTTCTTACTTTAAAAAGATTTATTATAAAAATGACTTGGGTTTGTTTTAGTAAATAGAAGGTGTTTATGATGTATCATAATTTCCTTTTTAAAAATTCCATAAATCATCTTTATTTCATTAAATAAAAATGGTTCTGCAATGTTGTGTCTCAATGTCAGTCTTTAAAAGCCAATCTCCTAGAATTAGTCAATTTTTCAACTCAGAGATATATTCATGAGTCAGACTTTTAAAGTAGATCAAACTGCAGTATCAAGATTCATCAAAGTCCTCTAACCTTTGATCAACAATCCTGCTCAAGGGAGTTAGACTACAGTAATGGCATAGAAAAGAAAACAAATTGTGTACCCTAAGCTTTAATTATTGTTTTGCATCATTGTGAAAAGTTAGAAATGAAATGTCTGATATTAAGAGAATGAATAAATAATATTATATACTATGAATGTAATATTATATAGTTATTAAAAATTATGTTAACTAACATTATGGGAAAGTATCACACAACTAAACTCAGAGCTTCTAGATGACAAGGATTCCATTTTACTTGACTCATTTTGGTCTCTTGTGTTATTAGGTTTATACTAACCATTGTAATTAATATAGCCTAAAATGTTAGTAGTCTACCACAATAGAAGTTTATATCTGCCTCAATTAACAACCCTGTATGGTTGATCCCTATTGACAGACAGCTTTCTCCATGTGATGTCTCAGGAATTCAGGCTTATTTCTTCTTATGGTTTTGCCTTCCCCTAAGAACTTATTTTTCTCTGCATATGATCAATGGACAGAGAAAGAGAAAGAGCATAAAAGAGGCACAATGAGCTTTTAATGACTTGACTCAAAAGTGGCATACACCAATTTCACTTTCAATCCATTGGTGAGAACTATGACATGGTCACATTAAATGTAAGATGATTTTCTAGTGATAACTCTATGCTAGGGAAGGGAAAGTATGTATTTTGGTACACAATTTGCTGTTTTGGCACATTTTCTTCAGTATATTATTTACAAATGTTGGTTGAATTTCATAAAGGCATGAAGTAGCTTGGTTCTTGAGGGCCATTCGTGAATAATGAGCTAGAGACTGAGACCAGAGTATATAGGGCAGGTGAATGAGTTTACACTTTATCCCATAGAAAGTGAGGAGATATCAATGGGTTTAAGAATGAGGAATAAGGTGATCAGAATTGCAGTTTTCCAGATATGACATTGACAGCAATGTGTAGCATAAACTCTGGAGAGTGAAGACTGGATGTAGAGTGACAAGCTAGAAAACTAATTATTGTAAATGATAAAGACAATGAGCTATGAGGTAAACGTAAATGTGAGGCTTAAGTGGTGGGATGGACAGAACTTTGTTTCTAATTAAAGGAAGTAAAAGAAAAATATAGATTGGAATATCACCTCCTCATTTAAAACTTGGTGGACTGCATTTACCAACATAAAAGGAAAAACAGGGTTTTAGGAAAGAGTAATAAGTTGTGTCTTGGAAATATTGAGTTTGACACACCATTGAATCTATCAAGAGAAAGCAGATACTCAGCAGGTGGTTGGCTTAAGGGATCTTTAGCTCAAGTTACTGGACTGGAAGTATCAGTAAATAGGTACAGGCTGAACATGATGCCATCCTTGGAAAGTCTGTAGAGTGAGTAGAGGACAGAACCTGGATGATTACCAGTTTTAAAGAAGTAAGAAATCTTAGATAGTAAAGAAAGAAATGGAGACATTGAAATCATCACTGAGATAGAAAATTAACACTGGACCAAGGTTCTAGACTAATATATATGAATGAGAAGAAACCAAGAACAGGGGAGTGATTTGTCTTACAAGAGAAAACTGTTTTGTCAACATTGTAGAGAGGTGGTGAAGGAAGATTTAGATGTAAATGAGTTAGTAATTTTAGAGACAGAGAGCTTATTTTTGATGGCCTCACTATGATCACTAAGAGACAAGAACATCTGAAGAATCACAGAGGTCACTCACCAAAGACTCATAAAAGGACCACTGTGTGGTTCCTGAGAGTCCTGGGGAAATTGTCTACCATACAGTGGCTGCAATTTGGTAAATGTATCTATGATTGATTGTGTTACTTTATTTAATGTTATTTTATGTAGATACCAGGCTGAGCATCATTCCATGCACCCAACTTTGCTCAGTTAATTTTATGCTTCAACTCTTGGTGTATAACTGACATAGTTTATTGTTATTTTACTGTTAACATATTCCTCCCCTACAAAACCACAGTGGAAAATTTATGAGAGTGCAAAAACTTGCCTTGTATATACATATCACAAAGACTTATGTTGCTAATAATGTCCTCAGTTTTTTTATTTGGGTCAAGCGATATCTTGTTTAACTTATCTATAGATCACCTTAATAAAAGGCTTGTTTTAACTTGAGGACAATTTTGTTTCAGAAGCTCTACATGTATTATCAAAAAAAATATTTTCTAATAACAGGGTTTCAAAGCTTTCTAACCTGAAAAATGGATCTGCAGTCCAGTCATTTGGTATTTAAGGAACCGTTTTGCCTGTCAGATGTTATACTAGATAATAACAGTGAGTATCAGAGACAAAGAGTGGAAGAGAGTGGTGGTGGCATTTCATTTGCATAAAGATCTTATAGACTGAAAATCTCATGCAAAAATGCACTTCATAGTGGTATAATGTGATAAATAAAGGATGTTTCCAAGTAAACACATCCTAATTGACTACCAATATATAGTTTCTTTCAGGATACTAGTGGATTGAGGAATGTCAATCAAAGGAGAGTTTTGTGGTATAACTTTTATGTTGGTAAACTTTATTATATTTATGAGAACATCTGTAAAATTCACATGGGCATATAAACAAACATGTGATTAATTAGACTATCTACTGAGGAAATGCAGTACAAAAACTCTGCATCTTAAATTCTATGTGTGTGCTTTGACTCTACATATAACTTTCAGTTGTGCATGTGTAGCAAGCAAAGGGTATCTGTTACTATAATAAAGAAAATTATCTAAAAGAAAATGAATAACAAGAATTACACCCAGATTCAATTTGTTCTTAGAGTTTTTTCTTCTTTTTTATCAGATAATTAAGGACTAGGAAAGGACACCCCAGTATATTTATGACTATGTATAAGTCAACAAAAATCAGGTTTTGAGGAATCAAAAATGGATTTTACTTGATTAGGTTTCCACTCAGCCTTATTTCAAAACTATATTTTGAGTTATTATCTGGTGTGGTAGAGAGAATGGAGACTTTGGAATTATATGGGAAAGCTCCTGATAATTTTATTTCTATTTATTTGGTGATCTAATACAAGTATTTAACATAGTTTAATTTTCTAGGATAGTAATGTTTACCTTACAGAGATATTGTGAAATATGTATATATAATCACTATGATATAGTACAATTCAATAAATTTAGTAAAATGTAGTCTCCTTCCAATTTATCTGTATATTCTGCAGGTTAACATACAAAACGTTTCTTAAGCTGTATCTTATAAATTAGGCATGGTTGGGGAAGTTAAGCTTCTATATCCTTTGCTGCCAAAAAGAAACAAAGAAGAAAAAAGGGGAGAAAGATCATGTTCACTATAGAATAATGTGGTGTTAAGATCAACAAAACTCTAAAAGCCAACTCAAGTTTAGTTACCCTTAGTTAAATTTGAGATGTAAAATAAACAAATAGAATCTAGATGAGTTATATTATAAACATTTAGTGGTAAGATTCTACATAGAGCTGGAATGAGCAAAAAGAACAGATCAGGAAGCTGAGATTGACAAAGTAAATTACCACAATATATGCAATTAGTGTCTGGAGAATCAAAGAAACAAAATAGAAGATTTTCATGGTCCTTGTGCTTATTGTATCTCATCAGTTATTTTAAATGTATTTAAAAATAAATAAATAAAACAGAGTAAAATTGCCCGAGATATGTTAAATTTATTTTGGTAGATTAGAAAATGAAAATAGAAACCATTCATTTTGACACTGGTTCAGCATTTATGGATGAATTGATCAGTCATATTGCAACTCAATCCCATTGCATTTTAAATTTGTTTGCTTTAATTTAACAGGCATTTATTTCATTTCTACCATAAGCAAAACACTGCACTAGGCACTAGAGAAGTGAGTAAAAAAATAGGAAGCCTTTTAAATCTCTCAAATGATAACTGCTGTTCCACATTTGTTTGATAAAATTTTTTCAAGTTGGGATGTATGCCATGAAATCATGAATTAGCAAAAACTGCAGGAAAAAAAATCACCTGCATTCTTTGACAGGGCACTTGCTATTAATTTATATTCATTTAAATTCCATTCATGCGTTCAATACCGCAAAACTGAATTTTTTATATACCACTTCATTACATGGGTGATGCAAGAATAGAACATGTTTCTTCAACTCATTCAGCATTTTAATGAACAGAATACAAATTTTGTTTCAATAAAAATAATGAAATCTTACTATCCTACAGCCATTTAAATGCTTTAGAATAGAGCATTTCTCTTTTTATTCCAGGATACGTATACAATAAATCTCATTATGAAAATTACCATATTCAGACTATCTTAATAATGCACATGCCATTATCTCCATCACCTTCAAACAAACAACTAATGGTAAAAATTATACCAGTATAGACAATAACTAGGAAATATTATTGAAGAATAAACTTTTTCTCTATTTGTTAGAATAAATCAGCTTCTTTGCTCATTTAACTAGCTAAAGAATGTCTTCATTTTGAATATTCAAATGTACTGAATATGTAGTAAAAGGTCTATAGAAAAATATTGTTAGGTGTCTTGTTTTCACACATGGCTATCTGTGTGCCTACACACGTAAAGAAATCAACACATAAAATGAAATCTCGATACATTTTGTATGAAGGTTTAAAAGATATAGGCGTCTTCCTACAATGTCATGAGCACTATTCAAATTGATTAGCCAGCTGATGTTCATTTTGTTGTTCTCTGTGGGCAGAGGCATCAGTTTAAGTAGATTTTTATTAGAGGCTCTTTCAGGGATAAGTATGTCCTAAGCTTGTCCTTCTATCATTAAAGCATTTATTTCCTGATTACTACACCTCATAGGTGCCTACTCCACTTAAAAGAGACTTAAGGAGACTGCATTGTGCAGCCGATTTAGGCTTCACAACACAACTAGAGGCAGAAGCAGTTAGAGTCTAGATTGTAGACTGATCCTGCAGTTTCTCAACCTTTCTCTGGGAGAAATCAGAGATCAGATTTCCTCTTCTGTACTTTCTACTTATATTAATGCTTTATTTGCAGGTGTAAGATATATTTTACAGGTGCAATTGTACAACCCCCAGAAGAGTTTTCTTCTGAATTTGCTCTACCCCTACTCACAGGTGCTTCAAAAGAGAGATTATCTTTTTCATTTCAATGCATTTCTGTTAAAAGACCTTATTGCTCTCCTTTCAAATACAATGTGGAGATCAATCTCTATGCTAAGCAACTTCTAAGATCTTCTGTAATCAGGAATTTTCTTGATTTTATGCATTGAATCAATATGGTTTTGGTCTCAGACCAAAGTTGCAATCCTGGATTTGCTAACATTCTAGTTTGATTATTTAAATTCTCACATCCTCAGTTTCAACAGTTGTTAAATGGATACGGTAAAACTGGTCATCCATATCTCATTTGTTTTAAGGAACAAATAAAATTTTTTGATTTAAATAAAATCAAATTTAATGTTTGCTATATGAGGCACTAATTCAATGTGATGGATTTAAATTTTTTCATCATAAACATATCTTTAGGGTATTGCACTTATACTTCCTTTGTTAGGAATAAACAGGGCCAGTAAATTTAAATTGCAATTTATTTTACTAAACTTAGATGTTATTCATACTGTGTCTTAAAACTTGTTATTGACACTGAGATAAAAAGTTAATGTGCAAGGTTAGAATTATTGTTTACTGATTATAGTTTACTTAATTACTTTATATATTCTATTTTTATCTACTCAGGATACAGTCAGTGAACACAATTGCTTACAAAGTACAGGTCAATTGGTTTCAGTGATTTTTCAAATGGAGAATGATAGTTTTGATTCTGTATTCTATTTAAAACAATGGTAGATCTCCAAGCCTTAAATTTCTATAATGATTGCAGTTTAGATTAAGAAACAATTTGGTTGTCAGAGATAGGAGTTTCTAATCTCATCTTTATAGCTAATTATGGGGTAAGTTTAGAAAATCACATGCAGGAAAGAGCATCCTTCTAAATTCTCCTTAAGTAAAATGATAATAACCTTTACTTATTTTGTCTGCAACAGAGGTTTGAGGAGTATACTGTTAATCGTAATTTAGAATTAGAGAACTTACTAAACTAAGCAAATAGAAAAACACTGGTTCAATTGCCTTGCTTTTGAAGTGTTTCAGTGATTTTGTGCAATTCGTTTAACATTTATCAGTGTTGGTTTTTTAACCTGCTGGTAGCTATATTCTTACCTCTCTTGAGATTCTATGCATTCTTTGTAATATAGCCACATAACGATTTAGTGTTTGACATGAGATTAAATGCCTGCTCAACCACTTCCTGGCTTTGTGACCTCACACATGTTATTTAGTCTCTGTGAAGCTTTAGTTTCTCTTTGGAATTGGAAATGAAAATATTCACTTCATAATGTGGTTTTGAGATTGTTTAATGAAAGCAACTAAAACATGCAATAAGTGCTAGTAATTAAAGGCATTTCCCTTTTCCTATTTTGCCCTGTACAAACTTGGACTCAAATAGATAAATGTTTGAATTCCAGTACTAACGTTTATTTGCTAAGATTACTAAATTATTTACCTTCTTTGGTTATTCATTTTTCTATCAAATGTGGGCCTACTGCCCAGAAATAAATATGACATCATGTGTGAAAGAACTTTACACATAGTAGGCGTGCAATAACTGTTCATTAAAGACTTCATATTAGGATTTTTTAATGCCTTTTCTTTATGGGCATAGTTGTTGAATCAGAATTGTTGATTTCTTTTAAATGAATTTGGCTCACAGAGTATCAATTTCCCTTAGCACATTTCATTTTCAGATAATACAGGCCAGTAAAGGGAAAATAGGTGAGAATCAAGGAGAGAAGCAGCTGGCGAAATCCTGATGCTGAGAGTCTACAGCTTGGTAATAGGGCAGGTGTGAGGAAAGCAGACAAAAGTCACAGTACTGGAAGGTATGCGTTGGCAGTCATGCTGTTTTGAAACTTGCCCTCACTATGGCACATCCCACCATGCTTTGTCATTAAATCCCTGAATACTTTCTCCATCCTCCTACTTTCTCTCCAAGCACCACTTCACAAACATCAGCAGAACCAAAACAGTAACCACCTGTATGAAGTTGCCTTGGTATATCCAGTTTGGAAGAAAAGAGACCTACAGGGAATCTGTATGACAGTTTCTTTTCAGAATAATCTTTTATTTTCTCAATTTACAGAGTGCTGTGATAGTAAAGAAAGTTTTCAGATAAGTATTCAAACCCCTAACATTCTAAATCAAATCCTATGTAAGATGAAAACAAATATCCTTACATCATAATAAGGAGAAAATCTATGATCCATCTCAATAGACAGATTCCTGTTTAAATCATTCCATGTTAAAATTGAACTGAATTAAGTATAGAAATTATTATCCCTGATTGGAAAGGGGGAGTAAATTGGTAAATTCTTTTTACAAATATACTACTGAAATTCCTTCAATCAATATTTTTGATCACTTACTATGTAAGAAAATGTGACAGAACAGATAAGAGGGTAGATGAACTGAATAACTTTGTGCCATGTTTGTCTTCAGAGATTCACTGAAAATTCACTGTGGAAAAAAAAATTATAAAATAGTATAGAGAACATGGAGGGTCAGATTCTACTCTGTGGTGAGTTATGTTCTTTCAGAGGCCTTCTTTGATGTGCTGAGTTTTCTATAATTCTGTAGCCTCAAAAAAAAAAAAAAATGGATCCTTGCTCTATGAGACCAATAAAGAGGAAATATTTGGTCTGAGGACTTGTTAAAGAAAAAAATATTTATTACATTTGTTAGGTAAGGCAGACTTCATGCTTCGGAATCTACCACAATAGTGTCTTGTAGTAAGGGAGAGAAAATAGACTCAACTTCAACTCCAGTAGGGTCTGTAGGGCTTTATAGTTAAGAAGAAGGATGAAGATGAGTGCATAGAAAATTACTAAGAGGAGACATCAGAGTAAGGGAGATTCTTGCTAGATATACTCAACAGAATTCTTGCTGAAGGCAATCCAGGTGATAGATATTGAGGGTGGGAGATGAAGAACTCAGATCAGATATCTAGTATGGTCAGGTATTAAGGGTAGGGGATTTTCACTAAACTGACAGCAGGATTCTTGGTCAAAGTAGATTCTGTAATTACAGAGAGGGAAGCTCAAATTTGGGCCTAGTTGAGCAGAAGGCTAAGAAGAGCCAAATTAAAGTAAAGTCAAGGAAGAAGGAATCCGTCAGAGGTGAGAACTGTGGATATTAGAAGATACATTGTGAGGTGAGGGAATGGACCTATGAAATAAGGTAAAGTAGATGATCTAGCATTTGGATAGCTTTTTCTTTATTGCTACCACCTAATGTTGGCTTTTGACATTCTCCTGAAAGCTGATATTCTACTTTTTTAAAAAAAGCAATATAAACAATAGTTTCTTCAAAGTTCACCTATACTTTGTAGGAAAGAGGAGCATTTGTGTTGGGTTTGGGGTTGAGGAGAGAAAGAAAAAGTACAGCGGAGATTATAAAATTTATTGGTCAGGCAGGAACAGGCCACCAAGTCATCCTAGGGCTACATCTCAAAAACATGCACTTCATGAGAAAATATTATTTTTTATTTTTTTTAAAAAAAGAAAAAAGACTTAAATTACTGTTTCTTTCTCTTAGTCTTTTCAGAAACTGAAAAGAAAAATAAAATGCCCTATTTTATGATTCAGCTTAACGTATATCACTTATATAGCACCATTAAGTGTTATTTCTGGAAAATGTGCTAGTACATAAATCTTGCCAAATAGTTTGAAGATTCTACTTTAAATAACATGTAATGATATTTTTGCTCTCTAATGCTAATTAATCCAGCATGCTTCACAGCATTTGAAAATTTTGTAGTTTAAATAAATTTATGTGATAAAAATTCAACACAAAAATATTACCTCATCTGTAGAATATATTATATTTTAAATTGCATCAAAATATCCATTTTAATAACTTTAATTTACAAAAATAAATTTCTAATTATATGTGTATTTTAATCAGGTGCAGCTAAATAAAAGATAAAGCTACTCTCAATCCATCCTTTGGATTCTTTCTGCTGATAAAGCCAAGACAGTAAATAGCAACTTTCAGTAGCAAATACCAGTTTCTAGTAGACTGGCTCTGTTCCTGGGAAGAGCAGGTGGGGAATTACAAAAAGAGAATCTCACCACAAACTTCATCTCTTGTTTCTCGTTCCAATGATTTATTCTCAAGAAATAATGCTTCAATAAGCAGCATAACGTTTGATGGAACTGAATCTTAGTATTTTCTCCATCCAAGAATTATTGTAGCAGATATTTAACATATTATAGCTATAAATTTTCAGTCCTCGACATTTAAGATCTGGACTGACTATATATACATGTAAACCTATTCACTTTCAAATATAGTTCTAGGATTTACATCATGAAATCATGAATGATCTGAAAATGAATATGAGCTCTGTGCCGTCAGTAAGTGATATTATTTAATGCATTCTGATGCTTCGAGAAGTATTTGCTAAAAATCACTCAGCTAGCAAATGGTAGTGCTAGGATTTAAACATAGGATGACTGATTCCAGAGGCCATGCTCTAAAACACTATCGTTAGCTACTATGCATCAAGGATTGCATTATAAATTATCTAATTCAGATTATATATAGTAAGAGTAAAATTTACTCAAAAATACCATACTCATAAATTTCCAATTTTTAAAATTTGTCCCCAGGCTGAAAGCTCAAGTATTAAGTTGTCTACCTGGCTAAACTAGAACTAGCTGGCAAACCCACTGAGGAGATGACATTTGAATGAAGTTTTGCAGAATAATTTATAATCAGCTTATCATAAATGATGAAGAGAGGTAACCCCCATTAAATTAAAGGGGAGAGCATGGGCAAATGCATGGTGCAGACAAACAGAATGTGCCACCAGGTTTTGATCTGAAAGTTTAGTGCAACTAGAACAAACAGGGAGTACGATGAGGTTTGGGAAATGATGCTGAACTATTAACAAGTAGTAGATCATCGAGGGCTTTTTGTGCTAAGTGAAGGAGTGTAAATTTTATTCTGAAAGTTACGGAGAGCACTGTAGGATTTTAAGCAAGACTTAACTTGACCCGATTTGTAATTCATAATGATCACTCCAGCAGCAGAGCAGAGAATTGTCCAGGAGAGGTTGCCAGGGAGACAACAGAGGTAATTTCATCAAAAAGTCATGGAATCCTACTAGGAGCACTGGTGGTTAGTACAGAGAACAGGCAAAGACGTGATGACTGGTGTAATAACTCAGCAACTGATTGAATATTAGAGATGAATAACAGCTAAGGAAGACTTCTAGTCTTTCTTGACAATTTCATCATTCAGTTTACTAATAAAGGGAGAATAAGAGAAAGCATAGGCCTGGAGTCAAGCTAAAATTTAGTTTTAGATGAAGTTTTAGGACTTTAGAAGAAAATAAAGGGGAAAAAAATAACTCTTCACTTTCTAAGTTTGAGAAAAAGAATTACTAGTCCTCGCTTGGCCTCCAAAAGAAAAACTGAACTAAACTGTTTTATTATATATTATGAGTCACTCAAGTAGAAGTGTTTGGTCTTACAAGTGATAAATGAAGTCGTTTTCTTCTATATCCAAACAATGTTAAGCTAACTGCCATGTATTTGCAACCATAGCTGGCTTCATCGGTGTAGCTTCCCTAAAGATTTTTGTTAAATTTTAAAAATTAGATTGCATGCAGTATAGGGAATATAGTCAATAGTATTGTAATGGCTATATGTAGAGCCAGATGGGTACTAGAGTAATCGGGGGGGATCACTTCATAAACTATATAAATGTCTACCCAATGTACTGTATACCCAAAACTAACAAAATCAAAATTTAAAGTAATAATAATTTTTAATAAAGTGTAGATACTTTAAAAAAATTAGATTGCAAAGTTTCCTTTAAATGTCTCAGGAGCATCAACTCTATGTTGATGGGTTAGTTAATTCATATATAATTGCTGAACAAATGTTAACAATTTGAATTTTATATCACCGGCACTTTTCATTATCTTCAAAATGTCTTTAGAATTTGTCAAAGATGATGTCTCTTTCTAGACTTCGATTTCTTAAACATTCATCTCCACTTCCAAGACATTCAAATATATATGCCAAAAATCACTACTCTTGCTTTAGCTAATATAATCTCTGTAACAACTTGGATTATAATAGTAAAATAGAGTTCTCCTTTAAAAGTTATTCTCAATGTTAATGAAGTTAGGAAGTCAGCCAAATAATAATGAGGGCACATCTATTGATATGAAAGAAATTCATGAGCCAAGAATGCCGTGTAATGACATTAAACTTTCTTTCAGAAATACTGATTACATGATGTCAAATGCGTGTGCTTTTATTTTCTCAAATATATTCAGAAAGTATTAGTGACTATTTTTGAGAAAAGATGTTATTTTAAAATGTGAATGTGTAGATTAATTTAAATCTTCATTTTAGCAATTAGCACTGAAAAAAAAAAACAGTACTTAAATAATAAGAACTTCTCTCATGTGGTTTAATAAAGTGAAACACATTTTTACTTGTAGAATTCCCATGTGACCAAAGGTAAATGCAAAGGTTTTGGTCTTTCCTATATTTATAAGTGGTGAGCAGTGTACTACTTGTGTTCTATTACAGTTCGTACTGGCGTTGTGGGGTACTAGTTTCCTAGCACTGCCATAACAAAGTACCACAAACCAGATGGCTTAAAACAACACAAACTTCTTCTCTCAAATTTTAGAGGCTAGAAATCTGAAATCAGGTCTCAGCAGGGCCATGTTTCATTTGAAGATCCTTTAGAAGAATCCTTCCTTGCCTCTTTCAGCTTCTGGTGGCCCCAGGAATTCCATGCTTTGCAGGTGCATTACTTCAATCTCTGACTTCATCATCACATGGTTTCTTTCCTCATGTCTCCTCTGGGTCTCTATATCCAAGTCTCTCTCTTCTTTCTCTTGTAAAGACACCAGTTATTAAATTTAGGGCCCATCCTAATCCACTAGGACATCTTTTGTCTGCAAAAACCCTATTTCCAAATAAGGCTGTGTTCTGAGGTTCTAAGTAGATGTGAATCGTGGAGGACAGTATTCAATCCAGTACATGGAATTTATCAATTTGATATGAGTGAGTTGTGCGAGTGTGTATCTTTCTCCCACAGTAAGCTCTCAGCCTTTGCAGCATTGAAATCTTGTTTTAATAATTTGTGTATTCCTAACAATACCTTGCACAGTGCCTCACACTAAATACAGCCCATATAAATACTTATTTAATTGAATTATACAGACTTTTGGTTAAACATGGCAGATTGAACACATATTTATTGCTTTCCCTCAGATATTACTATAAAAGAATTTTTAATATAAATATCTTAAATGATAGAATAGAAAACGAAACTGCAGCAAGACAAGATATAAACACAATTTTGGAATATGGAACTGGGTTTAAGATATGTTAACTGAATTAGTAAAACTAAAGAATCTGAAATGTGCAGAGAGAATAGATAAAGATGAGAAGCAAGCTGATTTCCTGGCAGATTCCCAGAAAGGCTCAGGAATTAAAGAGACTCGAGACCCAGGACAGTGGGAATAAAGTATGGCCCTGGGAAAAAAAAAAAAAAAAAGAGGACTAGTGGACAAATCTGTTTAAGTCACAGTTAAACTCCTGGGATATAAAATCCTCTCCCATGCAGCCAAGTGACTACTGCAACCCAGATCTGTTAAGAGATAGTAGATTCTCTCCTCCTCTCATGGTGAGGTTATTGAAGAAGTCTCCGGAGGCAAGGACACCAAGAATATTAAAGAATGAAGATTAAATAAAAGTCTATAAATAAATGATAAGACCCTCAGCTCTGTTTCCTTTGTCTATCAGAAGGCCAGCAGCCATGCTCAGGCTCCAAAACCAGGGAATATGTAGAGAGATTTTTTTTTCCCTCTGGATAAAGTGAACTGCCCTTCAGAAAATAAATAAGATACTAATATTTGGAGATTTCCAATAGAAATAATGATTTGCTGCTTTATCACACTAAAATTAGTTCCAATAACATGCCTTATGCATGTACACAGAGCATATAAAATGCTTTAAGCCCCTTACTATGAAATTCAAGAGAATCTTCAAGTATCAACAGATATTTCAAGAAACTCTAATACAAGAAAAACAGAATAAAAGTAGTTAATGCACAGAGTACAAAAAGAACCCTAAGGAAACATCCAGATGGCAACTCTTTCACCTCCTTCAAGTCTTGCTCAAATATCATATTTTTCTAAAGGTTACCCATATCACTATATTCAAAATTTCACTCCTTTTTCCTCTAGTACGCCTCACCTATTTTGACTTATTCTTTTTTTTTTCCCATAGCAATCATTCTCTATTTTACTATGTAAACACTAATTATGATCTAATTTATCAAATCTATCGTCTGTGGCTTTTTAGATTATAAACTCTGTGAAGGCAGGTCTCTTTGTTTATTCATTTACTGATTCATCCTAGAAATTCCTGGCATGTTAGATACATAAAAAATGTCTTAAATTATTTAATTACATTAAATAATTTTAAATGAAAGTAATAGCTAAAAGAATTGAAAAGTATTGCCTCCTTGAGCTCAACTGGGGAGTAAAAAGAAGTGGGACCAAATATAATTGCTAAAAGACCTTCAGTGCTACCTGTTTGTTTAACATTTGACATGTATTCCTCAGGAAAATTATTAAAGTAAATCATTAAATCAAAAAAAATAATAAATTTTATGTTTAGTAAATAATCTACAACTGAAGACAATGAAGTAGCCAATGTTTGTTTCTTTGTTTGTTTTATTATAGACAACATTCTCACTTTCCATGTGACACCATGTGAGTGAATCCTATATCTGTGAATTACTTTGGGATTCTGTCAGTCACCATGTCCTGAGGAAACATGGATATGTACTTCCAATTTTCCATTCTTCTGTTTCCATTAAAATCTCAGTTCCAATCCATATGTTAGACTGTTTTCATTTTTCTTTAATCTAATTGCTAAAGGTAAACTTATTCAAAACATTTAGTAAAATCCACATATAATCACATCACAGCAGGTTTACTTCATTTTTTAAAATGACTTTTTAAAAATAGTGAATAGTGTATTTAGAGAGTTACTGAGAGTCATTGTTTTGCTGCATCATTTTGTTGTAAGAATTAATTTTAAAAATAAAAAAATACAGAAGTGCATATATAATATACTTGTGGGCTATTTTAATAATCATTTGACCATACTACTATAGTCAAATTTGTGTAATTTTCCCCCATAAATGGTTCTAAAATTCCATATCTTATATAAAACCAGTGTAGTAGGAGTAGGAGTAGGAGTAGGAGTAGGAGTAGGAGTAGTGTTAGTAGTAGCAGCAGCAGCAGCATGAATTGCTATATAAAAATAGGAAAACAGACCCCAGGACTGAAGGCAAGATGTGTCTATTGATCCTAATAATAGGTTGTAGTTTGACTTCTTGTTAGAGTTTACTTCCAGGTTATCTCTCTCATTGTTTTAGGGGTAATTTTTGTCCTAACACTTTTGCAATTATATTTAAAAAATAAATAAGACAGAGTCTGCTTTTATCAAGCCAATGAATATTTACTGCCATACAGTATAGTAGGACATGCCTTTAAACAACATAAAATCTAAAGAACAGATATGTAAACTAAAAATGCCAATTCAATGTGCCAAGTTCAGTGATAGTGTTTGCATAGGGTGTTAGATATTTATAAACAAGTTGTTTCACACTGATACAAGAAATTAGAAATCATTTCCAAGGGAAAAGATAATGTCAGAGCTGAGTGCTAAAGGGTAGATAAGGATTAACCAATTAAAAAAAAAAGAATGAAAGTTCTTGGGAGAATGCTTAAGGCAAAGTATAGAGCTTAAGGTAAGACACCAGGTTACCAATCAACATGATGGGCCAATATTACTAGAATACAGAATGGAAGTTAGAGAGTGGAGAGGGATAAAACTGGAAAAATAATCAGGTATCAATTTACAGTGGGCCTTGAATGCAACATAAATTTATAAACGTTTGTTCCATATACCACATTCATTTTTCTACATGGTTTGCAAAGGGATTAGAGAAGGGCAAAAAGAAAATAGACCACCTCTGTCAAGGACAGATGACTATCAACAATAGGTGCATGTATGGTGTGAGTTAGGGATGCAATAGGAGGAACATCTGAATTCCAAGTTTCTTCCTAGCTTGCCATTCATAAGAGATAATTCCTGGCAGGTAAGGCCAGAAGGAAACACCATGATATATTTTCAGAAAACACAACAAAACAGAAAAACTTTAAAATAACAATAATAAAAACATAACGAAACAAACAAAAACCCAATGGGATTAAAGAAGAGTATACTCTTAGCAATTGCCATGAAAGCCCACCCTGTATCACAACTTGATAACTTCTAGGACTATAGCATTGCTCTAAATATCTGTGTAGATGACCCTTGACATTAATAAGCTATGCATGAATAATCCAAAATAGCATGAGAGTTAATAATTTATCTATTTTCTAAAGACAGATTTTGAGTTATGGTAGCCTCATGTAAAGTTGATCTTAAATAGTGAATGAATCAACATAGCAAATGAAAAACAAATGTATGTTGCAAACTCAGCTTCTGCTCTTGTCGTTTCCTCCTAGGTGTTGCCTGGCTATTGAAATTTTTTTAATACTAACAAAAATTAGGGATTGGAGAAACTTCTTGGGGGGCAGGGAAGCATATCTCTTATGAATGAAAGGAGTCTACTGGACCCATGACAGCAGCTTCTTTCTTTAAGATAACTGATAAACTCATGATTAATATAATACAATTTTATAACTAGATGGAAGTCATATCTTTAGTAAACCCTATGAACAATGCATTAAACAATTGAAACAGATAAGTGTTTAATCAAAAGTAAGATTTAATGGAGACAGTTTTCAAGGGGAGAAAAAATGATAAGCCTAAGATTCAAAGTAACCAGTTATGTTAATAAAGAAGAGAAACCAGAGATGAATGTAAATTAGCAGTTTGAGGCAGTCCCACAAAATTCCCAAAATAACAAAATGTATTCCCACTCTTTTATTTCTCATTGATTAATTCTAGTTCAGTCTAGTTGTGTGCCATCTTAATAATGTATCTTGTTAGAATAACTGGGTATGTTTCCTCACTAACCATTTTAGTACCAGAAGTAGATTGCCTTATGATTATTTGAGACGAAATACCCCTTGATTGGCAGTCTCTGGCTAAAAGTACGCATGGTTTCTGCTTTGACAGCTGCTGATTATGTCATCCAACTTCAATACATCCTTAAAAATGATATCTTGTATGGTTTGAAGAAAATACTTAAGACTATAGTTCAAAACCTATTTTTGAATTTTATAAATATTCAAAATAAATATATTGTAATTGTAAAATTAGGCATATAAGATTACAGAATTGTACTAGTCATTGTGAATGATAAAAGGTCAATTAGTTAACCACAATAGTATTAAATTATGCTAACAAATTCTGTGTTCATTAAGTGCCTGCTTTGTGCCAGATACTGTGTTGAGCTCTGTTAAGACATGAAAGAGCAATATTGAATAATATCGGTGCTTTAATGAGTTTATAGTCTCTAGTTGGAGAGATATATTACTTAAACACTTATAAAATAGATGGATAATTACATACTTTGATTATGCCATGAATAACAAAATTAAAAATTAAAGCAGGAGTCCCCAATTTTAAATAAGCAAAGTCAGGGAAGGCTTGCATGAGGAAATGAAATCTAGACAGAGATCTTAATGACCAAGAGGAACTATCTAGAGTGAGGACTCAGCAAAGTTGAGCAAAGTTGCTCAAGAGCAAAGTTGGTGTCATTACAACACATTAATTTGAGAAGGAGCTTGAGACACAAAATAATACTAGAGAAACAGAGACCAGATCATTTAGTAGGGACCCTGCAGGTCCTTTAAAGTATCTTGATTTTTTTTTCAAATACAATGGGAATCACTTAATTAATTTAAGAAGGGAGTGACATACAGATATGTTTAAAGGTCTTTCTAAATGCTATGTGATGTATGGATTAGAGGAAAGCTAAAGATGGAACAAGTCTAGTTAGGAGGGCATTGCACAGTGGCCATAGAGGTGAACAGAACTGAACAAATTTATAAATAAACAGCACTAATTTTTTTTTAAAAAAATCATGTGTCAGTAAAAATCAAGAAAATGATTTTTTTTTTTTTTTAGTTTGAAATACATGCAGAAAACATCATTAGTAAACTATGTATATATTATAGAGGAATACTTATACCTTTAGCTGTCAAATAAAATAAAAATGAATAAATGGGTTCAGATTTGAATTTTCCAGTTAGGTTAATGAATGAACAGTCATTGATCAAGGACATGAAAATATAGGTTGTCCTCACCACATGTATGTGTCTTTCCCAGATACCATCCTATCTTGTTTTAAACATGAAATGGAGAAAATACTTAGGTCAAACTAATGGCAATTCACCTTTAAGCAAAAATATTTTGGACCTGAAATCACTGTTGTCATTATTTTATGATCATTAAGACCTGTAGGGATGGTCTTGGTCATGTGACCTTTAAAAAGGAAAAGGGGTCCTTTTGAGAGTTGTTAGAGGTAATCTGAAGTCCATGGCAATATATAAATGATCCCAAATAAGGAAAATTTAATGACAAATGACTATAAGAAATATATGCTGTAAATCAGAGTTTTCAACCCCAGCACTATTAACATTTTGGAATGGATAATTCCTTCATATAGAGACTCACCTGTGTATTCTTATACCTATTAAATACCAGTAGCAACACATAGCCCCCCAAATCGTGACAATCATCAAAAATGTCTCCAGATAGTAGCAAAGGTCCCCTGGGAGCAAAATTGTTAATAAGTATTGCTATAAATCTAGCTTTCTGCATATTTTCTTTTTTACCCATTAACTAATATTGAAATAATAAAATCTTGTGTTCATTACCAAAATTAATACTCCATATAGTTGATCAATCAATTTGCTAGTCTAATTAGATTTACTGCACACCTCCATGTATTTGCTGGAGACACAATTAGTTTTTCTCACCAACCATAATCTTCATCTGCCAATAGTCATGATCTACATTGTAATTATAGTAGAACCTGAAATGATTAGGGTAATAATGAATATGGCACAGAAACTGTGAAGCTTAGTCAAAGTATATTAATTAGCAAACACATTTAAGTCTTTTATATTAAGAAAAATAGACTACTTTCTATTTCATGCTCATTGTAATGGAAACATTTTTTAAAGCTGGTATTACTTGCAGGATTAATAACTGCCTTCTTCTTTAATCATATTTTATAAGTTTTTATTATATACAAATTCATAATGGACTTCTATTGAACAGATAATGGTTTGGCTGCTAATTATTCAATATGTAAATAATTCAGAGAAACTTAGAAAAAAGAAATGAATTAAATATAGACAGCTCACTCTAAGGGAATTTTCTCCTGTATGCTCATGTCTTCCCTTCAATAATCCTTATCTTTTCCCTCCTGCTTTAGCTTCTTTATTGCTCCTCTGCTGATTTGGTTATCATAATCTTTGCAGCACTGCAGAACACTTCATGTTTCCTCTGCAACCTTCCAAAAAAGTCAATGAAAGTGGCTCTTAAACATTTTATAATTAAATATTCCTTTAGCATTTCTATCTTGTTTAAACTGGTATTGTGCACTATTATTAATTTTCTTTTTTTATGCATGTTTTATCCATCATAAAAGTCAAAATGTACAGAAGATATTAAATGTTTTAAAAAAGAAAAGTTTATGATAAAAAGATATGTCTCCGAATATCAGAAAGAAGCAATCCCAGTAATCAGCATATATCCCAACCTCCTCATCTATGAGAGATATTTAACATTTTATGAGATGCCATTGAGAACCAAAAGAATTAAAAGATAAAACTCTGCTCACATTGGCTTTTCTTTAAACTCTATTTCTGTACCCTTTAGATTAACAACTTGTATAATATCACATTTATCTATTTGTCAAGTTCAAACTTTTTTCGATCTTCGTATCAATAACACTGCTACTCTCCCAGTTCCCTGAGATTAAGAATTTGGAGTTGTCTTGTACTCATCCATTGTCTCTCATCTTCTAAGTCACTAATTTATTTAATCATATTTACTGAGCATCTACTGTGTGCCAAGCATTATGCTATGATCTATCCATACCAACCTTAAAATAGTTTTTAAATTCTGTAAAATCGAAGAGTACATATTTTATAGGACTGTGCCAAGATTGTATGACTCATTGTGTGTAAAACTCTTAAAACTGTGACTGACAGAAGTTAGCTCTATATTTCCCCACCAATATTCTAAGTTAACCTTAATCATCTAACCTTATATTAATCATTTTTCCTATCTCTATACTTTAAATTATCCAATATTTCTTCCTGTCCTACTTACTGATGAAATTAAATTTTCTGAAATTCCCTACCCAGCCATCGATATTGAGTTTTATTATCTTTTATGATAATGAAGTATTCTGGTGATTTATACAGTAGTTAGCAATATGAATATCTAACTCTTACTTAAAACTTCTCTTATTAGGGTTAATTATTTTTATACATTTCTGGAGAAACTAGCTGAAATAACTCTCTCTCTTAACCTATAAGCTTTTTTTTGGTAGATATTTAATAAAATATAACAAGTTTAAATACTTAATTAGCTTTGGCAATATATACTGAAATTTTTGTACATCTGCTGTCTCACCTTTTTAACCATATACCATGGACTGAAAAGTACTCACCCTGCAATGGCAGGGGAAGGCAAGAGCTTGCCACTCTTCCAATTTTTCATTCATCTCATTCTGCTTCATTATATTCAGAACACCCCAAACCTTATGCCTGTCTATGCATTTTCTTTCCTGTAAAGATGGCAAAAAGATGGATTTGCCATCAGACTTACAAGTAACAATGGATTTCTGAATCTTGGGTAAGAGAGCAAGAGGCTCTGCAGGTGAAGGGGCAACTTCTGGAGGAATTTGGAGACTGTGGCAGCTGACTCTTGTCCAGACCTTTACAGTCTAAAGCCTGAAAGAACTACCAGCATTCAGAGTATGTGAACTCTTGCAGAAGTATTTTAGGAAGAAACGCATTCTCAAATTCAGTATGCTTAAAAGGGCAGAAGAGGTTTGAACATTTGTGAAAGTCTTAAAACCTACCATCAATTTAAGATTTTAACACTAACTGCTTTAGGTGGAGCTGTCTCACGCTACACTTTAATATCTTCTGGAACCTCCCATATCACTTAGTGTTGCCTTTGCTTTAGGACTCCTGCTAGGACAATCAAAGACAATGTAAAATTGGTTCAAATTATTTTCTGTATTGTTTCAATTCATCTACATGACTCTGTTAGGAAGCAGTAGGATAACACAAAAACCTCTTTATTTAAAATGTCAAAAGCAATTAGAGCCACATTTTTAAAGCCTTAGTTCCCTTCATTCCGAGTTTTCTATATTCACTGACATAGGCATAAATCCCAGGAGATGAAATCAAAATAGATCCTGAACACTGATCTAAAACTGATTTAAACTTTACTTTCACTCCATCCCTAGCACCTGACTAAGGTATAGGAGTAGGAGGGGGAAATCCCATAGTTTGTGTGTGTACACATTTTTAATTAAAATAGTACATTGTTAATTACATAAATTTGAACATATGGTCAACTCAATTATTTAAAAAAATCTAATTTATCAGAAGGTAAAGAGAAATAATGATGGAGCAATTATCCCTCTGAACCTATTTCTTAATTATCTAAGCAATGCTAATGATGTCCATTTCCTAGGTTCCACTGGTAGTACAATAATTAAAGGTCACGCAAGAACATTTGTCCCAAGGAGACATAAAGTCAAAATGGTAAACTCAGAATTTAAACCTGAAGTCTAATATGGGTACAAGTTCATGGTGCAGAACTGACAGCCTAGAGATTTTTATAGCCCTTGAGTTAATCATAGATTTATTTTGTTTCATAACTCTAAACTCCATTAACTGGCCATGATTGGTAGTCTAATACTCTAGGTATTAAACTCAAAGCTGAGAACGTGTTCAATGAGATCATCTGTGTCTCTACTGCCTAACAAAATAAAATAAGTAAATAAATAAGCGAACAACAAAAACTGAGGTTTCATCTAATGTTAGAAGCTGTTTTAAATTTAATTTCCAGACTCAATTTGATCTCATGAGTAGTAAAACCATAAACATTAATATGTTAATAACAGAGGCTTTACAGCATCAAAATGGTGCTATAACAGGGACTAGAGAGAAGAATTGCCTTTGAATTGCCCTCTGGAAACCACAGTCTAATTCTTATCATGCAAGAGAGCCACCCAATAACTTGGATATTTCGAACTCTGGATGTAAGAAACCGTTTCAAAGATTCAGCCTCCATCTAAAGTAAACCTAGTGCTTTTCCACTTTATTTCATGACGCACAATACTATCTTGTTATACAATGAAATGTAACTATTCCTGAGAGAAAAGTTAGTTTTTCCCTTTAGAAGAATCCAAGAAAGATTGATTCCTTCAAGAGACTCTTGAAATCTACCTGTGTTTGAGCATACCTACTTTTATAAAAGTATACATTCAAATAGTTATTTGCTTGTTCATATACTTCTAAAACAACCGTTTTCTCCTCAACAACTATCATTTTAAAATACCTAGAATGGCATTGTATATTTCTTTAAGTAATAGTGATAGAGTCAATTCTTGTATGAGAGAACTGACAGTAACATATTATCTTTCAGGAAAAAATAGTACAGAACAAATGGTATAAGCATGAAAGATTCACTCATTTTATTTCTTATGTTGTTTTTAGAATACACATTATTCTTCTGACATAATCTTCCCTTCATAAAAAAAAATATAAATAAAAGAGTACATGTTTTCAACAGAAGATGTTAATTAGAAGAAGGGCAACGTTACCTTATTTGTTTATATGAAATTTATAAGATTCCCTCTAAAATCTGCTTTAAAGGACATCTTTTCTTTTCCTGCCCATTCAGTTTCCATTTTGAAACACAAAGCTCATATTTAGAAAATTAAAATTCTTAATCACTGTTTTTGATTAAGATAATAAAGAAATCAACTTTCATTTGAATAATACATTATTTACCTTAAGGTTCACTGATACAAGTACTTACTAATTAGATCTCAGTTTTTCTTTATTGACTAATATTTGTTAAAAAATATTTTTAATGAATCAGAAAAAAAAGTATTCAGATTTATGACTGCCTTAGTTTACCATAATTTTTAAATGTAAACTTGTGTGTTAGAGCAATAAATCCTACAAGTCCACATAAAAATTACCTTTTCAAATGTGAACTCATGTTTATTTTAATATAAATACAAATGGTTACACATAGAAATATTCATAGGTATATGGATATACACAAGTTAGTATATACATATATATTTCCTTTCTCTGTCAGCTGAGAGGTTCTAGAAACAATCAGCCCCTATAACAATGAGCACACCTACCTCCCAGATCTGGTTTCCAATAGCATTTTTCAATAAAAATATCTCCTTAGAGAAATGAGTAATTCTTGGACTGGGGCAAAAAATATACAAAATGAACTTGGGCATCTTGTAGTGTAAGAATGTGGGCATCTTGGGCATCTTGTAGTGTAAGAATGTGAAAAAAACCCACAATGTCAGAGAAACAAAGGATACAATTGAAAGAGCTCCTAATAGCCAAAGTTGGAACATACATTTAACAAAATAAATAACAGTATTAATTTATAACCTAAAGTATAAAATAAATTTTCACGAATCCATGCTAATATGAATAAACAATTGAATAAGTAAATAAATGGAAAAGATGTCTCCATGTAAAAGAATTCCAAATAACTTACATAGATTCTTGGTTTTCAGTGTAGGCTATTTATAGTGACTTCTTTCCAAAGTGTACATTATGCAAAGGGGGAATAAAAGAGTAACTTTATAGTGGAGAAATTCAACAGATGCCAATAAAGAAGCATCATACATTATATCTGATCAATATTCCTCAAAACTGTTTAGGCCTTCTAAAATAAGATTAGTATGAAAAACTGTTGCAGCCAAGAGTTGCCTAGGAATACATGACTACTAAATGTAATGTGGTAACTTGGATGAAATTCTGGAACAGAAAAAGGACTTTTTATGCACTTTGTTTAATAATAATGTATCAACATTGGTTTGTTTTTCTTTGTGACAAGTATATCATACTGATGTAAGATGATAATAATAGGAGAAAATGGATGTAGGATGTATGAGAACTCTTTGTATTATCTTTATAGTTTTTCTGTCATTCTAAAACTATTCTAAAATTAAAAGGTTATTGTTCAGTGCCCTCTTAGTAAATCAAAAGAAAGAAAACTTGTTATATGTTACTTCTCCTCAGTCACTGAATGATAAATTCTAAAGCTTCCAATGCCCTGAGAAAAGTAGCAGACAAATAGTTTTAATTTCTTGACCTTGAAACCCTTTCTCACAGCATAAGAACAAGTTATGCCTCCATTAACTTGGAGATATTTCAAGTGAATATGATGATATGAGTGAGAGACAAAAGCTGTAGAAGACAGAGGAAAATATGTGATCATTACTGGGTATCTAAGTAGCAAGAAATGTTTTTTAAAAATCTTTCCATATCATTTTGTTCTTTCAATATGTTCTGGCTTAGGAATAGGCCCTCTATCTCCTAGTTAAGGCAAAAGTTCATGAGTCTTCATTGGAGATGGAGTAGGGATATTGGTTATACATTTTACTTTTTTTATTCTACCTGATAGATTGAAAAACTTCTATAGAAAAGAAAACATAGAAATTAATCTTGGAGGATAGATTCAGTTAAGTAAATGAATTTAAAATCAAGAAGTTTATGATACATGACTTAATTTTATATGAATATTATGTGAATTTTATATGAATTTTATATACATATTATAGGAATATTTATATGAATTTACATAGAATATTATATATAATATTCACAAATGTGCACACACATATCTTTGCATAGAAAGTCCCCTTTGAGATAATATTTTTCCAGTTGGAAATCTAAAAAGATAAAACCAAGGGGAAATATCATCAAAATCTTTAACTATATGAATTTTCTCAAAGCAAAGACCTTTCCCGACTTTTGAAAATGTAATTATAGTAAATGAGCTTTGATTCAAAATTACTTTTGAGTTAACAAATCAGTGGAAGAGATAATTTATATGAAAAGCATAAACAATATATATACTTCACAATTGCTTACTGTAGTGTATCACAAATTTTATAACATAATATTAACAAAGTAATAACATTTAAAAATCAAGTCTTCCAAGGAACACTGTTTGTGAAATGCTGCTTTAAGTTGTTGACATGTTAAAATCTAATTAAAATCTCTAATAAATTTTTAGAGGAAGATGTTAAGATGTTTTCCAGTAGTTATTCAAAGAAGCACATTATTTGCATATCTGTTGGTGGCATCTTCTTCAAGGACATGAAATCTTGAAATTTCTTTACATTTTCATTTAATTGTAAGGAAAGTAGTCACTTAAATTAAGGACCAACTTAAAGAGGCTCCATGTTTTGAAATATAAATTTCCTTTTCTAAAGATTGTTGCTATATAATAAAAAATACCACTACTCATGATTCAGGGTTATCATATTACTGTCACAAGAAGTGATTATATATGTTCAAATATTAATGCATATGCCTCAGAAAATGATTGATAGTATTTATATATTTTTTTCATGTTATTCATTAAGTTTTTTAAAAAATTCTCACCAACCAAATTTTAGGAAGAGCTATTATATATTGTTGCTAAGGAGAGTATTATGTTGAGTCATCTTTGCTACTATTTGCGTGATCTTACATAAGTAAGACCTTGGTTTTCAATTTTCTACGCTGTGAAACACAGTGAAAGTACTAGTTGATTTCTATAAGCACATTTTATTTTAAAATGTTATGACATAAACTCACCAATGGCAAAGATTATATCTTATAGCTGTAATAGAGGGGTGCTTGACCACAAAATAAATATTTCTTGACTGTCTAAATGAATGATGTTATGATGTTCATTACTGGGAAAATAAGTTATCAAACTAATCTCCCATGTTAACAAATCATTTCCAAATGTTAACTTTTATTTTCCATTCTAATCATAATGCTGTGAGTCAAGTTTTCATATAAAACTATTACCTTAGTTTGGCTCCCTAATATGAAAATTAAGACTTGTAATGGTTAAGCATAATTATAAAATGCAAATGGTTAATTAAATGGCTAAAAAATTATATTTATAAATGGTTTATACAGATCTAGCAGTTTTGCTGTTTTGATACATTAAAATAAGTTGCTAACTATTCATTCTGTGTTATCAATCAAGTTATCTTTTCCATGCACATGTATTTGGGTATATATTTCCATGACTACTATAATTTATAAAGGAAAGTGTTAGATTAATCAATAATAGAAAATACGTATCATTTGAAAATTAAAATTCAATTTGAATTTGTGTTCTAGAGCAGGAATCCCCAACCCCAGGGGCCATGGACCAGGAGCGGTCTGGGTCTGTGGACTATTAAGAACTGGGCCACCCAGCAGGAGGTGGATGGTGGGTGAGCTAGCAAAGCTTCATCTATATTTGTATCCTCTCCCCAGCGCTAGCATCATTGCTTCAGCTCCACCTCAGAGCATCAGTCATTAGATTCTCATAAGAGCACTGGTCTCTGGTGTCAAACAGTTTGGGACTGCTGTTCTACAGGGTAACTATTTACTAGGCCAGTATACTTTTCAGTCAACTCTATTTACATGACATTGACTACAAGGAAATACAAAGTATCCACTTAACTTTTTGAAATACAAGCACACTGTATCCTATTGAAAGACAACAATTTTAGTAATTTGCTAAAGACCCCTTAATTCAATTACAATTAACAATGACAGTGTAACCATCATACTGTTTGATAATTTTATTGCTTAGAAATATTTTCTCAAGTATTGTCTGACATAGACAAATATACCATAGTAAAGACCAAACCTTACTTAATGACTACGGTGACACTCATGTTTGTACATAGTTTTAAAATATTTATTATGAATAGTTGCCCTGAGAAAGTTCATATCAACATGTTTAAGAAAGTATATAGAGATACTAGAGAAGGTCCAGAAAGAAGGTAGAAGAGAGCGATTTTATATATAATGTAGCATAGTATCATATAATTTCATACCTATATAAATTATACATACACAGACACAAAGTCACTTTCAAGGTAGGATTTTTCCAGATAGAAGTCTAAAAAGATAAAAACTGTGGGGAATATTATAAAAATCTATAAATTTATAATCTTCTCAAAGAAAAACATTTTCTTACATTTTTAAAAAGGCAATTACAGTATATAAACTTTGATTTTTGATTTAATTACCCTTTTGATAGAAAACGAGCGGAAGAAGACAGTGGAAGAATTCAGATTATAGTGTAAAAAAATTGTATATGTTCAGAAATCACTCCAAAAAATCAAATCTTAGAGAAAATATATAATTCTTTAAGATATATTGAGGAAAATAGTATAACTTCATAAAACATTCTTTTCATAAGACAGAATACCGGGATGAGAAGAAATAAATTGATTTGACCTAGCTCTTCATATCTTGCATTTGCCCATATAAAGCCAAGAGTCACTGAGAAATAGCTAGAAAATCTTAATGGGAAATCTTGTGCTGTATTTAACCAGTATAGGTCCCTACTAGGCAGCCTACCTATGCCTCCCAATATTTTGCTTCAGTGTTTGGAAGGAAGATGGGAAAGTTAAAATTGCAAAAGAAAAAAATAAATAAAGCCATGCTTTCAAAGCAACCGAAAACAAATAAATGGACTCATTTTCACTGGCACTCTTAACACGTTCTTCTGGGGAGACATATCAAGGTTGTTTCCTAAACTCTAGTTTACTGACAGAATATGAAATACTTATTTTAGGCTCAACTTTATGTGAAAAACAAATTTATAGAACTATGTTTCTCAAGAGTATCTACACTATGTTATCTTATTGATGCTCTCAAAATTACTGTAAATAAAAATCCTTTTAGATATAAATGTTTTACAATGCGCTTTGATTGCCCATTTCATTAATATAATTTATACTTAGCCACCATGTCTGTCCATGTTTTTAAACTCACAAAATGAGTTTTAAACATCTCTACCACAAATGATAATGTACTGAATAATTTCCTCTTAGATGTCCAATATAAGTGATCCTTATAAAGCTTGGCTGGATGGAAAAATTATAAAGTAGCCTACAATCTGGCAAGCTGCAAACTTTAATTTAATACTAAAATTTTATACTGCTGATTATAAATTTTATAACAGTTTTTGTGGAGGAAAAGGTGTTGAAATAGTAAATAGACGCATGGTGACTGGGTCATTTGAAAATGGAAATGGCACATAAACATCAAAGTTTCTATATGAAAAAGGTTTAAAATGTCTGAAAAAAATTTAGTAGCATTAAGACTGTGTTCAGCCCTTATGTTCATCGATTTGTTTAGAATTTTGAGCATTTGTATCCAGGCACCATGCTAGGCACAGAGAGATCAAAAATAAATAAGACATATCCCTTGCGCTTGAGTTTTTTACAGTTCGCTAGGAGATGTAGATGTACAGAATGATAATTACAGTAAAATTTAAGCAGGATTTCAATAAAAGAATGAACAAGTTTTCAGTGAATTACAAAAATGTGAACAACTTAACTGGTCTGTGGGAGTCAGAAAATACTCAACAGTGCATGTTTTATTTGAATGATATTAAGAAATAGATAAGAATTTTTCAAGTGAAAAAAATCATTAAGATAATAAATTTCCATCAAAAAAAGAATTGTGAATGGGCATTATGAGTTCTGTGATAATTCCAGTAGAACTAGAGTTTAGAATGTAGAGTGGATATAAGAAACAGGGTGAATTTGTAATGCCGGTAGTGGCAAAATTATAAACAGAGAGCCATGTGGATGATGCTAAGGGTTTTTTTTCTTCGCTCTATTATTAATGGTATAATTTATAGCCCAACTAGGACTCATCTGATAGCAAAATGAAGTGTAATAGCTGAGACAACAGGCTTATCACAAGACTGTCATGAATAAACCAGAGTATATGCTTACCTACATAAGAAAGAGCAGAAGTTTTTAGGTAAGGCAAGAACCTAATAAGATCTGTTATTTTTATTAATAATTATCATAGCAGTAAGAGGTAGAATTAGAATAAAAGAAAACCCTTTGGCATCTATTGTAATAGTTGCTATAATGATGTAAGTCATTAGCAATGGAAATGGTAAGGAAACAAAATTCATGAGATATATCTGAAGTAGAATTGGTTTGCTAATGTGACCAATTAAATGTGAAGTGGAAAGGAAGAGAGGAGAGAATGTCCTGGCAGTCTCAAAAGAATTTACCACAGAGAATGTGTGTACAGTGTCAACATTATTTAGGATAGAGAATTCTGTAGAAGGAGAAGTTTTGGGTGGGGGATGGGAATGGAAATGAGGCTATACAATGAGTTCAGTTATGAGCATGTTAAGTGTGATATGCTGTAGTAGACCTGGAAATCAAAAATATACTGTAGACTAAGAAGAGAGGTTAATTTACAGATGTATAGTACTTTTCTAGCTATCTTCATAATAAGAGTAGTTGAGGCCATGCAAGCAAATGAGGTCACTCATCTCATTTAAAGAAAAAAAGAGGACTAAACTTAATGTCACAACGCTAACATTTAATAGTTCTCCATAAAAGGAGAGTTCTCCATAAACTGAGAGGGTGTGACCAGTTAGGAGGAGAATTAGCAAACTATACTGTCCTGGAAGACAAGGACAGAAAGAACTAATATAGTCCACAGAGTCAGGTGCTTCAGAGATAAATAGGTGAAGTCTGAGTAAAGGTGACCCAGTGTATTTAGCACTTGCACAGTCCCTGGTAACTTACCAAGGGCAGATGCAGAATGCCTGGTGATACCAAGGAAGTAGAGCCATCGAGTAAGTATTCTTCCACTTAGTTGGTGATGAAGAAGAGAAAAAAGAGTGGATGGTAGTTTGAGCAAAAAACATTTTTAGGATAGGTAAGTCTTGATCATTCTTTGGAAACTGAAGAGAAGTCAGACGAGAAGAAATTATTAGCATTACAGGAAATAGAGGAAAAGTTGATAGAGCAGTATATGAGGCAGGTGGGGTAGATTTAACTTTGAGGAAAAGTAAAATGACTTCCTTTAAGACTGGAGAGAAGGTGACAAGTCAGGTACTATTTTCAAAACATATAGAGGAAAAGAGAAAAGAGGATGAAAAAGTCGAAAGGTTTCTATTGTTAAAGAGTACAGTTAAACAATATATTATTCAGTAAAAAAATTCAGAACTATTCGTGGCAAATATATAAGGTTATATAAACTTTAAGTAGTGAGAAATGGAAGTGGAATATTATTTTCATGGCTATTTGAAAATGTATTTTCTCATCTGCCTAAGGATGATAGCAAGGAGATTTGACAGATATTGTTCTGTTAGCTTGATGTCAAATGCTTGTAACAAAGAGCAAAGAGCTTCTCTTCTGCACCACATACAATGTCATGTTCTCCGAAAGTCCTTTGATAAAAACATTGTTGCCCTCATTAGTAGACAATGAAAACAAGGCTCAGAGAGGCCTTGTATAAGTTTAAATGGTCACATAAGTAGTTTATAATGTGAGCTTTCCATTACACCAGTGTAGTTTTCTCTGCAGAGCTGTCTACATTTTCAATATTAGCTTTAAATTAACATTCTAAAAAATATATTCATGAAGAATGACTAAATCACTTCAAGATTTTTATCTCCAAAAACTTATCTTGGGCCAATGGAGAAATGATTGAAGATGTTGGAGAAATGCTTCTGCTGCATTTCTTCACTAATGGAAGTAGGGGATTAACAAATTTGAGTAGTCAGTGTTAATATGGTTTAATTTACCCTCTTAGACTGATCAGTTCTGGAATCATCTGACTACAACACAACCAGGGCATTAAGAAGGGAAAAGTAAAAAGAAAATGTGTAATCATGGTAGGAGCCTATTTATGATTCTAGTATCACGTTAAAATCAAAAAGTTTTAAGGGTGCCTTGAAATAGAGATCATGACAGGACTAGAACCAACAAACTGCACCACCTCAACTAAGCTGAACCAAAAACAAGAACACCAACAATGTTTAGATTGATGACTATTAGCAATTTTACATTCACTTTAAAATGCCAAGTAATCTAGTAGGGCATGCCAGTAAGATTGTATCAGTTGTTCTTTTTCCAGATGCAAAGCCTAGTAGTTTATAAATACTCACAAAACTTAAGAAAGATTGAATATAGTAAAGGAAATTATAATTATTGCTTGCTTATCAGTTGCCCTCTATGTGAATATATTGAACAAAGAATCATAAAGTACTCAGAATTGTTCAGTATGAGCTATTTATCACACAGAGTCAATATACTTCTAATATATTCACTATGATTAATGCAGTTCAATTACAGAGAGGTATATATGAGCAGAGGCAAGACTCATTTTATGGTAAACAGAAACCATTTTTTTTCCAGGCTCAGTCAAACTTTTTTCTTTGTTCAGTAATGAATTTCAAATGATGTTCACTTAATTGAACCAAATGGTCATAAGGAAAAGGCAGCTGCAGATATAACTAAGCAGATAGTTTTGAGGAACATTGTAATTTTTCTATTTGTTCTAGCACTAGTGATAATTGGTCTTACTTCTTAGCAGTTGGATACTTTCTGTACAAAAGAAAATATGAAACTAAATTACAACATTGTGCTGAGCCTAAGACAGAAAAGAAATGAGAAGACATAATTGAACCTGTAAAGGGTTCATTTGTAGATGGGACATTTCCTCCTGGGAAATGAAAGTTCTCACAGCAATACAATGAATATACTTCTGATTTATTGTAATTAATTTTGAATGTGGATTATCTACTACATTGCTCACTATAGAAGATGAATTGTACAACTGAATTACCAGGGTCTGGGAAGTAAAATTAGCATAACCTTAGCAGAAAGTGACGTTTTGTACCTCATCTTCACATTGAAAGCATAGATCAAGCCATCCTATCTTATTTCACTGCCCAGAGGTCCAATTATAAAGAGGAAATGAAGCAAGGAAGGAACAGCTTTCCTAAGTATTCTTCCATAACACAAGTTTTTTTGGATGTCACACCAAGTTTAGAGGACAATTGAGATACCTTCACTCCATTAATTCTAACCTCAAGATAAGAGTCAGATGAAAGCAGATATCGTTCCCTGTGGAGGAATGTTTCTCCATACCCAGTTTTGGAATGGAATGGAATGGTGCAGTCAAAAATATTGAAAAATATATTTACTTTTCTCTACTGAAATGACCAATTATTAGAATGTGTTCCTAACAGAAATTTTGGAACAACCTTACTTGATTTTGTGGGCTACTTAATCTTGGACCATTTATTTGAGCTTGAACCATAATTACGGATGGTTGCATGGCTGCAGAATTCTGTGAGTTCATTTATACAGTCAGAATCAAATATAGGGTCTGAATTTACTCAAATTCCTATAGTCACATGAAAGCAGAGAAATATAAACCATCTGAAAGTTTCAAAATATCTAAGATTTAATTTTCAATAGAATAATTTCTGAATTTTAAATTGTCATTTTATGTTATTTAATTTTTTATTGGACTTTATGGTTTAGAGCAGTTTTAGTTTCATAGGAATATTGAGCACACCAGAGTGGTACCTGTGTTACTATTGATCAACCTACATTAACACATTATCGTCCAAAGTTCATGGTTTACATTACCATTCACTCTTGGTATTGTACATTCTTTGGATCCGGACAAATGTGTAATGGCATGTAAATATCATTATACTTCCATACAGAGTGGTTTCACTGTCCTAAATCTCATCTGTGCTCTACTTATTCATCCTTCTCTCCCCCTAACACTTCACAACCACAGATTTTTTTATTGTCTCTATAGTTTTGCCTCCCAGAATGTCATATAGTTAGAATCATACTATAATCATACAGTCACCCTTTCAGACTGCATTCTTTCACTTAGTAAATATGAATTTAAGGTTCCTCCATGTCTTGTCATGACCTTATAGCTCATTTCTTTTTAGCATTGAATAATACTCCATTGTCTGGCTGTACTACAATTTATTCATCCATTCACCTACTGAAGGGCATCTTGGTTGCTTCCAAGTTTTGACAATTATGAATAAAACTGCTATAAATATCCATGTGCAGGTTTTTGTGTGGAGATAAGTTTACAACACCTTTCAGTAAATATCATTTGCCGAACCATACATAATAGTATGTGTAGTTTTGTAAGAAACTGCCAAATTGTTTACCCAAGTGGCTGTATTGTGTTGCATTCCTACCAGCAATTAATGAGATTTCCTATCACTACACATTCTCACCAGCTTTTGGTGTTTGTATTCTAGACTTTGGCCATTAAAATAGGTATGTAGTATTATCTCATTATTTTTATTTGCACTTCCTGGTGACATGATGTGGAACATATTTTTATATGCTTATTTACTATCTGTATATCTTCTTTGGTGAGGTGTCTCTTCAGGGGTTAGGCTCATTTATTCAATTATTTTTATTATGGTAAAATACACATAAAATTTATCATTTAACCATTTTTAAGTGTGAAGTTTAGTGGTATTAAATACATTCATCATGTTGTACAAAAATTAACACCATCTATCACCATAACTCTTTTCGTCTTCTAAAACTGAAATTCTATGCCTATTAAACAGTAATTCCCTATCTCCCTTTACCCTATCCCCTGGCAACCATCATTCTACTTTCTGTCTCTCTAGCTACTCTAAGAACTTCATATAAGTGAAATCATACAGTGTTTGTCTTTTCATGACTGGTTTATTTAGCATAATATTGTTAAGGTTCATCCATGCTGTAGAATATTGCAGAATTTCCTTCCTTATTAAGGCTGAATAATATTACATTGTATGATTATACCATACTTTTTTTATCCGTTCATCTATTAATGGGCATGTGGGTTGCTTCCACATTTGCTATTGTGAATAAAGCTGCTATGAAAATGGGTATGCAAATATTTTTGAGATGCTTTCTTAAATTCTTTTGGTTAAATACCCAGAAGAGGAATTTCTGGATCATATGGGAATTCTATTTTTAATTTTTTAAGGTACTTCTATATTGTTTTCTACACTAGCTGTACCATGTTACATTCCCACCAACAGTGAACAAGTGTTCCAATTTTTCTACTTCCTTGCCAACTCTTGTTTTCTGTATTTTTTAATAGTAGCCATTCTAATTGGTGTGAGATGGTATCTCATTATAGTTCTGAATTACATTTCCTTAATAATCACTGATGTTTAAGCATCTTTTAATGTGCTTATTAGATATTTATATACCTATTTTGGAAAAATGTGTATTCAAGTCCTTTGCCCATCTTCATATTAGGTTGTTTGATTTTGTTATTGTTGTCATTGTTGTTGTTATTGAGTTTTAGGATTTCTCTGTATATTCTGTATATTAATTTCTGATCGGATATGTGATTTGCAAATATTTTCTCCCATTCTGTGGGTTGCCTCTACTTTGTTGACAGTATCTTTTGTTACACAAACTTTTCTAATTTTCATGATGTCCATTTGCCTATTTTTCTTTTCTTTCTTATGTCTTCGGTGTCATATCCAAGAAATTATTGCCAAGTTCAATGTTATGCAGCTTTTATCCCAGCTTTTCTTCTAAAAGTTGTATTATACATTTTAGGTTGTACATTTAGATTTTTGACTCATTTTGAGTTATTTTTGGTGCATGATTTTAGATAAGGATCCAACTATATTGTTTTGCATGGCATGTGACTATCCAGTTTTTCCAGCACAATTTGTTAAAAAGATTCTTCTTTCCCTATTGAATGGTCTTGGCATCCTTATCAAAAATTATTTGACCATATATATGAGGATTTATTATAGTCTCTCTATTTCATTGGTTTATATGTCATCATTATGCCAGTATAACACTGTTTTGATTACTGTAGCTTTATGTGAAGTTTTGAAAGCACAAAGTATGATTCCTCTAGTTGTATTCTTAATTACATATTGTTTTGGCTCCCTTGAGATTCCATATGAATTTTGAGATGGATTTTTCTATTTCTGCAAAAAAAAAAATGCCCTTGGCAATCAAAGTGCCCATCAATAGACAACTGGATAAAGAAATTACAATACATATATACAATGGAATATTACTCAGCTATTAAAAAATGAAATATTACCATTTGCAACAACATGGATGGATCTAATATAGTCAATATTATTGTAATCGTGTGTAGTGCCAGATGGGTGCTAGAGAAATTGGGGGAATCATTTCAGGGATTGTATAAATGTCTAACTTTTTTAAGTTTAAGAAAATTCCATTGGGATTTTGATGAGGATTACGTTGAACCTGTAGGTCATTTGGGGTAGTATTGACATTTTTTAACAATATTGTCTTTCAATTCATAAACATAGGACGTGTTTCTGTTTATTTGTGTAGCTTTCAATTCCTTCAGCAATGTTTCGTACACTTTTACTGTATGAGTTTTCTACACATGAGATCATATCATCTTCAAAGAGAGATGATTTCATATTTTCATTTCCAATTTGAATGTTCTTTATTTCTTTTTCTTGCCTAATTTCTCTGGCTAGAAGTTCAGGTATTACATTGTATAGAAGTGATGAAAGTAAGTATCCATGCCTTGTTTCTGATCTTAGAGGAAAAGCATTTAACCTTCCATTACTGAGTTTGACATTTGCTTTTGTTTTTCCCCTATAGAGCTTTTATTATATTAAGGTAGTTTCTATTATTCTACCTAATTTTAAAATTTTTAAGCATGAAATAATGTTGAATTGTCTAATGTTTTTCTGCATCATTAGATAATATTTTTTCTTCATTTTATTAATGTAGTGTACTAAATTGATTTCACATGTTGATCTTTGCATTCCTGAAATATACATCACTTGGAAAATGTGTATAATTCTTTTAATATGTTGCTGAATTTGGTTTGTAGTATTTCATTTAGGATATTTGCATAATATTGGTCTTTAGTTTTCTTTCCTTGTAGCGTTTTCTTTTGCCTTTGATATAAGGGTAATATTGGCCTCAGGGAATGAACTGGGAAGTATTTGAGGATTGGCATTCTTCTTCACACGTTTGGTAGAATATATCAGTCAATACAATGGATTCAGGGCTTTTGTTGTTGTTGTTGTTGTTGTTGTTGTTGTTGGGAGAGTTTTGATTACTAATTAAATCTCACTCCTTAGGGGTCTACTTAGATTTTCTATTTCTTCATGAGTCTTTATAGGTTTTGTGTTTCTAGGAGTTTGTCCATTTTATCTAGGTTATCCAATTTATTGCCGTGCAGTGTCCATACTACTCTCTTGTAATCCTTTCATTTCTGATTTTAGTCATTTGAGTCTTATCTCTTTACTTCTTAGTTCATCTAGCTACAAATTGTCAATTTTGTTGATCATTTTGAAGAACTAACTTTTAGTTTTATTAATTTTCTCTATTATTTTTCTATTCTCTATTTCATTTATCTCTGGTCTATTTTTTATTATTTTTTTTCTTTTTGTTAGTTGAGATTTAGTTTGTTCTTTTTCTAGTTCCTTAAGTTGTAAAGTTAGATTTTTTATTTGAGATTACTCTTTTTTTATATATATATAAGCATTTACAGCTATAAATTTCCTCCTTAGCATCATTTTTGCTGAATCTTATATTTTGGTATGTTGTGCTTTCATTTCAATTAGTCTTTAACTCTTTTCTGATATTCCTTTTAATTTTTTTTGATCCATTGGTTATTTAAAAATGTTTTGTTTAATTTCTACATTTTTAAAAATTTTTTCAGTTTTCCTTCTTTTATCGATTTCTAACTTCATCCTGTTTTGGGCAGAGAAGATGCTTTGTATTATATCTATATTTAAAATCTACTAAGATTTAATTTGTGACCTAATATATGGTCTATCCTGGAAAATGTCTCATGTTCACTTGAGAAGAATGTATATGCTGTTTTGTTGTAAAGGCTATTTTGTATATGTCTGTTAAATTATAATGATTTATTGTATTAAGTCCTCCATTTTCTTACTTATCTTCTGTCCTGCTGTTCTATTCATTATTGTAGGTAAAGAATTAAAGTTTTCAACTCTTATTGTAGATCTATTTCTTCCTTCAATTATGTCAAATTTTGCTTCACATATTTTGATGGTCTATCATTAGCTGCATAAATGTTTATAATTGTTATATCTTGTCTCTATGCTGACCCTCTTATTCATATATAATATCCTTTGTCTCTTTAAACTTTATTTAATGTTTATTTTCTCTGATATTAATATAGCCAACACTGCTCTCTTTTGGTTACCATTTGCATAAAGTATCTTTTGCATCCTTTCACTTTTAACCTATTTGTGTCTTTGGGTCTAAAGTGAGGTTCTTGCAGGCAGAATATACTTGGATCATGTTTTTCATTCATTCTGCCAATTCGTCTTTTGATCAGACAGTTTAATCAAATTACATGTAAAGTAATTATTGATAAAGAGTAACTGACTATTGTTGTTTTGTTATTTTTCTATATGCCCTGTAGCTACTTTGTCCCTCATTTTCTGAATTACTGTTTTGATTTTGTGTTTAGTTGCTTTTTTGTAGTGAAATGCTTAAATTATTTTCTTATTTCTTTTTGTGTACATCCTATAGCTATGTTCTTTATAGTTTCCATGGGGATTACATTTAACATTCTCAAGTTATAACACTCTAATTTGAATTTATACCACCTTAATTTCAGTAATATGCACATGCTCTGCTCCCTTCTATCTCCATCCTCATTCCTTTAGGCTGCTGATATCACAAAATTACACCTTTTTATATTACATTAGTCTCTTAAATTATTTAAAAACAAGATTTGGAAGGACAAACAGAAGTTACAAACATATTAGCTTTTAGTGTAATAATTTTTTTTTGTCTTTAAATGTTTTAGTCTCTTAAATCATGTGAAACATAAAAAGTTCAGTTATAAATCACTGTTACAATAATATCAGCTTTTATAATTGCCCATATATTTACTTTTATTGAGATCTTTATTACTCTATATGGCTTCAAGTTGCTATCTAGTTCCTTTCATTTCACCTTATGGGACTTCTTAAGCATTTCTTGTAGGGCTGGTCTAGTGCCTTCCTCAGGTTTTGTTTAACTGAGAACATCATAATTTCTTCCTCATTCTTGAAGTACAATTTTTTTCAGATGTTGTGTTCTTGGTTCCATTTTTTTTTTTTTTCGTACTTTAAATATATCAGTCAACTGTCTCTGGCCTTCAAAGTTCTCAATAAGAAATCTGTTAATAATCTTATTGAGGATCACTTGTATGTTATGATTGACCTCTTTCTGGCTGCTTTCAAGATTCTCCCATTGTCTTTGGCTTTTGAAAGTTTGATTATAATGTGCCTTACTGTAGGTCTCTTTCAGTTTATCTTACTTGGAGTTTGTTGAGCTTTTTGAATATTTATATTCATGTCTTTCATAAAATTTGGGAAGTGTTTGCCATTAATTATTCAAATATTCTCCCTACCCTTCTTTCTCTTTTCTCTTCCAGTACAACCACTATGCATATGTTGATCTACTTGATGGTACCCTATAGGTCCCGTAGTTTCTCTCCAATTTTTTTCAGTCTTTTTTTTTTTTCTGTTCCTGACTTGATAATTTTGATTGTCCTGTCTTCAAGTTCCTGATAATTTTTTCCTGCCTTCTCAAATCTGTCTTTGAATACCTCTAGTAAGTTTTTTATTTTACTTATTATACTTTTTAGCTCCAGAATTAATTAATTAATTAATTTATTTATTTATTTATTTATTTATTTATTTATTTATTTTAGGTTTTTCTATATTGACATTTCTATTTTGTTATGCATTGTTTTTTGTAGTGAAATGATTAAGTTCCTTTCTCATTTCTTTTTGTATTTTTCTTGAGTTTCTCCATACTCTTCTTTAGTTATTTGAACATCTTTAAGAGTGTCTCCATTTTTTTTTTTTTTTAAATCTTTGTCTATTGTATCTGCCATCATGTCTTTTTAAGGGACAGTTACTGTAGGTTTATCTTTTTTCTCTCTCTCTCTGAATGGGTGATACTTTTCACCTTTTGATTTTCTGTTGAATACTGGACATTCGAATCTAATAATGTGGTAATACTACAAATTGATTTCTCTTCCTTCCCAAAAGTTTGCTTTATTTTTGGTTATTATTTGTGATGTTAGTTTGTTTGTTTGATTGATTGTTGTAGACTGTCTCTGTTTCCAGTATCAGCCTGAGTTGTAAACTTATGGTCTTTACTGAGCCTTTGCATGGGCACGTGTAGTCACTTTCTAATAGTCCCCACAAACGCAATTGTTTTTGAATGTCCTAATTTTTAATGTATGGCTCCCACAAAGAAAAAAGAAAAAGAGAAAAATGAAGAGAGTAAAAAGATTGCTGGTCATTTAAATCTCCTGGAAGTCAATTCACCTGAAGGGGGCCGGGGTGGAGGGGAGTGATACAACAATGGCTGCCCATCTCTTTGCACTTTTCTGAGCAGAAACAGTGATCAGCAAGGGCAGGGTCTTTTTAGCTTACTGTGTCTTCCACAAGTTGTGTGCAAGCTGCCTATCAGAGGGAGTAGAAAAGGGTAACTGCTATGGTGCTGAAGCTGAACTTGACTGCAATTTACCATCCATGTGTTTTCCTGGAAGTTGTGAGCCTTCAATAGATTCTGAAGTTTCAAAATAGTTACATCAGACAGATTCTCCCCGTGAAGTTGTTCTTTAGGTGAGAAGACAGACTCCTGGTACTTTCTATTCCACCATTTTCCCAGTGATCTATGGTCCATTTTTTATTCAGATTGTTTATTTTCTTATTGTTAAGTTTTAAGAGTTCTTTGTATATTTAATAATAGATTTTTGTCCAATATTTTTATCTTTTTCAAATATCTTTTACTCCATGGCTTGTCTCTCATTCTCTTGACATTTTCTTTCATGGAACGGACATTTTAAATTTTAATGAAGTTCAGCTTATCAAGTATTTCTTTCATGGATTCTGCTTTTTGTATTATATTTAAAAAGCCATCACCATATCCATGGTCACCTAGGGATTCTCCTGTGTTATCTTCTGGGATTTTTATAGTTTTGTGTTTTACATTTAGAACTATGATTAATTTTGGTAAATTTTTAAAGAGCTTAAGGTCTATGCCAAGATTTATATTTTGCATGTGGATGTCCAGTTGCTCCAGCATCATTTGTTGAAAAGATTATGTTTGCTCTAATATATTATCTTTCCTCTTTTGTCAAGATTAGTTGACTATATTTATGTTGGTATCTTTCTATGCACTCTATTCTGTTCTATTGATCTATTTGTTTATTATAATATCAATACCACACTGTTTTGATCACTGTAGCTTTATAGTAAGTCTTGAAGTTGGGTAGCATAAGTCCTCTAACTTTTTCTTCTCTTTAATATTGTGTTGGCTATTCTGGGTCTTTTGCCTCTCCATATACCTTTCGAATTAGTTTGTCAATATCCATATAATGACTTGCTGGGATTATAATTAAGATTGTATTGACTATATAAGTCAAGTTAGTAGAAACTGACATCTTGACAATATTTAGTTTTCTTATCCATGAACATGAAATAACTCTCCATTTGTTCAATTCTTTGATAACTGTCATCAGAATTTTCCTCATATAGATTGTGTACATATTTTGTTAAATTTATACCTATTTCTTTTTTGGAGAGTGATAATGTAAATGATAATGTGTTTTTCATTTCAAATTCTCTCTGTTCTTTGATTGTATATAGGGAAGCAATTAACATTTTTACATTAACATTGTATCCTGCAACCTTGCTATAATATTACTTTTCAATTCTAGGAAGGTTTTGTTTTGTTCTGATTTTTTTCAGTTTTTCCAAATTATCATTTTTGGACCTTCTGTATTTTATATATATATATATATTTTCCATATATCAATATCATGTATTATTTCTTATATGTAGATGGATATATGAGATAGACAGAAGGTAGATAGATGAACGAGAGAGGGGAAAGGGTGGGAGAGAGAGATCTGACACAATCAGTGACAGAAAGTAGCTTGTTGGATCCCAGAGTCACCCGTTCTTCAAGTCAACCTCTCTTGGTACATGCCCCCACAACTGGGATTCTATACTTAAGGCCCAGCTTCATTCCTACTGAAATAATTACCTTCATAAATCTCATGACGATGATTTCTATGTGCAAGTTTCCTCAGACTCCAAGTGAGAGTATACTACATCTACTTACCCAGCTCCTTATAATACCACCCTTAAAGATCTCCCATGTTAAAGCATTATTTGCAATTGTGGCATAGTGGATATATCCCAATAGTTTAACAATATAGAACCAGCCAATTAAATCCTTGTGCATCCAAATAATAAAAATAATACATAACTATTATAAAAGAGTAAGTCAAATCTATATATTCTGTGTATTATTTAAAGGTGGAATACCAAAAAAAAAAAAAAAAAAAAGTGATATACTAAATGTATACTATGGCCAGATTTTAAAAGGAACAAAGTAACATATTAACATATATTATACTACATAAAAAAAATATGTCTGGAGAATAGATAGCATGCTGTTAATTTACTTCAGAATAAAATAGAAGTGGGCAAAGGGCAGAAGGAGAGATGAGGGGGATTTTCACTGTTATATAAAATAGTAGTAATTGTGTTTTTAAATTTTTTCTTGTAAGAAGAATAAAAATCTTTAATGGTCCTTCCACTCACCATAGTGTTAAATTCCATTGTTTGTATTTCTATCTTTAACAGAAGTACTGACATTTACAATAGGAAACCAATAAAAATATATATAAATTAAGTTTATGAGCATGTTATACCTTTTATATTATTTTTTAGTGTTTCCTAAATCACTAATAAAGGGAAAAGGAAGATGTATAATGGGCTTTATCTTCTAAAATTATATTGATAGAATAAAATACATTATTCAGAATAAATTGCTGCTGCTATCTATACATATATGTGTATGTGTTTAAGCACATACACATTAACATATACATACAAAATGATCCTAATATTAGCCTATTATTTGAAAATGGGACTTCCAGCTGTCCTTATTATAATGACCCAAAAATATACTCAAAAGGTAAACTTTTGCATTAAACATTAACTTCTTAGACAACCATCTGGTGTGATATATTTCCTTGACTTGATAAATGAGTGAATATATATTTTTCTTCTATGTTGTTAAGTCCAAACTAGAGTTTATTTTGTGGCACACGAATAACGAAGAGAGTAAAGAGTCTAGAAGAGTGTAGCAAAGGACATCTCACCTGACAAACTGTTTGAAAAAATCCTTCTCTGCTCTGATCAAAATTCTGTGTAAGTGTATGTGTGTGTCTAAGAGTAAGAGAGAAAAATAAAATATTAAGTGTACTTCCCAGATCCCAGGAAGTTATTTAATCCTTACAATAACACCTTAAATTAAATGTTATATTTATGTTATAAATGAGGAAATGGGAACTCAGAAGCCAGATCTGATTGACACTAAAACGTCTGGACTTTTCATGACACTTAATAATTTTTTGTATCAGCAGCCTTCTGCAGGACAACCATTTACCTCATGCTGCCTTCTGTCTCACCTCTACTCCTGGTGGGGTTCTGATCATCTGTGCTTTTGACCTCCCAAAGCCATCATCCTACATTAAAACACATATACATATCCTTGATTTGGTGCAATATCCTATTGGCTACTAAATTTTAATAAGGTAAATTTTAAAAGGAGTTTACAAATAATACGTTCTTCTTATTCTGTAATTCTAGGGTTATTTTATTTTTCATAACATCTTAAAATTTGAACAGGCAGTGTAATGAATTTCCCACCGTATCTAAGAATACTGTCAGCTGCACTTCTAAAATTAGCATACCATGCAATTTAATAGCCATGATAATAACACTAAAGTTCTAAAGATGCTAAAGCCTTATTGAAAGGGATAAATATCTAATTGCAAGATTTCAGGCACAAGAGCAAACTGATTCGATAAATAATTTAGGATATGATATCTTACTTGGCTGCCCTCGAATCATAGTATTTGATTACTACTTGATAATTATCATTCATTTGTTTATTATTTGTATAATACACCAAATTCTGTGAAAAAGTGTGGAAAGCCCAGAACCACCTTTATTGACATACATTCTAGCAAAATAAATGTAAAAAATTCTTGACACTTAGTAAAAGTTAATGCAAATTAATTTTGTGAATTTGGGCTAAGATATTCTCCCTGCTTGTTTGACCTAAAAATATCCTCTCAGTGAGAAAACACTTTATCATTGGGTTTAAGCTTAGGAAAAAAAAAAAAATGTATCTTTAGAATTTCTGTGAAACATATATAAATTCCTAAGAAACACAGATTTCTGGATTTTAGCATTTCTTGGCAGTTTATAAAATTCGTTTGAGAACCCACAGTAGTTGTTCAAAAAATGTTGATAATTTAAAGTAATCAAACACGTCTGGGATATTCTTCAAAGGTTGGTTAAACATCTTATAAAATTCATTAGCAAATCCATCTGGACTGGGGTCTTTTCCAGATGGGAAACTTTCATTACCGCCCAACATTTTTCATGGTTTATTATAGGTATAGTTTCATTTGTGGAGGGTTGCAGATAGATGTGTACAATAAATAAAGCAACATAGTTGTTTAATATTCATTTGAGAGATCCTTGTGTATAACCGTATATATAACCACATATAAAAAATAATAAGGAATGCCATATTTCTGATAAATCTGAGTTAACACAAAGTTTTTTATTTGCAAAGTTAATTTTTAGTATTATCTAATATCGTTCTACACATATCTAATTACAAGACATAACATTTAAGGATAGTAACCAAACTTTGAAGTCTAAATTTACAAACTCACAGTCTAAGTTGATCCATGTGTAGATAGTATGACATTCCTGAAGTAGTTTCTCATACACAAATATATTCAATTATGATTCAAAAATATGTACATTTTTATTTCAACTGGTAAAAAATGTGATTATGCATTATTTAAAACTATACAGTATTCCCTTTTACTTTGGCAACTATATCAATACCAGACAGTAAGATGTAACATTCTAAATATAATATTTAAAGCTTTCTAAAAAATGTTAAATTCTTACAAATTGGCATTTTAAGAGACAGTCATGCTGAATTAATTAGTAGAGAAAGAAAACATTTATAAACATATAGAATCAGTTACTGAGATAGTTGTTAGATTAAATTTGACAATATTTGTGAAACTTATTGAGAGAGGCAATGTCCTAGGTACTAAAATAAATATAAAATATGTAAAATATAAATAAGATTTTAGAAGGGGGGATAGAAATGCAGGCAAGAAATTGAATTATAGTTTGATGAGATAAAAGGAGTATGTATTAAGTACAGCAGAGGTTAAGGCAGGGTGCTAAACTCTCCTTGGAAACTGTTCCAAAGATGCAGAGATGCTAAAAGTGCTCTTCTGGGATACGCAAAAGGGAAGAAGATCATTGTAGGCAAAAGGAACAGAATGTGCAAAGACACAGAGCATGACACATCCAGAAACATGCAAGTAGTCTTTTTCTACACAATGGCAGTGAAATACTGGTGTGACGTATTTTTTTTTTCCTATCCAGTTAGTGAAATATAGAATTAGAGGTTTAAAAAGAACACTTCCTATTAGCCCTTGTAACATGGAAGACAGTGCGCCTTAAAGGAGAGACCAGCACTTTAGAGGATGTGATTAGAGGATGTGATCTGAAAATGACTGATGTGAATTTGTCAGAGAAGTTCACAAATATATTTAAATCAATGACCCTGATGCGATTACTAAACAGACCAAAATACCCTCTGTCAGTACTTTACTTAGGCTAGAAATGTTATCTAGGGTCAAGCAACATTAGACAAGGACATTTAGCTGAGCTGTAACCTACTTTCCCTCCAGAGCTGAGCTGATGTTTTTTATTATCCCAAGAAATTTGTTATAATAAATTCAGTTGACGTATTTTTATCTTCATTTCTCTTTTTCCACATTGAGCATGAGGCCCAGTTGGTTTATACAGCTCAATCTCCTTCATGGCTTGGGGACATTCTGATATAGTAGAAGAATCCTTCTTTTATAGAAACACACATGCAGACATACATATACACATGCACACACACAGCTGTTTCATTCACTGTGGTCAGAAGCAATTTGCTCTAAAAGGAGGGAGGTTGAGTAATAAGTTCCTACACTAACTCACACTCTAGAGAGGACACAGATGGGTTATTTGATTACATATTAGGATTGACTTTCAAATGGCAGCATACCCAGTGGTAGGAAGACACTATTCCCAGGGGCAGCAACTCTTATCATGGGGATCAAATCCATTCTACCGTTAGGGCTGATGAGCTAGACCAATTCAGCCCAGGGAGGGTAATCTGGGCTCCGAACAGCCTGAGTTGCCTAATGGAACTTGATACAGACAGACAGATGTGGGATTCAGGGCTGAGACATGTAAAAGCAGACCTCCACAGGGTGGGTCCAGAATTATGTTCAATCTCATAGTGCTTCTGTCACTAAGCGTGTGTGACTCAGCTATTCTTGAGGGAAATACACACACGAAGTCCATATTTTTGCTTTTCAGCTGATCTCCCCTCTCTATTTGAAACTGGCAAAATCTGTGATTAAGAATAGTCACAGATAAATACTTCTCAAATTCAGTTTTGCTGAGCACTACATGTTAATATGTACATCTAGGAAAACAAAGAGTCTTGAATGGCCCAACTGGTATGAAGAAAGCCTGAGTTAGATTAAATAAATTAGATGGTGGGACTTCTAAAAGATTTCTTTTATATGTTCATTTCTTTCATACATCCCAACATCTTAAGAAAGATAAATAGTAGTGAATATTTCCCAAATTATTTTAAAATGGAATAATTTCTATTTAGGAATTTTTATGAGTATCTCTCTGAAGACTGATATTTCATGGATTGAGAAATATTGCTTTAATTATAACAATAACAATAGTTAATATTGATTCACAGTTTAGATCTGTATGTCTTGAGTCCAGAAATATGTATTTTTAAGACACTCACCAATTAGTCTATTTATTTGACCAAACTATACATTCAAATCAAGAACTACCTCTCTGACTAAATAATTTATTCAAGTTTTTTCAAGTTAGGGGCAGAGAGTGAGAAGAGAGAATTTAGATATGCTTGAGGATTCTCAAGGGAAAGAAAGTATAATACCCTCAAGAGTTAAGATGAGTAGATTATCCCTGTGAAGGGTCTCTATTAAATAAGAATGATTCTCAGAGTTCTAACACCTTGTCATTATAAATCCTCATCTTGGTTATAGCGTAATCTGTTGCAATGTAATCTAAGAGTTGGTTGAGCATGTACTCGATGTAGTCATTTACCACAAATGATTTAAAGTCAGGAGTGGGGGAGGGTAAGTTTGGTGAAGCTAGTATAGTTTGAAAAGATAAGTCAAACATAAAGCATCAAAGGAGTAGTTCTGGAGAAAGTCATATGGTGAAGCAAACATAATAAAAAACAGACAGACTGTGTATATGCTATATCATGTGCAAGGGGAAAGAATGAAAAGGAGATTTAAAGCCTGATAAGAAGAAAGAAGAAAGGTTTTTTAAAAGAGAATTTGAGCACAGCTTTGAAGAAACAGGACATTAACAAAAGAAGGGCATCCTAGGTGAAAGAAACAAACAAAAAAAATAGAGTATGGGGATAGTAGTATAGGACCTACTCAGAAAAGACATAGCATCATTTAATTCAATTATGGGGTCATAGGCGGGTGTGGCAGGATATAAGTTAAGATAAATAGGTTGATATCAGATCATGGAAGATCACAAATGCTATATTAAAGAGTATGAAATTTCATTTATAGGTATTGACAAACTTTTAAAGGTTTGGAGAATGTTCTTGTAAGGAATATGAGGAAACTTAGGGAAGAGATGAACAGAAATGGATCAAAACTCCTAACATTTAGAGTGAAAGATATGACCACGTTACAGGCTCTTACTTCCACGCGTGTGAGTTATGTTAACAGCTCAAGTGCCAATCCATGTTAGGTCACTCACAGCTGTGTAAAGCCACTGGCTTAATAGAAACTTTATCCGTGTGGAAGACAGTTAGCCTGAGTAAACACTCTTGTTAACATGCTACCTGTTTTGAAGACCTCTGATATCTGCACTGATAAAAGCATTAAAGTAATTTCACAGCTCTATGTTTTCAAAGAGGATTGAATTTGCATAGTACATAGATGCTAACTTTCTCTTTTACATTCAACGATCACTATAAGAAAAGTAAAAAGTAGTTTATATCTTTTAAAGTTTTGCTAAATATGTATGTGTATACATACAGCTACCTCAAGAAGATGTTATTGCACAGCTTCACAATTTTAATGGCAATTTTTTGCCGTATTATAGTGCGAAGAATCCACACTGTTTTCCTTAGCGTCTCAGTGATCGTTTCCCAGCATCAATAGGCCAAGAGAAATATCTAACAGTTTCGTTTACTTAGTAGTTAGGTCCTAACAACTCAATAAATATTTACTTCCTAAAAGCTTGGAAGATATTTGCAAAAATGCCCATATATTGACAGAATAATATTTATATTTTATTCTTAAGTAAGCATAGTTACCAATGGGCTGCATGCACCTGCTAGGTATTGCACATCTTTGACTGCACAAAACTCAAATTCAAATTGGACACTGCAACTCATATTTCCTGTTCCATTTTGATTTCCATGCAGCATTTGCTTTTTATCATGGCAATCACAGACCGGCCTCACAAAAATGTTGACATTATCAAGACATGCAGCGCTATCTAATGTTAAAACTATGAATTACCTCAAGCTTATTAATTTGTGCAGGGTTTCTATGTTTCCATTGAACATATTAATATTTCAGGGCACGAAAATGAGAGCTCACTGCAGCCCTGTAAGTTGTCTTGGCACACAGTTTCAGGACCATGGCCATAATGCTTACTTCCGCTAGGACATGAAATGGCAGGTGATGATTAGGATAGGAGCACAAGGTATAGGAGGCAGCTTAGTGATTGGTAAGGTGGAAGCTCAAAAATGTTATAGTAAAAAAGATTTGAGGGCTCATATACGTTCAGGTAATATTTTCTGCCCACTGACCATCAAAGCAAGGTTAATGGCACCATGCAAACACCTCTTTACCCCCATTTAAGGTTGCCCTTAAATACTTTTCTTACTCCAACAAGTTTGACCATGTTTCAATGACCAGAATTAGGCCTCAGTAGTTTCCCACTAATATTAAGTTAGTGCTCAAACAATACTGCTTGTAGTTATATAGTAGTTTTGAAATATTGAGAATATTTTGGATCATGCAAGAGATTTTAACCCTCCACCTAATTTTTCCTATGGAGGGTCAATTTTCTTTTAGTCCTTGCTCAGACATTTGGAATTAATATGTGCCTGCAAACCAGCCTCTCAGTGACTGTCTGATGAAAATGATTTTTAAAAACTCATTTCTTCCATTTGCAAAAACGACCCTCTGGGGTACAGATAGTTTCAAGTACAGTTTTCTTGGGTACATTGCAGACTTTTAAAACTTGTGACCAATTTTTAATTCTCTGACAGTTTGGAAAAATAGATTTAGTGCCAAAAGAGATTTGACTTCCGAAAAACTCTATCCTGTGTTAACCTGCCTCTGTTATAAAGTGCTATAACACTAATGAAAGGAATAATAAAGCAAAATAACTTTTTACCACTAGATTTAATTTGATGAAGCCTCTAAGCAACTATTATTATTCTTCCATGTATATTTCATAATTTCCATTTTTGAACTTTTGAACTCCTCACACATAACCTTTGAAGATATAAAGTAACCCAATCAAATCCTAAATTTCCTCTTTTTTTTAATCCATGAATTCTGTTTAATGTTACTCTCAGAAACACATTTCCATGGATTGAGGATGTATTTGATTACAAAAGGTCAAGGCAAAATACCAGCATATTTAACCAATATATTTTTGCAGACTGTTTATAGAGTTGCGTAGCAACAGTCTTTTTAATTACTGCTTGCAATCCAGATTTTAATAATTTAATTAGTATTTTTGCTTCATTAAATTGCTACACCCAATAGATTTAATGAATTCAATTCATAGCATGTTTTCAAAGGCTTTTTTTCACATGTTGCTGTGCAACTCAGAATTTGAACCATATTTATCTTCTATTTAGATGTAACATAACAGAGAAAATATTTTCCTTTTAAATGTAACTGATATTCAAATCTGAAAAAGAAAGAGTTAATTAGAAATTTGGAGAAGACGGATATTCTTTTAAAATTATACCATGTTCGGAAAAATGAGAAAGTTCACAGATGGGGTTTTTCCTTTTCTTTTTCACATGAGGAAAATAAATTTGAAGAGTGAAATATTCCTTCAATTCTTTGTAATAAAATTTTGAAAGTTGTTCATGTGAAGTACTCAGGGAATCACTACAAATTGATATGCATGATGAATGTTTGAAGACTGGCTTTCCTTTCTTTTCTAATATGTTTTTAGTGCATAATGATTTAAAAGTCTGGGCTTTATATCAGCAACATTTCTTAGTAGCCCACAACTTTCCTCTCTATATCTCCACCCAGAAGTCTCATAAGCACCTAAAGCCTAATATGGTCAAAATGGATTTTTATCCCCCAACCCTCAAAGCTTATATGTCACAGTCTTTTCTATATTAGTCCATGCAAATACTCGTCAGTAAGCCAAGAATATTCTTTGATTTCTCATTTTCCTGCACCTCCTGTATCTATTCTACTAATAATTTCCATTTTTCCATTGGTTCTACCTCTGAAATATCTCAAATGTAATAACTTTGCTCCCTCTTTTCTACCACCTACCTATACTAAGACACCATCATATCAAGACACTATCATCTAAAAGTGGTATTTCTGAACCCACATACCCCTCTGCATTTCATTCTATACCCAGTGAAATCACCCAATGAAATCTTCATAGAGTGTATTAGATCATGGGATCTCCTCTGACTAAACCACTTCTATGATTTTCCTTTACTCTTGGAATCAAATTGCCCCTTCAGTCCTTGTCTTGACCTGGCCCTTCCAAACTCTCCAAATAGAAGTATGTCATTAAAAACTAGCAAACAAATATTTGGATTCTGTTATAAAAGTTCCTCCGATTTTTTTTTTTTTTGTATATATTTAAGCTCTAAAATCATTGACTAAGAAGATAATGACCCCAAGAATTCATTGATTTCTACAGGAGGGCAATTCTTCACTAATATATAGAGATGCCCATTTCACATCTCATTTCTGTACAAAAAGGCATATTTTGGAAACTCTAGAGCTGCACGGCCAAATATGATAGCTACTAAGTACATGTGACAATTGAGCACTTGAAATTTGACTGACCCAAATTGAGATGTGCTGTAAGTGGAAAATAAACACCAAACTTCAAAGACTCGGTATGAAAAAAAGTATGTAAAATATTACATCAATAATTTTATGTGAATTATCTGTTTAATTATTTTTTAGTACACCAGGTTAAATTAAATGTTAGTAATTGCCCCATTATTCTACTGTTTCTATTGTGGCTACTAGAAATTTTTAAATTACATCTGTGACTCATTATATTTCTACTGGACAACACTGATCTAGAGGAAATCTTAAGAAGCAGACTTTTCTTATCCTAAAATTATTGCCATGGCCCAGTTATTGCTGGAGCATACATTAAATCACCATCAAGAAATTATGCCATGTGATACTTTGGTATCTCTCTTCCCAATTTTAATATTCTTTTTCCTCAGATAAGAGGATTTGTTATGGCGCGAATGATTCTGAGACCCACGGAGCCAATTGAGATTAATTATGAGCCTTTATTAGCCGGCCGGCGACTGACTCTCTACCACGCAGGGCTAGAGGAGATCAGCCCCGAGCTTTCAGAGCAGGCAGCTGATAAAGCTCAAGACCATATCCTGGTGGTCTCCTGAACAAACCAGCAGATTACAGAAGTGGAAGTTAGCTTTTAGCATATCTTTGCCCAGAACAACACCCTTAATTAACAAGTAAATGGATTACAGAAGCAGACATTGGCCATCTACATATTTTATACAATACACTTCCTAAACCACACACAAGCAAGTAGGACAACTTCTGATAGCTAAAGATATTTCTTCTCTGTAGCTGACTTAGCTAGTTTGCTCACTTGAAAATTTTCCACCCTTAACAGATTTTATATCTTCTTCGAGAAATTTTTATAAAGTTCTGCAGTCTGTACTGTCTAAAGTTGTTTCTTTCATTTAGTATATGATGTGCTTTTCTTTACAAGTAGGTCCACTTATTAACAGCATGCCTCCCTGGGAAAAATAATCATAATTTAATAAGCAATGATATTTACCTTTTTAAAAAGTTCATTCTTTGTCATTTCCACCTCTAAAAGAGATAATTGAAAGTGGAAAAATTAAGGAGCCACACTGCTGAAAACAGATGCATGTTGACTTTTCCAATGGTTTTACTAAAGTTCTTCAAAACTGAGTTATATTATTTCCATTACTGTACCATAATTCACAGCCCTTTCTCCAGGAACACAAACACACACACACACACACACACACACACACACACACACACACACACACCGCGCCAAACTCATTGAGGCTTGTCTTCCACCAACCACTACTCTACCTCCTATGATGACAGGTAGTCTCTAAACAGGAAAAACATTTATCCTCTGGCAAAGACCAGTTCTTTTCCTATGCAGAGATAAAACGTTCACTTTTATTGTCTCTCTCATCATAGCACAATTATCTAAATGGAATTAATATAGTACCTACCACAGGTTTCCTTAGCTGATTGCTTACAAGTTTGAAAATGTTAATGTTCAAGGACATTAAAACCAGAGTAAAAGAAATTAGATCCTTTCAAATAGGACATATTTTAATGTGTGGTCCCATAAAATAAAATAAACATTCTAAAAAATGAAGACTATAAACATCAGGAAGATGGATAAGTTGACACCTCATTCTGCATATCTCTGTTTAATAATATTATATTTCATTTCCCGTGCTAAGAAAACAGCCATTACCCAAAGCAGCCACTCGTAAACAGGCCTTGTGAACAGATTGCATCCTTGTTGGTGGTATGATAATTGAAATAAGTTTTTCTAGTCTTTTATGAGAATATACCAGATGTATAAAACACCTATTAATCAATTCACTTGCTTTTGCAAACATAAGTTTCAGAATCGATGGCTATTAAAAAATAAATTCTGCACGGAAAAGAGAATTGTGAGAAAATACCAAAGAATTAGCTAAGTGAATCATCTGTGAGCTGCTTCCGGGTTTCTATTTACTACAGTATGGGACAGTGTAATTATAGCACCCATAGGCCCGACTTAGGAGCATCAGGGACTATGTCCTCCACTGTTTATCCTATAGTAAGGGGTATGGGAGGGAACAAGTTATTGTCACTGAGTACATGAAAAGTGTAGTCTACCATCCAGTTTCACTCATGATAGTTTATCTGTTGATGTTTCCAATAACTTTTCCTTTGTCTATCAACTTTTAAAGCTGTAATATTTAGAGTCAGCACTTCATAAGGCCATTAAACCAAGTTGTTCCTACTTTCAACAATAGCATCTTTGAACCATACTCCACCTCATTCTTTTAAATACAAATAAGGACACAGTAAAAATGGAAGAAAGAATAAAGGTCATGGGAGGGAGAATAGGGAAGCTAGCCTACAAAGAAACATTAAAATGCCAAGAGTTTTCCCTGAAGTACTATTGTACGTACTGGCATTTTTGGCTAAAACTGTCCTAAACTGCTTTCTCCCTCAAGCAAGAGATGAAAGAAGTTGCATTCCTAGAAGAAGAAATAAGTAATTTTAGTAAACATAGTTTTCTTTTTCTCTTTGAATCATGACTTTCAATATATTCCCTTTACAGCAGTCTCCAGCCCCAGGATCATGAGTCTCACTCCAACATTTTTAATGTTTCCATATTTCAAATTTGGGGCTGTAGCTGATGGAGTCTGCTTTTTCTCAGTTCAATGTTCTTGGTTAAATTCCAGGTTTCTTTTACTCTTTTCCACTTTTGAAAGTCAAGAGGCAGATGATTTTTATCTACCAATCTAATTTGCATGTATAGCTTTTATATAAAATATATTTTACAAGGTCATCTAAGCTCAGGAATAGCTTCTCTAACACTCCTCTTCTGATATTTCTTACATTCTCTGTCTGTTAAATTCTGAATATTTAGGGCAAATATCATGGACTATTTGTGACATGAGACCTACTCTTTAACAAAAAAAGTCACTAAAGCATGGTGTGTAGCCAAGGCTACAGATTATGATATTTTTGCTTATACTGTTCTCACATCACTTTTCCTAGGTATATCTTCCCTAGACATTCAGTGACTATCGATGACTGCTCTCCTTTGGTACATTATGTCCAGATCTGTATCCCCAAAAGGTCATGTTTGTTAGTCATTATACAGTTCTTGGAACATTTTTTTTTCTCCTCTTTACCTGATGTAAATTTATTATTACTGGGTGCTTCTTGATAAGTATCATCTGGAGTTAATACCTTGATTCAAAGAGGAAAGCTATAATGGCAAAACCATTGTTTCCCAGAAGGCTAAAGAAGACGATACTTCTCTAAGGGCTTTAGAGTTTTTGAATTGTTCAAAGAGATACTTGAGGTCAGGTAGACTTCTTTCAATCAGACCATATAAAGAATGTCACCTATTTTAGGCCAGATTAACTCTGAACAGGTGATCCAATATAACCACCTTAACTTTCAGTTTTCTGAGGCTTTACATTTACACATATAGATACATTAATTGAGTGAGGGAGAGAAAAAAACTGGGTATATCATAAAAGCAAAGAATCTCCAGAAAAAACAGCCTGGTAAGCCCATGTCTAAATCATCATCTAGACGGAGTTGTATGGCCCTCTGTTCTGTGTTTTCATGTAGCAGACGTCTTTTCTTGCTACATCTATCTAATTGAATTGCCTCTGACGATCTTCCTGTTCCTCACATACTTTCTTATAATAGAAAGAACCTGGGCTATGAGACAAGAAGCCCAAGTTCTAGTCTCAGATCTGGCAATCATTGGTTGAAGAATTTTTATCAAGTAATTTTTATCCCCCTGATCCTTAAGGGTCAAAGGAGGCTTTTTAGAATTTCTTGTGTTAGGTATGAGAAAGAACCATATAGTTTGATAAATCCTTTCTCTCACTACCAGATGATTCTAATATTCTTGTCTAAGGGATTTGTGTCCTTACCCCATCCCGAGCACTGAACTAATAAAAATTTCTTGTTTATTGCAATAACATGAGAAACTTTTATTCCCTTGAAAATCACTGCTACAATGAGCAGGGTCCATAAACTTTTTGGAAAATGAGTCCTTTTGAAAAATTATACATATGTATATATAGATATAGATATAGATATATAGATATAGATATACACACACATATATATAGATATAGATATAGATATAGATATACACACACACATATATCTATCTATCTATCTATCTATACACATCTTTATATGATGTAAACTTTATCTCCAGAAAAATTCACTTACAAATAAAATATTAGAAATATTTTTAAAAGTTCATAGATGCTTAACATCCCCCTCCACAAGGGTCTGAACTTCTAGTGGTCTTATTACAATATATTTGGTTGAGATTGCTGCTGTATAATATAAACCCATTACTAAAAGCAGTAGGTCTTATTGTTATTCTATCATTGGTCTTAGTTAGCTAAGAAACATTTTAGAAAGGAAAGGTGAATTAGAAAACCTCTCAAAATTATACTTATTGACTATAAAAATGCTTAAATTATTATGTTTTTCAATTTAATTCTGACCCCTTAATGCTTCTCCAATATAAAACTATTATTACCGATTCTAAAACGTGACATCACTGCAGCCTGAGGCTTAACAGCTTTTGTAAAAAAACAGCATCCTCAACTGCTGCTATTTGTCTTTTTTTTTAATAGAAGTCTGCAATGAATTAAATGAAAAACTAACCAGAACAGCAATCCAGATTACTAACCATAATAGCCAGCTTCAAATGTGTATCCTGGGGTTTCAGATGATGTCATAAACTACTACTGCAAATTTAATAGTATTGTTGCCTGGAAGCTAAGCTATTATAATATGTTTAATTTCACTAAGATGTAAATTACATGCTTCAGCTTAGTGTAGTATTGGCCAGTGTCACTTTCAGTTCTTATTTTCACAGCTGTCAGGCATTATAATGTTTATGTCTATTTTTTTAATCTAGAAACTGATGCAGTTATCATTTTAAATATATATGTATATACATGTGTGTGCATATTTAACATAAAAAAATTAGTTTTATTTATGTTAAATATGCACACACATGTATATATATATATGTATATACATATACCTTGCTCTTAATTTTTTCATTACCAGTGTTGCCAAAAGCCAATTTATTTTGAGTAAGAGTAAATGCTCCTGTACTAGCATTTTTGTATATATATAGATATAATTTTTTTTAAAATACAGAAGTTCCCTCTGTTTCAAAGAAGAAACACTCTTCTTAAGATCACCTGTCCTTCATGCTTCTGCTAGTTTGGATAGAATTGACATCTTCTTTGCTCTGGCACAGAAATTTTAAAATGTTATGTATAAAAATTCAGACTCTTTTTAGCTTTATATTATTATTCAAATTAGGAGCTGTGGATTTAATGATTAAGAACTTGGGCTTGGGAAATGAAAACCAAATCTTCCATCCCCGAATTATGTCTCATACAGTTTACATAACTACCATATCTTCAATATGTAAAATGGAAATAGAACTATATACTATCTATAATCTACTGGTCATATAAAGCAACTTTCCTTCCTTTCTCTTTCTTCCTTCTCCTTAGAACTCTTCAAAGCACCTGGAAATCTTGAAAAAGTCACTTAACTCCTCTAGAATTATTTTTAACCCGTCAAAACAGATTTTACTAGATTATCTCCAGTTGTTCTTTCATTATGACAACATATGGTCCCTCAATTGAGATATTAATAAATGTCTTATTATATACTTTATATATCCAACATATTACTGGAGAGAGACTTAAAGAATAAACTGTTATCTTGGGTTGGTACATAAACAAGAGTAAGGAGTTTTGTTTGCTCTGGGTATAGTAAATAAAACAGCTTGGTTCTAAAAGGGAAATATAGAAGGCCCACTGTATGTAAAAGTCAACAAAAGTTAGACTAAAAGAATTTGGGGATTTATTCTATTAATAGAGAGACAGTTAGGGTCTTCTATAGACAGAGAGGGGACAGGGAGATTGTCAATTTTCATATAGAGAATTACAATTTGATAGTATCATTTTATCCATCTTTGGGATTCTTATAATTAATCAAGGTATTGTTATTTTTCCTACAGAGTCTTAGAATAAAACCTAGACTAGGACACAAGAAATTTGGGTTCTAATGCCAGATCTGTCGATCATTGGTTGAAACATTTTGGCAGGTCATTTTCAAGTGTCCTCTTGAGAAAAATGAGGAATTTTTTAGATTAATGTTTGGGATTGGATTAGAAGAGTATAAATCTCTTAGGCAAGAACATTAGAATTATCTGGTGAAGATAAAGGAAAATTAGAGAAAAAAGAAGGGAAAAAGGTAAGAGCCTGAATGTAGACACTATCAAAGAAAAGAGAGAGGAAAGAGTAGAGGTAAGGGAAGTTACAAAGAAGAATAATGTGATTTAGATATACTTTCAAAGAGTTCTTCAGTAGCATTTGTTTAACCACAGAGACTGAAATCCTAAAGATCTTTCCTCCATAATTTTGAAGGCCAGCAATGTCATTGTCACTATTCTTTGTGGTCTTAGAACTAAGTTGCAAGGGAGCTGGATTTTAGTTTGGGCTCTGTCACTCATTCCCAGAGCCACTGTACAGGAATTGCTTTTCTTCTCTTGATCTGTCTATTTTTCTCATTTTCAACAATGAAGATGCTAATTGGGTGAAGTTTGAGATTCCTTCCTACTCTAAAGATCAAGGAAGCTGTGTTTTGCCTCAGGTGGAGCAGGAAGGGGTGGGGGGAGGGCAGACTTTACTGCTGGCAAATCCAAAGACTGAAGGAGCCAAGCACACCTTCCTTGAACCTTACCGAAGTACAAAGGTCTTTGAAGCAGAGGTTTGGAAATTTCTGTCTGAGTCATAGAGCCAAACAAGAGGCTCAGGAATAACAAGGAAGACTTGGGCCAGATAAGCAGGGTGTTAGATTTTTCTAACTGAAGATCTTTAATAGGAAGCCAAACAATTTTTGAGAAACAGTCTATTTTCTGCCTAGTAAATGTATGTGTCTAAATAGTCATGTTTAATACTATACAACATTTATTTAACAAATATTTCCAAGGAATCTTACATATGCCAGGAATTGTACTAGGTACTGGGGATACAGTAGTGAACAAAATAGACAAAATCCTGGCCCTCACGGCATTCTCTTCCAATAGTGGACCACTGGATTACATTTAACAATCAACCTGTGATAAAACTTGATGGTAATTTATAATGTTTCATAGTATTTTATTTGCAAATAAAATCCTTTAGGCTAATAATTCTTCTCTCTCTTTATAAACCCACCGTTATATTTATGTGACTGCTTATAGGACAGGAGAGATGCTTGTCCACTGTTAAGTGTATTCTCTCCATGGAATCACATTGTGAGTTTTTAATGTCAGTGAAGTGGTTTCCTAAAATGATCTTGGAGCATTGTCCTGTTAAAAAAAAATCTTAATATTTTGCATGGAAAGGTATTTTTATTATCCTTACTTCTCCTCAGTTGAACCATAAGTAGGAGAAAAATTTGAATATCTTCTGGTCAGCTTAAAAGAGCAAATGGTTTTTAAAAGAAATGACTGATACAGACTAAGTCAGTTCTTGGAATGAATGTAACTAAATCAGCATTAATGAGAACTTACCATTAATAAAGTCATTGTAATCAAAGCAAACATTTTTTTTTTTAATTTTTCTTGAACACCTAAAAGCAAATTAATGCCTTAGTGGCATTGAACTACAGATGTTCATTGTTTTTCTTCTGGTTCTGTTTGCACACAGCAAAGCCTAGTCTGTATTTGACTTGAGCTTTGTTTATTGACTTAGCGCAGTTGTGTTAGTTAACTGACTTGTGTTTTCTTCTTTATGGAGCAAGAAATGCTCATCTCTATCATGGGAGCATTAGAAAGAGATCTCTGTCAGAATTTTACAACCTGTTTTTAAGTAATGGATATTGAAGAGTAGATATAAAACCACAGTAAATCAGAAATGTTCTAATAATAGTCATTGGAAGTTTGGAAATTATATTCTTGGGAATATTTAGTCACTTGGGAGTCTACAGCTGGATGAATTCAAATACAGGAATTGTATATATGAACAAAGGATAAAAAGAATAAGAGTATGCAGGGTTTTACAAGACTGTTAAAAAAAAAAAGCAGTGAATTATTTTCAAATGTTTGTATGCCTCTTCCATTGAGATTTATCCAATAAGAAACATGTGCTAATATTTCTCCTGAATCACTTCTAAGGCTTCCAGATGTTAATCATGAACATTCGTGAAACCAACTCCATATCCTCTTTCATCTTTCAGATTCTTTCCTTTCACTATTGAGAGACATACTATATAAACTGACACATAATTTATGGCAGAAATGAAAGTGAATCTTCCATTAGAGCCATCTTTACATGTTAAAAACGTGTCTATCTACAAATAATACAATTAATTATAAATAAAACTATAACTCTTCCTTAGGTAGCTAACCAAAAGACAATAACAACAACAAAACAGCAATAAAAAGCTTCTCACTAACATGAATTTATTTCTAAAACCAGTCTCAAATATAGCACAAAAGCACACGCTAATATAACTACAAGGCCCAACTAGAAATGTAAAAGAAATGAAAACTATGCAGATTTACCTTATCTAAAAAGGATTCTTTTGTTTTTACAAAATTTCTGAAGAAAGGTATGTGTAGTGGCTGAATGGTTGCCCTCCAAAACGATATGTCCACACCGTAATCTCTAGGACTTATGAATGTTACTTAGTTTAGAAAAAGTGTCTTTACAACAGTAATTAAATTAAAGATAATTAGATAAGGAACTGATATTGGATTAGCCAGGTTAGCCCTAATACCAATGACAAGTATCTTTATAATTGACACCAAAGGAGAAGGCCATGTGAAGACAGAAGCAGAGATTGGAGTGATGTGGCCACAAACCAAGGCAACTGACAACCACCAAAAGATAAAAGAGACACAGAACAAATTCCCCTCTATAAGGAGTGCGGTCCTGTTGACACCTTGATTTTTTATTTCTGACCTCTAAAACTGTGAAATAATAAATTTCTGTTGTTTTAAGTCACCAAGTTTATGATAATTTTTTGAAGCAGTCCAAAGAAATAATACAGCATGACTTCAATCAATCACTGAAGCTCAGAATGAGGACCATTTCATCAAAAGCGAAGAGTACTTACTATCAAAATTACTCAAACTCTTCCTATACATTGGCTTAAATTGAGACCCCAGTAGACTTTAAACTCAAATGAAATTTCAAACATATCAAAATTACTCAAACTTAAAAGAGTTTGAGGAATTTAGGTAAGGAAATAAGAGTATATACTTATATATTTTCAAAAATACACTCAGTTGAGCTAAAAACTATGATCCAATAAAATAATGAAAATGCCAACTTTGGTTGTAACTAGTTTTAATGAGTAATTATTATGCATTAATTAATATAATAAAATTTCATCAATAATTCCTAGACTCAATACCAGCAACTTAGAACTTCTAAAAAGTCAAGTAATAAAGACTTCAGCTTTTAGCAATTAATAAGGTTATATTGAATGCCTATGGGATTCATAGGTACTTTAAATCCTTAAGGGAAAAATTATATATCATGACCCTGACTTTATAAAAGCATTTATTCTGGGAGGAATCAGTGTGTACTCCAAAAACTGAGATAAGAAGTGTGAGTTCTAAGATGTTACTACTAGACATTCTCAAATCTTTCTCTTTGGAAATTTCACAATAGTTCCTTTTCAGAAAATTTATAATTATTCTACTTTTTTTCTGTTTAAAAATCCAATTTTATTTGATGAGCCTATCATACAAATATTATCATTTTTATTTAATGTCCTTACATTTGTTTTCTAAATTATTTCACATTTGTTTATGTCATTCTCTTTCTAAAAGGCAGGGTCTCCTAAGAGAAAAGAGCACCATAAAATATCCTAGAATATAGATTTAGAGGCAAGCAAAGACTCTCATGGTGAAATTAGCCACTAGGAAAAAGAATTTTAGCTACAGTAATAGAGGGCAAAAAGCATTGTATAGCTTGTGAAGGCAATGAGCAGATTAGATTGGTTTTTGGTGAAGCATTCTGAGAATAACTTTGTATTTCATTGGGGGAAAGAAGATAAAAATGGAATCAAGGTGTCCCAAGGCATGGTTGAGACTGCAGCCGTGTCTAGATCTAACTGATATTCCAAAGACATTATAAACACTATTCTAGAAAAATTACCTCTCAAACTATTTATTTAACATTTTATTCAACAATTACTTCTTGAGCATTTAAAATGTATAAAATATCCCATTCCGCTATTTATCACAGATACAGATGAAGAAGACACACTTCTTACCTCAGAGAACTCAGCCTGTATGGAGAGGGACAAGGAAAAAAAAAAAGAAATATAGCATGACAAAATCTATAATAACAGAATATACAAAATATAATATTGGCCCTAAAGAAAAGGCATTCAACTATAATTCAATACACAAAGAAATAGATCCTTGAACTGGCTCTTGAAAATTAATAGCAGGTCTCAAAATGAAGGTAGAGAAAGAATTATAAGATAGTAGAAACAGTATATGCAAAGGCATAGAGCTATGAAACTTGCTAGCAAGTACCTGTTCATGCCTGGAGACATGTGAATATTGACAAGGATAGGAAGGCAGATAATCCTAAAAAAAAGTAAGCAAAAGTCATGTAATAAGAGAATTTTATATCATGGAAAGAATTTGAATTTATCCCGTTGGTAACAGAGAGCCACTGGAGGCCCTCTCATAGCAGTGCTCAGCAGGGCTGCCTGGAATGCATCTGAAATAGAATCACAACCCTGCACTCCATGACTAGCAATACTCAGGCTGGATTTTGATATGTATCTGATATAGAGCCCTGCATCTTAGCCCCCAACCCTAAATCTGGTTGTCAAGTTTTCTGATTCTGAATTTCAATTTCTTTTTCAAACTCAAATAGTATAAAGGATGCAATAGTATTTCAGAGGTCTTTGGACATGGTGACAGAATATAGGAGATCAGTTTTAAACATAATCCATCTTTAAGCTAGTTCACAATTCCTGACCATGAAGGTTTGTTTCTCTCCTACCTTGCAGAGTTTGCATCCGGATATGATCCAACAATAAAAAATCATTGATTTAAGTAAATAAATTAGGTAGGTAGGTAGATAGACAGATGATAGATGATAGATGATAGATAGATGATAGATGATAGACGATAGATAAATGATAGATGATAGAGACATACATACATACATACATACATATATACATACATAATAGATTTTTACAAGGCTGCTGTCATAGGAATGCACTAGGAAAATGACCATTTGGGGATTTGTTGTATTGCCAATTAATGTCTTTGTTGTTGTTATTGTTAACTTTCGTTTTGGCTTTACTGTTTTGTTTTTGTTTTTGTTTTTTCATTTTATTTTCCTATATGCCAAATTCCCAAAAGACCAGAGGCTCCTGAGTCAATCCAAGGGACAGGCCTAATTTTCTGATATTGAAATGCAAATCATTACTAGTTTAGTGTATATTAGAGAGACTTTAAATAAACTCAAGGAAAATGAAAATCATGTCTCCTTCTGCTGTTTGAAGAGACACCAGGTCATGAGTGTTAACCTTTGGTCAGTTGGGAGTATTTGTTAAAATCTGGAGAGTTGAGAAACATCTTTAATATCAGAGTGTTTGCATTCCTCATCTGACCTAATTATTACAGTTTGTGGTCAAATTATCTCAGTTATGCCCTCTGAGAGAATTGCTGGGCTAAATAAGGTTGGACAAGTAATAGTATTTATATGCAAACCATCCCAGAATCACCTCACTCCTTTACAGGTGAGATGTTCTTGCCCTGAGGTCAGCAAGCTCTATTAGTAGTAGTACATGATGGGTGAAGCAACCCTTCAGGAAAGAGAAAAATGTGAATTCACTCAGGCACTTGCTTATGGCTAGTGCCCTAGAGCTTTCTATAATTGTAAGGATGTCAACTCAGCATTGTAACCATGTATTAAAGAATTTGTTTATACAGTTGTTAACAGTGTGCTTGGGGATTTCTTCCAAGAGAAGGCAAGTTGCAAGGCAAAATATTGGTCATGATAAAAATGATGTCTCCTACTGAACTGTAATTACTCAAATAATACTTAAAGTGAATCCAAAACATTTAGAGGCTTTTTTCCCTCTCCAAAAATATGCTTTTCCTTCCAAATTCTTTCCATTTGTTTATTCACTTTTATTAAGATAAAATATGTTTTAAATTCAAAAGAATTGTAATTCAATTACCTGAAACTATTGAAGTTTAAAAGAATATTTGATCCTTTCCTTTGATGCTCCAGTTCATTCTTTCACCTTAAGAAGGTCTGTATAAGGTATGGAGATTCATCATCTTCAAACAAAATAGCCAACAAAGGGCTATTTGAAGCTGCCTTTTCTGGGAGTCCAACATGGAGGCTCCCTCTATGAAGAATGCAGAATTGAAACTTGAGTAATTGATTCAAATGTTCAAATCAATTTGGACAATCCAGGGAAGAGAAGAGAGAGAACTAGAGGTAGAGAGAGACAGAGAGACAGAGACAAACAAGAGAGAATCCAAATAAGTTTATGAGATGGAATAAGCCAACATATTTTTTATTTTAAAGAAGGTGAGGGATGACATGACATGACTTCTCTTTTTCTTAGCCGCAGCATGCATGCATCATGGTGCACAGGGTTTTTTTGGTTTTTTGGTTATTTTTTTTAAATAGCTGGAAGATTTTATTTCTTAAGCTGCATGATGCTCATTTCGTTATTTTGTAATATACGTGAGCCAAGGTTGAGAAACTCTAGACTAGACCCAATAGCAACATTTCACACAGTTGATCACTTCCTCTTCCTTGAAATTCTTCACTTCAAATACTCTTTCTGGATCCAAATAAAGTCTTTTTTAGTTTCTTATTTCACTCCTTCCATCTTTATTGATAGCTTCTACTATTTTTCCAGACCCTAAAGCATAGGACTATTTTATACCGAATCTGTACACAGTCTCATTTTTTTTTTCTCAACACAGAGCATCAGGTAGCCACTAATAATCAAAGATGAACATAAGATTAACTCTACCTATTATACCTTCTGTAGAATCAAATTAAAATAGTAATATCAGCCATCAGTGGCTGTTAACAGTATCTGTTTCCCCCATTGCTTATTACCTATTGCCTTAATATTAGAAGAATTCTAAGCAACCTGTAAAATCATTGTTAACAAGATAATTTAAAATGCTATGAAATGCAACTTCAATGATGTTAGAACTACCAAGGAGCTCATTCGTTCCTCCATTTACTTAACATTATTATTCAACATATTTACTCAAAATCTACTGTATACTGCAAGAGCTATAATAAGAATAATGAACAAAGATCCCACTGTTATGATCTACCTTTAATAGATCAAAAATAGATAATGTAAATAACTGTAAAACAGATCTAAGATTAATAACTAATATACGAGAGATGCAAATGAAATACATGGCGATAGTCTAACTCTACATGGCCATGTAGGCAAAGAGATGAGGGACATTCTAGGCAAAGAGATGAGGACTTGTATACAGAAAGAAATTTAAAAAAAAGTTATTTTAGTTGATAATTATTTTGATAATATATAAAACTATGCAAAAGGCATTATGAAAAATGTAATTCATTGGCTTGTGTATCTATGTTATAATGTTTTCAGAAAGAACTTGTATAATGAAACTGTCAGAATAAACTTCATAAAACAGCAAAATGTTTTACATATTACCACAGAGCAATCTTCTGGCAATCGATAGAAAACTGTAATTTCAGGCTTTATTATAGTGAATTGGTTAAACTTTAATAAAAGTGAACTAGATTGACATATTAGCTAACTGATTATCACTAGTTCGAATGAAAATGTTTATAATGATGGTACATAGTAGATAATTCATAGTTCTTTAGTGTTTGAGTATTCTAATAATAATTCTTATTGAATATAGTACAGGACAATAGTTGATGTTCTACCAGTTTAATCTTAACAGTTGATTTTGTACAACTACTAAAACCTCTTTTCAGTATTTTAAAAGGCAAGATGAACATAATGCACTATATGTGCTAGAGAATTTAGTTTTGCAAACAGAACATACAAAAGGGTCTCAACCTATTCTACACAATGACATTTGTTCTACTGCACAATAATGTATAGGTAAATAGTGACATTGTTGGAACAATATACTTTTTTAAAAAAAGTGTTAAATAGAATTGTAAGGAGTATGAAATAATAAAACTGAGTTGCATATTTGGACAGTTCCATGGTTTTCTACATATCTCCAGGTTTCTTGACAGAAACAGTAACAAAAGAGAGAAAGAAGTAATGTCTGTTTATTAGAAAAAGGAAGCATTTCTTAGATATTTATTTAAATTTTGTATGTGTTACTGTTCTCTACACTTCATAGAGACAACAAGTAACAAAAATTGCATACAGGAAAAAAAACAAAACTAACTTGGATACATACTTAATTGTATATATTGCGTAGCATATTATTGTTTGGCAATTGGATCATTTCAAAAACGCTAAGTATAGATGGAAAGTCTTACTATTTTAATTGTATGTAATTGTATAATTTGTATATATAAATATACAAAGTAAAATACATAATTTGTATATATAAATACTCAAATAAAATTTTGTTAAGCTCTTTATTCTCCCATTTATTGTATCACTTCCAGGAGTTCCATTTGTAAAATTCCTGGTTATATCAGAAATCCAACTCACAATCAGCAATATAATCTAGTCATTCATAAGAACATATTATATATCTTATTTTGCTCTCTCAGCCAAACAGTTTAGAATACAAAATTAGGTAAATTTAATTCCCATGTGGTTAAAATGCTTTGTGGGGGAATGAGGGATGGTATTACATCTATGTGTTTAAATACAACGAATTAACATCTGTACTGAAATTATCCTTTTTTACTCATTCTCTTTCCTATATTAGCAGGCAGTAGAGATAAAAAGCCTGCCACCAAAACAAGAAACTTAGCCATTTTAACTAATGTTTCTAACTTGTTAGGTTACCACCCCCCACCTCAGTGATAAAAATCAAGGAGATAAAGATTTTCAAGTTTAAACTCACCTACTAGATTAAGCAAGTGTGAGACTGGTTATTTGAAGTATTCACATTTTGGGCTGAACACTATAAACTGATGAAAATCTGTTTACCTTAGCTCCCAAGATTTATTGTTTGGGAGTAGGTTGTTTTAATTAGATTATCCTCCAAAAGATGGTAATCTCAGGCTAAATTTCTCAGGTCATAATATTTTTTAAGAAAAAAAGATTAGTATTTTCAGCCAGTTAATGATTTAATGTACAGAGTAGATAAATAGATTGCTATCACTTACATACTTTTTTAAATTTACATCACAAGGATAGCTTTTGTTTTTTTAAAAAAAAGTAAATCTCAACAAAGATTCTAGTATTTTCTTATCATCCTATGTTTTCATTCTGTCTTAATTCAAATGTGTTTAATTTGTATATTTAATGGATGTCATTTTCAGTGTTTTAATCCGACATGAGGTATCAATTTTCATATAATTATATAATTTTGCTCTCACATCTTATCATGACTCCTTCCCATTTCTGTAGTCTCACTGGCGTGTGTAACTTCTCTTCCTTTCAATTGAGTTAGTCAAGACACAACTAATTAAAGAAATTAGTCATTTTTGCCAGCCAAGCTATCTTTGTTTCTCCTAATATAGTGCCATTTGCTTTGGGGGGATTACTTCTCTCCATCATGTATAATTTTGCTATGAGAATTAACCCAAGAATTTTTGCCAATCATTATATTAACAAAAGGGGCTATATTCTTTCTCTCATCATTCTGGTACTACCAAGAAAGGACACATGACCTATGGTAGGCTAATAAGATATTGTTTATTGGGCTTTGAGTTTTGGGTGGGAGGTGCAATGACAGAAGATAAGATTACAACAGGAACAGACTGACCAGACTTTCTTCTCTGAGCCACTGCTATTCTTCCTATTCTCATCTCACAGGGTCTCCTATCCCCATTCATCCTCGAGCCCTCAGTAGCCTTCCAATAATTTTTCTTTGGCTTAAGTCAGAAAGATTTTTACTCAAAGTCCAAAACTTTATCACTTATAGGACAGTTTCTTTGCTTTATCCAATGTAACTAAACACATATTTTTAAAATAAAAGCGTCTGATCTCGGAAGCTAAGCAGTGTCAGGCCTGCTTAGTACTTGGATGGGAGACCACCTAGAAAGACCAGGTGCTGTAGGCCTAAAAAACTAAAAAATAAGGATTGTAAGCTGACAAGTTCCTTGCAATCTATGAGGTCAACCAAAGGTCACCTCACCAAATAAATAAATAAATAAATAGACAGTCCCGTTGAGAAGAATAGTGCTAATTTTTAAAAATACCCATATTTAAACCAAAAGTATAGCAATGAAATGTAGTATCATTCTACTAGAACAATTGTGTGGGATATGAATGTCACAGGAAAACAGAAGAGTCGACCCATGTTAACATTTCATTTCTAGGTTTGACTATCTGCATTAAAAAATTATTTTAATCAAGGAGGAATAATATATGTTTAAAGGCTGGTCTTTTGATTTTAAAGATAAAGCCTCCTTTGTATTTTCTCCTGAAGAAACATTTGTAATGGTGTGCAAATATAGAGCTATCTACTCTTCATATGCTTTTCAACTAGTTTGTGGTGCCTGCCTATTAGAACTCTTCTTTTTCAATTACTTATATAGTATCAGTTAACTGTGAATAAGAAAAAAGTAATAAAAGGAATTGATATTTTATGAGTGATTTCTATGAACAAGTCACTATGCTAAGCATTTGAGATACGTAACATTTAATCTTCATAATAAATATTACGTGGCAATATAGTATTTATTTTACAAATTCTGAAATGGAAATCGTGATTAAATAGCTTTTTAAAAGATCATATAGTGGGTCTACAAACACACATATACCACACACATATATATACACATACTACATATCTACATATATATGTGTGTATGATTCAATAATTCAATAAGATGCATTTAGAAAATATGAGTTTAAATTTTTATCTTGAATTTTATTCGACTGGGAACTTCTCCAGTGACACTCTAGAAGAAACATAATTATATCGTACTTGACTGAATTCAGTACTTATGAATATCCCAACTTGAAGAATCGGTGTCTTTTTCTAAGCATTCAGGGTCATATGAGTAGCAGTTATTTAAACAATTGAGCAAATGCATTAGCAAATAATACATTAAAATATAGGCACATGTTTATATATGTAAAAATGAATTCAACTGTATATTTATGATTTGAGCATTTTACTGTGTTGTGTATTGTGCCCAGAAATTTCAGCCAGCATGACCAAATGGCATGATATAGACAGTCCACATTCTCCCACGACAGAAACAAAATGCTTGAAAAAAATATGGCATTAATTATCGATTACTGAGTAATGAATCGCTCCTAAAATATTATCTCATCATTTTATGGCCTTGGAATCCAAGAACTACTTAGCTAGGTGGTTCTGGCTCAAGGTCTCTCATTAAGTTGCAATCAAATGTTGGCTTGGGCCACAGTTATCTGAAGGCTTGAATAAGGCTGGAGGATCCACTACCAAAATGGCTCCCTTACATGTCTACAGGCAGGAGGCCTCAGTTTCTTGTCATATAGGCCTTTCCACTGGTAAGCTAGCTCCCCCCAGAACAAGTAATTCAAGAGAGAGAGAATGACCAAGGAGGAAGCTGTGGCACATTTTTATGACCTATTCTCTTCAAGTCACACATAATAATTTGTGCTTTATTCTATTTACTAAAAGCAAGTTTCTAATTTCAGCCTACACTCAAGCATCTATCTTTTAAAGGGAAGAGTGTTAAACAGTGTGGACACAATGTTTTTAAACCACTACAATTACTACAAAAAAAATAAAAAGCCAAATCAGTAGGGAAAAGCTAGGAACAGGGATGAAATCAATGGGATTTCAGACCAGAGATATAGCTATAAGCTAGGGGCCGAGGTTTTAATTTTCACATTGGAGAACAAATGAACAAACAACATCAATCTTCTCTCATACCGTTCAAATATTACTACTGACTCCACTACATAAATCCAGAATCTAAGAAGGGTTGTGACATAAATGAAAACAGGAATAGAAAGAATTACTCAAGAGCCTGTTAAGCATATAAGGAAGTTTGCCATGTGACTATGGTCATACTACAGTGGGGAGGTGGGAAGAGGAATGTCTTTGATCAAGTTACCTTACCTAATAAGATAGCAGTAGTTTCCTAATCTCCTTCACAGAGGTATTATAAGAGTGAAAGAAAATTATGATGCTGTTACTTTGGAAAAAATAAAATTCTATACAAATATGAAGTATAAGAAATGTCTAGCTCCCCTGATTGTGAAATGAAGTGCTCCTTTAGTATTTAGATGTATTTATTACCTGATGTAGCTCTCAATTCAAACTAGTTGACAGCCCTATTGTCATTTGATTGTGAAGTGTGTCTTTAGTTCACTAAACATTTCTTAAGTGTGTATGGGGTGAAGGATACACTAATAAACAGGATATATAAGGAGGCAACATCCATCATGGAGCTTCTAGTTCAGCTGTTCTGTATAAGAACCCATGATATGGTCAAAGTACATATTATCTCCATAGATGGGGAAACTGAGACTCATTTCAAGTGTTCCTACAAGATCCAAGGTCTAACTACTCCACTCTAAATGGAAGACAAAGCCTAGAAATAGTAGTGTACTTTCCTCTTTGCTAGACTTTCTCCATTTTCACCTCCCTTTTTATTCAGCTCCCCGCTTTCCCCAATACTCAATTAATTCTCTCTACTGAGTTTTATCATCCTGACTAATTTGGTATCATCAATAATGTAAGAGTAAATATTTATGAGCCAAATAATAGTAATAGCAAAGCAAAGGTGAGTCTTCTGAGACAGCTAAGGATTCCAAAAGAGAAATCTGTACTAAATAGACAGTTCTTAAATAAAAGTAAAAATAGCATCAATGCCCTGATATTAGATTTTTTTTTTTATCCAAATCATAGCTTTGATCTGAAGCTAATAAGCATTTCCTACCAGACTAGCCCATTTCTTAAGAGACTGCTGCCTGCTGGATTTCTCTGAAGACATCTTCTAATCTCAAAACGGAGCTGCTTAGGCACCCAAAATGACCAGCATTCTTCTCCCACTTTAATTATCTCATATAAAGTAGCCATTAAAATGCAATTAATACCCTGAAGAGCTAATGTCAATTTTGTTTTTAGATATAGATAAATTTCACCCAATTGGCCTATAAGTTTCCTGTGTAGGTTAGGATCCTAGAATTCCAGAAGAGGGAACTATAAATTTTCCTCAGGAACAAGCCCCTGTGATAGAAGGAAATGTCAGGTGTGCCTGCTGCTGTCTGGGCCTGGGAAGGAAAGGGGGTGTTAATGACCATTTTAAGATAGCAAGCCTGAATGAGGCTCACCAATATGCTGCTATATTGTGACTTTCCTAAATATCCAAGGCAATCTGTGTTTGTCTGAAATAGACATAATTAGTACTTTCCTCTCCTTCTCTTCTTATGATCTGCACTCACACAGCACAATTGTCTGATGATTTTTCTGCACCGTTTATTTTTAATTTTTTTTTTTTTTATGTTTCTTTCATGAAAACAATTCAAATCTCAGAATCTAGAATTCTTAATTGCTCTAGCACCTAAACAGAAGGATGAGTTCTTAGAGTAGGCTTCTGAGATAGTGATATCTCAATAAGAATTTTGATTTGTAGGAAACACAACATTTGATTCAGGACACTGACAGCAGGGGATGATGTACGGGAAAGTGGACCCCACATGGATAAATGGCACAGAGAACCCAGTCCTTGCATCAATGCATTTGCCATAAAGAAACCAGCATGAGTTGTTTTTCTCCTAGATGTGAGAAATTTTTCACTAATCATGTTCATCCTCTTATATAATGTTCTTTGTAAGAAAGGTTCCATATTTCTTAAAGTGGCTGGTCTTTTATAAAGGTATAAAGGCTAGTTCAGTGTGCGATTTATTTTATCTGATCAGGTGATCTCTCTGTGGTTGTCACTCATGACATATGTACCATTCTCTAAAGATGATATGTAAATAAATCAAATAAACTAATCGCAGACATAAAGAAGAAATGAAACCATTCAGGAGAGTTCCGGAAAACTACATCTCAGTCCAGCTTTCCCCTTCTTCTCCTATATGATAAGTTAATAAAACTATGTATTTCATATAACAAGTGTTCACTATATTAATCAGGACCTTCCTTAGATAAAGACAAGACAAAAAAATAGTTTCTGTGGATTTCAGTTAACACAGATGTCAGTATATATGTATAAATGGGTTTAACTGATTCCACAGGTAAGTCAGTATTAAATTAAAAGGCAATCAAATCTATCACACTAATTTTAGGGAAAGAATATCTTTGAGGAATTTCAGTTCATAACCAGCACAAAGGGATCAACGACCAGTACATGAATTAATTTGAATCCTTTTATTATCATTTTATTTTGAAGGATAATTACCTTTAGCTTAAAAAAAGATTGTATGTGTTCCAGAAAACTATCACACTGTAAAACAATGTCAACTTTTCTTTAGAAAACAGAGAAAAGTCAGCATATACTTAGAAAATTTATGTGCCATATTTATTAAAATAGTTGTTAATGAATATAATTAATTAGGTAAACTAGTTTAAGTTCTTTTTAAGTCATAATGAAATATAAATATAATTATGATTAATACATGTATAGTAATCATTAATAATGACTCAGTTTAAATTCTCCAATTTTCACCCTGAAGTAGAACATTCAAACCAGAGCAGAGATATTTTATTGCCCCTGTTTACAACTTTTCTTTCAAAGTTACAAATACTAACCATACTTACATGTCAATAACTGAGCTAAATTAAAGGTGGTCCTAGATAGAATGTGCCAAATGAAAATAAATGTGTTAGAAATAGTTTGTAGAATGTGAACCACCTATATAAAACTGAAAAATTCTCCTGAAACGCCCTTTCCCTCTCCACTTCTCCCCACACATAATGTCCAATAACCATGACATTTTTCGTTTTGAAACTGATCATTTGCTGGTATCTGAAAACTATGGAAATAACAGTAATGTATCTGGGCTTCTTCCTGCTTCTGTCATAGTTAAAGGTGGAATCTACCTTGAAGTCACTGACCACAGCTGCCTGTCCCCCAGCATATACACATATTTCCTCATCTTCAAGAGTGAGTCTTGAGGGACTCTTCAACCCTTTCTAAATCTAATCTGAATAGCTCTTGTAGAATGGTGTTGTACAAAATCAACACGATCTGCTAATCCGATAAAAATATACAGAATAGTAGAAATAGATTTGTTATTTGTAATACTTAGTTTTGTTGCCTTTTAATATATATAAACATGATCTTTTGAATACAAAATATGTATCTCAGTCATGGAGGCACAATGCCAGGTGTGTAGGAGAGAAGACTGGACATTTGGTGAATAAAAATGGAAAGCTAATGAATATGTAATATACTCAGCTGAACTCTTCACCAGAAACACATCATTTATAATCCCCAGTTCTTCAGTTAATACACTATTATAATTAAACCGTGTGCATTTGATTTGCATTGCCAATGCACTGTGCCTCATAATGTTTTGGTTTTATCCTGTTTTTCTCAAGTACCAAGTTTTCAATAATACCAGTTTTGCTTTAGTGGGATTGAGTCAGCTTTCATAGGAGATGTTTTTTGAGAGTAACTGAATTCATAAAATACCTTTAAAAAAACTAATGAAGGTATTCTTTAGGCACAGGCTGTTTCATCAGAACATACCTAGTTTATTTTACAATGGTGAAATTGCTGAGACTTAGAGAGCATTCTGATTGAATCATGAATATTCCAAAGGGGTAGATTAATCTGTGTGAACTACAGAGCTCTGCTGAAACTGCTGTTTAACATTCTAAAGTGTGGAATTCATCTTCTTACAGCACAAAAGAGCTTCCTATAATAAAGATTTTTTATAACAGCAGCAAGGCAGCTCAGTGGGGTGTGGTTTCTATGAAATAATCACACTTCTGAGGGATTAGACAGTGTGCCTTGTGCTGTACAGTCCCCTGAAGTATATGATGACATGTTGATGCCACTTCCACACACAGCTTTATTACTCAGTTATTCAATGGGCTCTTTCAAAAATATCTGCTTATTTAGAGCTATATTATAAATAAACTAGGGGATCTATAACAACATTAATGCTTTATCACATCACAGTATTCTTTATGGTTCCTATAAATACAATTTATTCTAACTTTTCACTGTAGCTTGAGTGTAAAACAAACCAATATATATCTGAATTAAGAAAAGGTCGTGACTTAGCAACATGGACTATATACCTGTTGAAGTTTAGCTGATAATTATGTAAGTCATAGCAATTCTAACCTCTTGCTTTTGTCATGAAACATTCTTTAAGTGTTCACATAAATTTAAATATTGTACTGTAAAATTAAACCAAAATATATGCTAAAATAAATATATATTCCTTCAAATTCTCATAAAATATTACATGGGGAATATGTTACTTTTATTTGCTATTCAAACTACAATCTAAAGAATATTTGTTGACATTTTCAGTGATCTCTTAATGCTAATATGTTAAAGAATGATAGTAGGGTGTATCTTGTATTCTTACTGGCAAATAAAATTGTATTCTCTTTTATATTTCATCCGTTTTAGTATTTAGGCAGAATATTAGAGAAATATGTGTTCGGGACCTATAAATGTCAGTTATAAGAAGGGGTATTTAATTTATTAAACACTTTTCTAAGACTGCCAAAATATTAAGCTTTGGGGTATAATTCTACAGTTTTTGACATTATGAAATAAATTTTTTAAAGTTGCTTTGAAATACTACATAATTGAAAATTCCATCATAAGTAATGTCTCACTTCCCTGTGTAGTAGAAAATATATGCCTAGTTTAAAATGTTATTTGTTTAAAGAAATAATTCCATTTTTAAGCACAACCACTTGTAAGAGATAAATAGCATGTTTTTAACCTAATGGTACAATTAACCAAAGTTTTAGTTTATGTCTAAGCTTAGAGATTTTTTTCCCTGAACTTTCTAGTCAAGGAATCTAATGTTTCATTATAGATTATATTCACAAAATGTCAAGGTTTGAAATTCAGTCAATAGATTAATTATATCTACAATAGTAAAAATAATACTAATTCATTTTCTGACCAAGATTTTCCTATTAATGTTGTTACAATAAATAATTAAGCCAGTTCCAGTTATAGGAGAAGTTCTAACACAAAGGACAAAATTAACTCTTGCTTTCATTATGAATTCTGTAACTGTGTTTTTCACATTTTAATCACCTGGGGATGTTGTTAAAATGCAGATTATGAATCGGTAGGGAGGGTGCTTGAGATTCTGTCTCTAACAAGCGCCCAGGTAATGACAACATTTCAGGTTCAAGGATAGCCTTTGAGTAGCACTGTGCTAGAATCTCATATCATTACTGTGACTTGCCCTCTGTGATTCACATGACAGATATCTTACAAGTTTTGGTTGTTATTATGGGCTAAATTTTGTCCCTCCAAAATTCTATGTTGAAGCCCCAACCCTTATATGACTGCATTTGGAGATAGGGTCATTACCAGGTAAATAAGTTTAAATGAGGTCATCATCGTGACATGTTAGGATCAGTGTTCTTATAAAAAGAAGGCTAGTGTGCTCTCCCTCCCTCCCTCTTTCTCTCTCTTTCTCCCCTCCCCACCCCACATCCCCATGGAGGACATAGCCAGAAAGTTGCTGGCTGTCTGCAAGCCAGGAAGAAAGCTCTCTGAACCAAATAGGCTGGTACCTTGATTTTGAAATTCCTAGCCTCCAGAACTGTGAGAAATAAGTCTTCAAGCTACTCAGTCAATGGTATTTTGTTATGGGAACCTGAGCAGACCAATGCAGATGGTTTTTGTTTTGGGGGTTTTTTTGCTTTGTTTTGTTTCGTTTTCTTTACTCCCACATATCACCTGAAAAAGTAAAATTAACCGATTAGGAGGCTAGTATAACCAAGGGAGAAGCAAGTTTTCAACTATTGCTCTAAATTTGAGCTTGGCTATTTTGCACTTCAGTGTCAATTGGATTAGATATGAAGTATAATGCTTTTCTCACCTTAACAAATAGTGCATTCAGTTTTCTTTAGTTATTAATTTATCCATATTATCAAAGTCAATATTTGAGACAGCCTGCTAAAACCCAGAGTAGGGATTCCAAGCTGATTAGTTAAAGAGTTCCAACTGATTGATTTGTAGACAACAGCCTCTTCCATGTCCTCTTCCCTCCCCATATTCTGGTCAGGGAGAGGGATAACTAGAGGCTGTTACCATGGCTTTCATCTCTTGAAATATGGAGGGAGCAATTCTGGCTCCTACTGATCAGTTAGCCTCCCCCCACTTTCCTACTCAGACGAGGTCATCAATCCGCAAGTGTCAGGGAAATAAATCACGGTACCTCCTCAGAAAAAGTTGAAGGAGTTTATTGAATACATGGCTATAAAGAATTTTCACAGCTAAGTCCTTCAAATTCTAAGCTTTTCCAAGAGTGTTTCAAATGTATTATTTTATTTAACTATGAGTTTATACACATCACTGAAAAGTCAACATCAAATAGATGGAAAAAATTACAGAATGCATGTCCTATTGAACTACTGGAGAACAAAAATCTTTCCTGTAGTCTCAATCTATTGAAAATGAGTCAGATGCTCATTTCTCACAGAGAATTGCAGAACATGCAATTGGAACATGCAGCTGCCAGTTTGGACTCTGCACCATGTACAGAGCTGTTACATCGCTTCGGGTGAAGGTTAGAATTCCAATCTACTTTCCACCTTCACGGAAAATTTCTCCGAAGGTTAACTTGTGCCCAGTATCCAATCTTCCTATTAGAAAATCAAGTTCAGTGTTGATTTGGGTTTAATCTTAATATGTCTCAATGGTTTTCCTTTGCTCAATAGTGCCTATCTTTTGCCTGATTCAATGTAAATTTACAGGGTTATTCCATAGTGAAGAAATCATTGAGTAGAATTTTAAAATTTGTCTCTGACTTCTCCTTAATATAGACTGCATATCTGTTTTAAACTTCTAAGGAATTATTAGCTATCGGCCAAATTTAAGGACATGTTTTTGGTATAAGTTTCCTGGTTATCAAGTTCTTTAATTTAAGCATCACAAGATACTTTATCATTATGAAATAAGTCATCTGTGAAATTTGGTATTTTAAATGAAACAGTTCCTGAAATATAATCCTTTCTATTTCTTTTTAAACCAGAGTGATCTCTGAAAACAAAATCAACTGTGCAGTGTCAATCTGGACATCTAGAGACTTATTTTTCTAAAAGAATTTTGGCAGTATTTAAAAAATCTATAAAAGTTTTTAAATGCCTTTTATCAGCTCAGTAACTTTTTTATTTTTTTGCAATTCTATTTTTCAATATTTTCACTTATGAATCTCTCTAAATTGACATCTATTGTTTTATTTTTTTGCTTAACAGCTGGTTTAGGCAAATGAAACATGGCTAAAGGGTCTATTTAGCTTCTTATATTCAGGGGATGCCAAGATGATGCCCCAGAGAGGTTGCAATGTTGCCTCTGTAGAAGGTGGGGTAGGATTTTCTGGTGGTATTTCTTACCACCCTCAGCTGTGATTGGCCAGCATTGACGACAGCAGAGAAAGCCATTCTTTGCTTGTATTTCCAGACCAGAAGAATACTGCTGATAACACCAACATAGACAAAAGTCCTAGATTTATTTACAGCACTCACCAGTCTTGCCTGTCCCCTTATGCTTGTTACTAGAGTATTTAGCTTTAGTTCGTCTGATTTAGCAGCCTTCCACAGAGGAAGAAAAACACCAATGTTCTCTGTATCCAAGATTATCAAGTATGCTTAAACTAGAAAGACACTTCATTTGATCTTTCGTGTCAGAATGAGATTGATATATATTTTGTTACTGAGAGAGGTAGAGTATTAAATGCAATGATGAGATATTAAGCCGATGGCCACTAGTCTTGTCTTAGCATTGAAACATCTTTTAAAAATAAAGTATGACAGGGAGAAAGAAGTTGAACCAAGTAAGTATCAAGCAATTGTTAAGGCCCATCTACACCTCACCTGGATCTATGAGTCACCTAGGAGTGATTAAAAAAAATATGTGAACAAATTAAAACTAAAAGGTGTAAAAAATTTGACATTTTGAAAATATTGAGAATGGCCAATAGAGCTAAAAAATAAAGCAAGCAATTTCCCAAAGATACTTTATTTTCTTTACTCAGAACAATGCAACAAATGTTTATTAAGCTCCTGCTGTGTTCAAGGCCTGAAGGCAGGTATTCCATAAATAGGTCTGTGTATGTTTCATTCCCTGAACCCAGAGGATTCAGATACAAACAGAGTGAACATGCAAGGAATAACTCATACAATGGCATACATGCTTTGTTAGCAACATAAAGAAAGAGCTATTACACTCAAAAGAATAAATTTATGTATTAATTATGTAGTAGAGGAAGGGACCAGAGAAGTCTTCAGAAAGGGAGCTTTTTCTGAAGTATTTTTGTCAGAAAACATGTGGAGAAGACAGTTACAGGACAAATGAAGGCAAAGAGAAATTTGACTATAATGCTAGGGAAGGATTTTATTGGAAATGAGGTTTTATAGAGCCAAAGTGGCTCCAAAAACGGTGATGTCAAGATTGGCTGGGGCTGGATTTTGAAGAGCCTCGAACAATTGAATAAGAAGTTTGGACTTTATAAGGCTCTTGAAAATGAGAGAAAGGTTTTTAGAAGGGGATAATACCCTCATTTGTATTTTAGAAAGATAATTGTGTAGATGGAGCCCTGAATAGATAAAGGAAGGATCAGAGGTAGCACACACATTCCCAGATGAGAGGATAATGGCTGAGCTAAGGCAACAGCTGTGTTATTGTGGAGTACATAATGAATTTGAACATTAGTCAGGGTTTATTCCAAAGATCACTGGTCCAGAGTAATATGCCTTGAAAGGAGATTTCAAAATTAATAAGTTTGAGAAATAGTGAATTCTATTTTATTTTATTAATAGCCCATATGAAGCACTTACTAGGTTCCAGTACTCTTCCTCAGAAACTCTATAGATATTGACTCATGTAATTCTCATGAAAAAACCTTTCCAGGTAGGTAGTAGTCTCATCCCCATTTCGCATATAAGAAATGTTTTGTCTACACAGGATCCCATAATAGAAAGAAGCAGAGCTGGGATGGGAACCAGCAGGCTTTTATTTGCTAGGAATGCAAGCTTCTAGAGGAATTTCTTTGGCCAAGGGGACTCTCAGTTTTTCATTTGCATATTAATTCATCTGAATAGACTAAACGATTAAAATCCAAACAAAACTTGCTAACCCTGGTATTTCTTAAACACATTTGTTCATATAAACTTTTATTTTTAAAACTAATTCCCCATGGATCTAGGTTTAGGAAATAATAGGAAAAAAAATCAGAAGTAGAAGCAATAAATGCTGATAATAAAAATTCACTTAATTATTCTATTTTTTAATTAATTACTTGTTTTATTGTAATGTTATTTTAATTGATATATAATTGACATATAGCATTAGTTTCAAGAGTACAACATAATGATTTTAATTGAAATATAATTGACATACAACATATTAGTTTCAGGCGTACAACATAATGACTTCATATTTGTAGATACTGCAAAATGATCACCACATAGTTAACATCTGTTACCGTGTATAATTAGATTATACTTTTTTGTGATGAGAACTTTTAAGATTTATTCTTAGCGACTTTCAAATATGAATGCCATATTAGTAACTGTAGTCACCATGCTGTACATTGCATTTTCATGACTTATAACTGAAAATTTGTACCTTTTGATTTTTGACCCCATTCACCCATTTTGCACACTCTCAACCCCCTGTTTCAGGCAACCACCATTCTTTCCTTTGTATCTTTTGTCGTTGTTTTGTTTTTGTTTTGTTTTTTAAGGTTCTACATATAAGTGAGATCATATGATATTCGTATTTCTTTGTCTAGTTTACTTCACTTAACATAATGCCCTCAAGGTGCATTCATGTTGTCACAAATGGCATGATTTCATTCTTTTATTTCTGGTTGTAAAATCTTCCAGTGTGTGTGTGTCTGTGTGTGTGTGTCTGTGGTGGATACATATATATTTTACATTTTCTTTATCCAATCATCTACTGATGGGCACTAAACTTGTTTGTATATCTTAGCTACTGTGAATAATGCTCCAATGAACAAGAGAATGCAGACATCTCTTGGAGATGTGTTTTCACCTCCTTTGAATATAAACCCAGAATTGCTGGATCATGTAGCCATTATAGTTTCAATATTTTAAGGAACCTCTATACTGTTTTCCATAGTAGCTGTACCAATTTACATTCCTACCAAAAATTTACAAGCTTCCCTTTTCTCCACAGACTCACCAATACTTGTTATTTCTTGTCTTTTGAATAATAGCCATTCTAACAGGTGTGAGGAAATTTCATTATGGTTTTCATGTGCATATTTCTGGCGATTAGTAATGTTGAGCATCTTTTCATCTATTTGTTGGTCATCTGTCTTTATTCTTTGGAAAAATATTAAGACTCTCTGCCCATTTTTTGATCAAATTGTTTTGTTTTGTTTTGTTTTGCTGTTGAATTATAAGAGTTCTTTATGTAATTTGGATATTAGCCCTTTATCAGATTAATTATTTGCAAATATTTTTCTCCCATTCAGTAGATTACATTTCCATTTTGTCGATGGTATCCTTTTCTGTGCAAAAGCTTGTTAGTCTGATATAGTCCCACTTGTATATTTTTTAATTTATTGCCTTTTGTGCTTTTGGTTTCAAATTTTAAAAAATCATCACCAAGACCGCTATGGTTTCAGTTCTTACATTTGAGTTTTAAATCTATTTTGAGTTAATTTTTGTGTATGGTATAAAATAATGGTCCAGTTTCATTCTTTTGCATGTATCTGTCCAGTTTTCCCAACACTATTGACAAGACCATCCTTTCCATTGTATTACTTGGTTTCTTTGGGTGTAAATTAATCGTATATGTGTGGATTTATTTCTGGGTTCTCAATTTTGTTCCTTATTTTTCTGTTCCTTTGACATCTCTGTCTGTTTTCATGTCAATAACATACTGTGTTGATTAATATGGTTTTGTGATATACTTTGAAATCAGAGAGTGAGATGCCTCCAGTTTTGTTTTTCTTTCTCAAGATTGCTTTGGCTATTTGAGGTCTTTTGTGGTTCTATATTTTTTAATTAAATTTACTGGGGTAACGTTGGTTAATAAAATTATATAGGTTTCAAGTGTACAATTCAATAGTACATCACATGTATATTGCATTGTGTGTTTACCACCCAAAGTTAAATTTTCTTTCATCACCATATATGTGACCCCATTTACCCTTATCTTAGATTATTTTTTCTGTTTCTGTGAAAAATGTGCATTAGAATTTTGATAGGAATTGTTTTGAATCTGTAGATTGCTTTGGATAGTATGGACATTTTAATAATATTTATTCTTCCAATCCATGATCATAGACTATCTTTCCACTTCTGTCTTCTTCAATTTATTCGATTAATGTTTTATAGTTTTCAGTGTACAGGTCTTTCACCTTGTTGGTTAAATTTATCCCTATATATTTTATTCTTTTTGATGCAATTGTGAATGGCATTTTTTAAAAGATTTCTCTTTCCAATAGTTTGTTATTAACGTATAGAAATGCAAACAATTTTTGTATGTTAATTTTGTATCCTGCAACTTTACTGAGTTCATTTATTAGATCTAACATTTATAATTTATTAAGCTGTACATATATAATGTTATTTATTATGTTGACACAGTTATATGTTATGTAAAGAAACATTCGAGTATATCAAATCTGTATTCTTAATAAAGAAGAGAGAGTTGTTTCATTCTAAAATAATTTTTTTTTAAATAAGAAGGAAATGAATGATAAGTTACAAAACAGAAAAGGAAATCAAGCTTTTTTTCTAGATCTAATGCATCAGTCAAGCTAAAGTTTTGTAAGAACTCCCGTAATTTCCAGGTTTGCTCTTGGACTTGCTTTGAATGCTATTTTGTTGTTCTCAGCATTCTTTGCCTTTCCCTCTTACCTATTCAGGCATCACTCTGAACGGGGAACATGATCGCAGTGTTGTTAATCAGGCTGAGTCTTTCTTTGAGGTTGGGGAAAGAAGAGATGAATTAAGAACAGCAGGTAGGAAGTTGATTCTACAGAGAAGTTGAAACTTGACATTCCTAAACCCACAGATATATATTTGATCCTACTTTCTTCCTAGTAACTCTTATTAATGTTAGCCCCATATCACAGAGGAGGAAACTGAATTTGAGAAAGATAAATGGCAGCAGATGACTGTCCATAGAATTGGCATCATTATTATACTAAGTATTATACTAAGCTCTTTATATGTATGAGCACATGTAATTTTTACAACAACTCTATGAGAGAGACCCTATCATAATCCCCACTGAAAAGGTGAAGAGACCAAGACTTAAACAATTAGTAACTCTCCCAAGGTCACATAGCTAGCAAGGCATGGAATCAAGACTCTAATTCAGTTAGACTGACACCAAAGCGCATGTTCTTAACCACTCCACCACGTACTGCCAGTTGTAATACAGGTAACAGTCAAGATAAAGGAAAAAGTTTAACCTAAAGGTTTGTGGAAGTGCTGTCCCTATCCTAGCAGGGTGTATGGTACTTTCCATTTATAATCTGTCTTCTTCACTATACCGTTGGCTCCACCAGGGCAGATGATGTGCTACTTTACTGCTGTGATGATCTGATCCCCAGTACAATTTTTGATATATAGAATATCTCATGAACAAATCAATGAATGTTTGAATGAAGAAAGCCATGAGCAGCTACATGTGTTAGTTGTTAGTTGCCAAAAAAGGTTTTTAACCTAATGGTATTAAATTAACCTTCTGGGAACCTCCTCTGTTCAACTCTGAACCTCATATGCTTCTCTGCTCCATATTTGGATGTCTAGTTCCTACAGTAGCGGGAGAAATCCTCCCATGCCTCCCCCAGCCACGTAGCCCATTGGAGCAGTTAACTTTCCCATCCATTGTAATGCCTTGTGTTGTGTAGTATATTTTCACATATAATATCACATTTGATTCTTATAACAACTCTGTGTGGCAGACAGGGTATTTTTATTTCTCTCTAGAACTCAGGGAAGAGATTGTCAGTAAGTGGCAGAGTGGTAAATCTGGTTCTCTTGTAGCTTCATAACTTTCCTATTGACTAAATGTAAGTGTGTAACTACTCTATTACATACCTAGGTTTGAACTACTATCAAGCATGACTTCCAGAACTAATGAATCAATGAAGAGACATATGAAAGCAGGCATTACACATTTCCCTCCAGTGGGTGATTTTTAAAAGAACTTCCTTCCTAAAGTAAATGTACCCATTTCACCAGGTTGTGCCTTGCACTTATCATTAATACACAAATGAGTCATCAAATAGATTCTGCACTGAAACTGTTGTTCCCAAGAAAATGGGCCAAACAGTAGCATTGTCTCTGAACAAATATCAAAGTAGTGTGAGTTCAAGAGGCATCAGAATATAGCGATCAACAGTACAGACTCTGAACACAGAAGGGCCGGTTCAAATTCTGGTTCTACCATTTATTTATTTGCAGTCTGAGTTAAGTTACTTAACCTCTCTGGACCTTAGTTCTTTCATCTGTAAAAAGTAATGATATTAATACATATCACAGAGGCTTGCTGAGAGGATTGAAAGAGTTAACATATGCCTATAGTGCCAACCACACGTAGGCATTATATGAATGTATAAATACAATTTTTTATTTATATCGTATCTTTATACAGAGCTTTGAATAAGTGAACATGTTAGATAAAAATATTGTATTTTTCATCTCCTGCTCTTCAAGTTTAAAATTAAAAATAGTTGTGCACAAAATCGTTATGGAGAGATCTCACTGACAGATTTCACCTTGGTGAAGATGTTAAATGGCATTATTTGCTTTCTCCTAATTGAGGAGCTCTAATAAGCTTAATCAGCTTTCCCTTCCCTGCCTTCCTGACTTGAAGTAGAAGTTAAAAAAAAAAAAAATGCCCGTCCCTTAACTGCTTTAACATTTAACATTTACCAAGAGAAACTGTTCCATCATGATGTCTTCCGAGTTAGTGGACTAGAACAAATTCAGCCCATTTAATCGTATGGCATCAGGCAGTGCTGAAAATGCAATTTGTTGTGAAATTTGTTTTTGCATTTGCTATTAGAAGCCAAGTGTTCAGCTCTTTTGCAGCTCTCCACTGGACCTTATCTGGGAACATACTAGCTGGAGGGCATCCGTGGCACTGACTGCTCAAAAAGAAACCCAACAGCTGTGTTTTTGACAGCTGGAGCAGGCCTGATGTCCATCAACAAATATCCCAGACACCTTGCCTTATTCTTAGTAGGAATCAGGCAACACTTCACTGGTTTGAAAATGAGAGTTCTTTTATGGTTGCCATTTTATTTGGTGGATGGTCAGCACTGGAATTTGTTTACAGTTATCTATTGTTCTTCCAGACATTTGCTATCGTTCTTATAAAAATAGGTACGAAATAAAGGAAAATGAAAGTGTTCCAGGAATGTGACTAGGACTTTAGCAAATAAAAGTATAAATAAGACTACATTTATTTGGAAAATAAAGCTAAACAATGGACACACTTTGCTATAGAAAATGGAAAGGAAGCCAGTGGAATCTGTTGCATTTTTCTTCCTCGTATATCATCTTATATGTATACATTGTTTTAATCATAATATGTGCTGTTAAGGAAAGAATGATTGGTTCTCCTTCATTGTCCTCTAGCCTAGCACCTCAATTTCATCTACTTGTCTCGCTTGGAAGTGGGCTATATGCGAGGACATTAGGGACACTCTGTTGGATGCGAAAGGTGCTTTTTGTTCTAATTTGTCAGTATATTTGAATCTAGAGAGACTAAAACCTGACCTTCCTGACATGTTTGTAATAAATGTAACTTAATCCCCCAATTCATTTGGACCTAATCAACGGTAGTCTCTTACAGAACAGGAAAGGAAAACAGCAGCATTTGGTTTTTCAAGAGTAGTTTTAAATTAAATTATTTAAATGTGATTAAAACATAATACATTTAATTTAGCACAAAGTACTCTCAAATACCTATAACCGTGTACAGATATTAGGGCAACACTGTGTTTTGTGTCAACATTTGTCCATATCTCTGCATCAAAATGGAGAAATCTTCCCTGCTGCCTTAAAAGCACCAGGTTTCTCAGAAGATTAACCACTTAGTTAATAATACTTAAAGGATTTACTCTCAGTTAATGAATTCAGCTAAAAAGATGAAAGGTAATCCTCTATAATAAGATCTCTAACAAAATCCAAAATCACTGTGTACAGTAGTTTATTAAATCACCTAGAAAAAGTTTTAAAACTTTCACTAACGAGCCTATTTAGGATTTGGGGTGCATTGTTTAATCTTCATTTAATAAATAATAGTGTTATAATAATTAAAATTTTAATCAGCATCTTACTCTTAACCTGCCCTGAAAAGATAGGCCATGGTCACAGAAATTAGACCCGATGGAATCTTACGGACTTCCAGTCTAATCCCTCATTTTATAGGTGAAAATACAAAGCCAAAGGTCAAGTGACTTACTTCAAAGCATATAATATAGAAGGAGAGCTAGATCTAACCCCTGCTCCAGAGTTCTTTTCACCACACACACACTCTCTAAAGGCAAAGTAGAAACTGTCAGAATGTAATGATTAAAATACTGTGTCACACAGAGTATACACACCAACTGCTTTCTCAGTAGGATTGATAGCCAGTATAGGAACCCATATGTGTATCAGTTCACATCATGTTCAATAAGTCTGTGAGTGGCCTTGGCTATGTTTGCAAAATATTGCTATTTCAAAATGCCAGATTTCTTGCTTTCTCTTACATTTTTCTCCCAACTTTCTATTGATTAGTTGTGTGGGATTTTTTTTTTTTTTATAGAATGAACAAGCAAACAGTTGACACAACTATTTGCTTTGCTGCTCAATTGATTTCGTCAAAGTACTTTTGCAGGAATGTCCCATCAATAGATTTAAAATTACAAATTATAAACAAATAAACAAGACTAAACCTTGAAGAGGCACAATAGTAAACTGTAAAGAATGTCAGGAAAAAGTAAGCGGTGGCATAAAATAACTGTTTCAGCACAGGGTAAAATCACTAAGAGGATTAGGGGTGGCAGGGGACATTTTAGATGTATTAGTGAAATGACCATTATTTTATTTTGTCTTTGTCAATAATTTTATGACAGTTGTTAACTTCAAAGTTTTTCTCCTACAAATGTGCTAATAGAATATTTTAAACTGTAAGAACTTTACTAAGAACATGGGATTTACCAAATAAATCATGATAATATTAAAGTGAAAACATCTTAATTCCTCTTACTGGCGGACATTAACCTTACTACTTAAAAGAACAAAATAATTATTTTGTTTTCAGGCAGAATGCAACTTTAGTGGGGTTTTTTGTTTTTGTTTTTGTTTGTTTGTTTGTTTTAGAAAGAATTAGAATTAACTAGTACAGTCAAACAGCAAAAATATGTACTTTTAAAACTGTACAATTCATTAAGCTTCAGAAGGCAGCATTCAACATGAGAAAAAAAAATACAGATATTAAAACTTTATGGAACTGGTTTCAAATCCTGGCTGGCTGCACACTTAAATAGTTGTGTAACCTAGGGTAAGTTACTTAGCCTGCCTAGAAATAAAATTCTTTATTTTTAAATCAAATAATTAGTACTTACCTTCTATGGTAGTCATGAGGAGTAAATGAGATAATACGTATAAAACACAACAAAGAGCCATTGACAAAGTAAGTACCAAAAAATTATTATTATTGTTATTCTACACAGTTTGCTACATTTAATTATTTATTAAGAATCTAAGTATTAAGACTCTTTGATACATGTCAAAGAACCTGTTGCTTAAAGACCTTACAGTTCAACTTCTTAAAATTGCTTTTTAGGAAACTTAGTTGCAAAGAGTTTAAATGATTTTTTAGTGCCAATTTTAGAGTAACTTTAGGGGTTATTAAATTTAATTTAATTTTATAGTTACATAAAATATTCACATATTTCAAAGTAAACAAAACAAAACAAACTCATAAATAAAGGGAACAGATCAAACATCCTAGTTCTTCTATACGAGTTAAAATATAAAAATAAGTTTTACTATAGCCATGCCATCCTGAATGTGCCCAATCTTGTCTGATCTCGGAAGCTAAGCAGGATCAGTCCTGGTTAGTACTTGGATGGGAGACCACCTAGAAATACCAGGTGCTATAGACATTTTAAAAAAAGTAAAAATAACTTTTAATTTCTATTTCTATCCTCATTCCCCTTTCTCTTCTACCCTACCTTTCTCCATCAGTAACTAAAAAAACCTGATTTATGGTTTATTCTCCAAGTTTTTAAAATATATATAAGCAGATAGATACATATAGTCATATAACCTTTTTTTCTTAGATGAATAATGGCACACTATGTACTTGTCTCTTCCTTGCCTTTTTCATTCAACAATATACCATGAAGATTGCTCCCCAGCAGTACATAAAGATATTCCTCTTCTCTTTCAGCAGTTACATGCCTCTCCATTATATGCACCATAATTTTTTCAACCAATTCCCTATTGATGGACATTTGAGTTGTTTCAAGTATTTCACTATCACAGATATTCTTACAATGAATATTCATGCTTTGTGTGTATGTTGTTAGGTATTTCTGCCAGTATATTTTTGGGTTAGATTTCTAGATTTCTAAGTCAATTTGGCTAGATATTTCCATTTTTTTCCTCTATATTAGTTGTAACATTCTGAATTCCTACCAGCAAATTAACAATGAACATGTTTCTCCACAAAGTAGATCTTCACAAAGCTCTCAAACATTGTATATTGTCAAATTTTTGGATTTTTGTCAGTTTAATAGCTTTATTTTACCTTTTCCTTATTTTGAACAAGATTGAGCATCTTCACATACAGTAAAGAACCATTTGCATTTCTTTTTCTGTAAACTGTTTCATTTCTCTAACCTATTTTTCTATAGAATGGTTGCTGTTTTCCCCTAATTTTAGAAAGTCTTTATATTTTAGGGAATTACAATCTATTTACTGACACCTCCCAAATTAATACTGCTGGCCCTGACTTCTACACAGAATTTGAGACTCATGTGTTCAACTGTCTGCTCTGAGTCTCCACATGGTCATCTGTTAAGTATCTAAAATTTAACAAGTTCAAAATTGAACTCCTGATGTCTCGCCAAGTGCTAACTCTTCCCTCTAGACTTCCCTAACTCAGTTACAGCAATTTCATCATTTTAGGTTTTTCAGGCCAAAAAGCTTAAAGTCATCCCTGACTTTCTTTTTTTTTCAGTTTGCACATTGGCTCTACCAGCAATTCCTATTGGTTCTACTTTCAAAATATATCCAGAGTCTTACTACTTCTCTTCAGATCCATTACTTCAACTCTGATCTGAGCTATTCTCTCTCACCTTGATCACTGCAATAACCTCTTAGCTGATCTCTCTTGTCTTTCTCTACCCTCACCCTGTTATAGTCTTCACATAATAGCCAGAGTTCTTTTAAAAATATGGGAGATCATAACTCTGCTCACAAGTCTCCAATGGCTCCCCATTATAAAAGACAAACTCATCTTACTCTAGCCAGAAGGCTTTTAATTTTTCAGTCCCTATATCTGGAATGACTTTCTCCCAGATATTTTCATAGTTTACTCCCTCATTTTCTTCTAATTTATGTGTATAATGTACCACATCACTAAAGCCTTTAATGAAAGACCTAAATAAAACAATAAGCCCATCTTCTGCCACACTCATCACTCCTCTTTATCATGCTCTTCCCTTGAGGCATTTAGGCCAAATGACGTAACAATTTAATTATTTTGTTTATTATTTGCTTCCCTCATCAGAAAGTAGCCATGAGAATGTGAACTTTGTCCAGTTCACTGCTGTTTGTGCAAGTTTTTAGAACAGTGCCTGGCACAAAGTAGGCATTCTGTAACTTTTTATAAATGAGTGAATGAATGAATGAATGAATGAATGGATGAATAAAAGAATGGATGAGCATAAAGTTATGTTTCACTGACTTTACAGCTACATCAGACTAATATCTGTGAATCAGCGTAATGATAGAAACTAAAGTCTAAAAGGTCTAAAAATGCACACTTGGTATTAGGAAAACTAGTCCTTTCACCTTGTATAATGCAAAGAAAAAAATCTCTTAATGATGCTTTATTTTACAGGTTTCTATGAAGCAATGCTTAATGCAGAATTTGAATTTTGGAATACTTTGATAGGTGGTGGTGGTGGTAGTCATAGGAAGAGGAGGAGGAGTAATCATGCATGAATTCTGATCAATGTGTTGCCAAGTATTTAGAATTAAATACACATGATCCTTGCTCATTAAGAATATGAAATGGAGGTCAGTGTATAGTTAGCTCACTGTAAACTGGTAAAGTGCCTAGTTCATATTTACAGTATTATGCGATTATATGAAAGGCACTACTTTAAATTGTCTGAATTAAATATGTTTACTTAATGTTCTAACATGAATACAAAACTTGATTGGAGTTCATTTAGAAACAACAAGAATTCTTCCTACCTGCTGTTTCTTAGTTAAGAGAAGATTTAAATTCAATTCAAGAAGATACTCTCTTTTTCTTTAATAAGTGATTTATAATCTCACTGGTTCTAATTTACTGTAAGCAAAGCATCATATTAGTAATGTGTTTAATATGAGTTATTAAGTTCCCATTAGACTAAATTACCACCCCTAGAGATCTGCAGAGCTACTCTGAATTAATTTGCATTCTTCAGTAGCCACACACTTCACCTTTTCTTAAATTCCACACATACTTTAGGATGTATACCCTAACATGCTTATCCAAGAACAATAAGTCATCTTATGAACTCTGAAATCCTGTTTATAATAATTATAATAATTATTATTATTATATTTTAAATTAGAAATAGTTCCCTAAGGTTTCTTCTGATTGTTTTATATATTAGCGTGGTTTCCAGGTAATCCACATCCAAATTCATTTTCGCTAAGCTATAATAGAGTATTATTGACTATTTATATTTTCTCCAACTGCACTCAAGGCCACTAATGTAAAACCACTTTCTAATTGATTTAATATCTTACATAATCATAAAACAATATCACATTTCATCCTACCAAAAGTAAGCCAGAACTCTGCAGGACTTCTCTACATTATAGTTGGAAGCAAGGACCTTGTGAGCGTGATCCATGGAACTTGAGACTAAGTAATACTTAAAGGGGAAGAAACTTTTTAAAGTGTCTAAATTAGACTTTGTCAAATATAAATAGATTAAACTAGCTGATCCGATCTTCTTAGTAATAACAGATTGACATTATCGATACATTTATGGAATTGATTTTGTGGTGATAATTAAGATAACTCCAAAGAAGGAGGAAAAAAATCCAATAACTATATAGAGAGACATGTTTGCAGTGAAAAAATGTAATCACTGGAAGTATCAGACGTATTAACTAATGAAACAGGGCCTGTGCATATTTACTAACCACATTTCTGCAAGCAGATTTACCAATTCAATTCTCCAAAGCTAAACAGGGTATCAGGCTGGATTAGAAATCAAAAGTCCCTATTCTTGAACTCACATGATAAACTCACATCTGTTCCCTAGTGTACAGCATTAATTTTAGCAGTAATGCAACCAGTATTAGTCTGAGTTGACCCAGAAAGTCACTGGATCACTCAGGGCAATAGTCTCAGTGTTCTCAATTTAATCTGATCCCAAATAAGAGACATATCGTCCCTGTATTTATCCACATGTAAATACAAGAGTTTAGTGAGCAGAGAATGCCAAGTTCTGTGGCTTCATTTGCTGCTTCTTCCAATCCTTCTTGTACTCTACTGCCAAATCAATATTTCTCGAGCACTAATTTGGAAAAGTCATTTTTCTACATAAAGTTTTTAGTATTTCCAGAGCCCTTCCTCTTTGTTTGAAAGCATGTATTATTTCTCCGAATCCGTAAAAATACCTGTTCGATGCATAAGAAACTACAAAACATATGAAGAAAATTAAAATGGCCTGTAATCCCTTTTGGATTTGGGGGGGAAATATGACTGTGGAAGAAAAGGAGAAAATCTATTAAAGGGAAAAAAAAATCTTGAGGACAGGATAAATGCTTGGCAGGTTTTTATAGAAGCCCAGGAAAGATGTGGTAAGGATCTGAATTATAACAGTAAGATTGAGAGGAGGATTAAAATGATATTTAAGAGATTGAATTAATGACTTATAGAGGGATAGGAATATTTTCAAGTTTTCTAATTTGAGAGAATTGATAAGTGATGATGTGAAAAACAGAAATATTGTGATTCCTGTGGGACATATGGTAAAGCATAATGGAAAGTGTATGACTTTCAGTGGGTCAGGCTTCAGAATAGAATCAAATCCAAGGTTTACCATATGTCAGTGTTGTGAACTTCAGTGCATAATCAAGCTCTCTGAGTTTCAGGTAAAATGAGAAAATACATCTTATTTTTCAGAATTGTTTTGAAGTTTAAACTGGATAAAATATCTAAAGTACCTAGGCAGCACCTGGCACATGATATGTTCTCAATAAATCATAGCTATTAGTATGATAATTGTTTGTAGATTGAGGTGGCGGAACAAAGTAGAAGAGTAAAAAACAGCCATTAGGGATAGCTTTGTTTTATACTTAATATGGAAGAAGTCCAGAAGGAAGAAAACTTTTAAATATATAGGGATATTAAAGAGAAATACACGGTTAATTTCTAACCAACTTGCACAGAACTTTTTGACTAATCTGTATAAAGATAAGAGAGCACAGTTGGATCTGACAAGATTCATGTTGGAGTGGAGTATAAACTTAGTAGAGTGAAGAGATTCCACCAATACTAATTATTATTGCTAGAAAACTGTCTAGGATTTCTAAATGCAGTCTTTCGCAAACAGGTTTTCTGCAACTCCATGTCCTGCCCAACACACTATTCAAAGTCTATCCAAATGGCATCTCATCCAAAAACCTTTTCTGATCTTTCAGTGGAAAATTAGTGCCTCTTGTGCCAGAATCCATCAAAAATTTCCGTACACCTCTCTTAGTGCATTCAACATATTCTGCCTCTTTTTATAATCATAGTATTTCATAGTCAAAAAAGTCTTTGAGGGGAAAAACTGTATCTTACTCTGGTCTTTTTGCAGTGCCCCACAGCTTCTGGTTCTGTGTTTTCTACCCAGTCAATGATGAGTAAACACTTGGTGACTAGCATTAAAATGATTTAATGACCATGCTGTGATTATCACCTCAAAATTAGTCCCTTATCCCAAATAATCGGTTTATTTATATTAATCAGAATTACTTTGTATAGGATTTTATAATCAATAGAACATTATTTCCACCTTTGAAATGCATTGCAAACATAATAACACTTTTGTTAATTCTTTTTATTGGAAAGATATATAGTTTTAAAGTCTCTTAGAGAAGTTTGGGCATAATCATAATCCTATAATAACAAATCAATGCTTTTTTTTAATAAAAAAAAGTCTTCAATATTGTACTCTATTCATCACTGGGTTTTCTCTTCTATTGCCTATTACTTAAAAACATATTAGTTAACATTTACATTGTTCTTAAAAAGACAGACCAAATTTAACTTGAAATCAACAGAATTGTTGATTTTAAAATGTGCTGCATTCACCTTTACCAAATATATATTGTCTAAATAAATACATTTCATGCTTTTCTTCAATATGATAAATATAGGAAGGACTTTGACACCAAAGTGCAGACACAAGAGTTTATTTCCATTTGCTATCTCCCCGTTTCCTTTCATTCAGCTTGGCATTGCTTCTATGCTTCCTATTTTCAACATTTATTTTAGTTTTCTTCTTAAACCTGACATGTGTGTAGTAGAATCTGACAATTTTATATGTTGCTTACAAAAAAAGAAAATAATATTTTTCTGAAGATGTCACTGTTTGTGGTTAAATAAGCCACTTTTTATGATAAGAATATTTTTATATTTAGTCAGAGGTTTCTGTTCTTTTCCCTTATGACTTGGTAATAGTCCTGCTATTCTAACCTTTCAATGAAATTGTGTTTACTACACAATTTGAGTTATTTTCAGCATAGACTATTCTTCATATAAGAAGAGATTAGCTTTTTAATAAAAGGTTTGTTTGTTTGTTTTGAATTAGAAAAGAATTTCTACAATAGAGTGGAAAACCACATGGGGAAATGTAATTAATGATGGTTTGTGTAAACTTTAATAATTTCGTTGTTCTGAAGGTTCTTGCAGGTTTTGGTTAGAAAGATAAAGGAACTGCCGCCTTTATCCACCCATTATTTCATTTAATGCAAAAGTATTGATAATTATCCAGGGTGTTTCTTAATATGTTTAAAAGAATTTCTTTTTAGCAGACCTCTACTAACTAAGGGTATCATCTATAATGATTTACAGTTGCTTTGCTTGGTAATATAATGAAAAATCTCATGAAATCTATGACCAGACAGTCTTAGATAGAATCCTGTGATACTTTAGGCAAATTACTTCACTCTGTAAACCTTTGGTTTCCTTTTCTGTAAAGTGAGGAGGTTGTAAACTGAAATAAGATTACATATATAAAACATCAACTAGTGCTTTGCCGCAAATGGACCTAACAAGTGTAAACTATCTTCACTCTTAGGTATTTCAAAGCTGCTTGATGCAGATAAAAAGAATAGTTCTCATTTAGGAAATATAAGAAGATGCTGCAAATAAGTGGATCACATTCCCACTAGATTAAGTGATAAGAAAATACTTTGTCTTGTGTAACAAAAAGTCTAGAGAAGAGAAAGCCTCCCATTGTAGGATATCAGGGTTTCTGTTCAAATTCTTTGTGATTTCTTTCCCCTGTCCTCCTATTCTTCTCTTCATATTGGCTTTTTCACCAACTACCACCCTGACAAGATGGCAGGGACAAGAACAACTCTTTGTTCACAACAGCATGAGTCAAAATTGTCTCTTAACCATGTCCTATAGTCTCTCCCTTTGATCTAATTAGGACATCAGATTTTGTGCCAACCCCTGGACCAATAACAGCCTTGAATAGGTGAATAGATATTGCCAATTTATAACCAGAAACTAAGGTTCAAAGACTTACTAGACCATATTGCTAAAAAAGAAAAGAACTATAATCAAAAAGCAAGTTTTCTAATGCTCATCTTTCTAATGTTCTCTCTCTCTCTTTCTCTCTCTCTCTCTCTCTCTCTCTCTCTCTCTCTCTATATATATATATATATATATATATTTAGTTTTAGCATTAGTCTTAATAAAATCATTTTTGAGACCTTAAGTTACATTTAATTTACCTTTTTTTCAAAAAGTTGACCTGCATAGCTTAAATGTTCTACAACTCTTTAGTCTTGGCACATTTCTGAAATATTATTTTCAAATGCTATTTAACTCGTTTATATTCACCTTTCCAACAAAGTGATATATGGCTAAACGTTTCTCTACTTTAAGTTGATCTGGGTCTTGTTATAGTGCTCTTGTCAGTTGTCACCATTTGTATTTAGGTTCTGATCTTGTCTTCATTCTTCTCATTAATTATTTATGGTAGCAAAACCCTGCAAGTGGATTCCACAAGCATCAATGTATTTTACATTTCTCTGAGTTTTCTGGTTTAGGGACCCAGGTATATGCCATAGGGATACATGTGGTAACTGGATTAGTGATTTTACTTAAAGTAACTAATGGGTATTTTTTTACAATGAAATTTCACACTAGATCCCTGCATAAGGGATGTGCTTAAAGGTCTTCCATGTTTCCTAAAATCAGTCCCTATCCTAGCAGTAATATAGGCACAGCACACAGAATCCTTACTCGAGAGATCAACTTATACATATTGCAAAGTACTCTAGATACAATAAACATTTATCACCTACTCTTTTTCTTCTTACTTGGAAGAATGATATTATGTCTTCTTCTGCACTCATTATCAGGGAAGCCCTTCAGTTTTAACCAATTTTCAATCTACATCTTCTAGATAACACTTGACCCGCTGCCTACCACATACCTTTTGTGCTACATAAGTAATTAATCATAAGTTATACCTTCTTTTCATGGCTGAGAAGTTTTCTAGAACACTCTCAAGCTATGATGAATCTGGAAGCCAAAGGCCTGACCTTAGAATCAAAGGCAGACCTCCCATAATAGAATGCAGATCAGAACCAATTAAGAAGTTCTATCTATCTATCTCCAGTCATTTGAAGCTAAACTGTAGTCATCTATCCAGAAGGGCAACTCAGATACTTTCCATTAAAATAAGACTAAGTATGGACACCCTCCTCCCAATAGTATCATAAGGTTTATGTTCAGTTCATTTTTATTTTAGAACATGTAGAAATTTGAGACAAGGTTAAAACAAAGCCCATATGTTTGCATTTGGGTTAATTTTGCTCAGTAACTCTATCTCATTGAAGTACAAAATCTTAGGCATTCCAAGTTGAGTCACCAAAAATATTTATGGAGAAGAAATTAACTTTAATTCTCAAGACTTACTTTATTTAGTATATAAAAAAAAACTAAAATGGCATGCTTTCTTAACTCATGTGTCTACCAGCAACTTTGATAATCCTAAAAGATTTTAACTTCTAAGTTGTTCCATGTTTACTAAATGAATAAAAGAAAGAAAAAAATTAAAATGATAATAATAATTTAAACCTTTTTGATGCTTTAAAACTCTCTAAGTGAGAGCTAATTTCCAGTGAAATTTTACATGGATACTTAGGGTAGGATAGAAGAATTAACAAAATTTATGTGTTAAGTTTGCTTTAATTTTATAGTGAATATTTTCAACCTAGTTATTTGCATGTGTGTATTTATTACCTAAAAATCACCCATTGGAAACTATCAAAGAGTGAAGAAATACAAAGCCAAGTGTCTAGGTGAAATTAACATAATAACTAAGCTCAACCAGATATATGAAAAACAAGATTTATAACTAAAAATATAAATAAACATAAAGGCATACATTTACTTCTTTGTACAAAGAAATTCATAGTAGTCTTCCTGTGTTCTTTTACAGTGCAGCACCTAGTTGAAATTATTCTTTCTCTAAATTAGTCTTTGCCTGATTTTAAGAGATTCCAGTATTAGAAATCTTGATGCAATGAAATTCCCTGTTCCCTGTCTAATAGAGCGGTGGGATGATTTTTTCCCAAACCTTGTCTAGCTTGTGGCTACAAAAAAGAGAAAGAACAAGTAGACATATAGAAAGGGACCATTCATTCATGCAATAACCATTTAACAAGAAAAGAGTGGTGACAAGAAAATAAAGTCAAGATAGAACATAATATTAATTAAGCAGAGAAGAAAAATAATGGCATATAGAGACAAGAGAGGTGTCATGTGGCTAGCTGTGTCAACACATTCCAGCCAAAGACCTCCAGGAACAGACCTGTAGTTGCAGAGTTGGGTTTATTGCTTCTGGCAGCGCAAGAGCACACATACCATAGGGAATTATGAGGGATTTAAGTAAGAGGGTGTTAGGGTTTATTAAAAGATTTAGGTTTGTGTTAAGTGCTTTTGGGAAGAGTAGGAGGACATGGGGCTTTGCTCTGGATTAGATGCCGCCAGAAAGTGTGGGTAACTCTACACCTGGGTATCTTAAATCTTACCTAGAAGTAAGAAAGAGCAAGTGAGGCTTAAAGCTGTCGCTAGTAAAGAAGCAGCAGTTCAGTCACTTATATTAGACAGGATAGGAGATGTTTGGTCATTTTTCAGTTTTGACAATGTTCATGTTTTTATCTATTTTCAGACATGATTATGGAGTGGTCTTGTTTTGTCTAGATCACTCATGGTCAAAGAGTGACCTTGTCTGGTGTTGATGTTCTATCAAATTGTTTACATTCAACAAGACTTAGCTGTGAGGAGTAGGCCAGCTGGTAGCAACAACAAGGCCTGACAATAGTAGGGCAGCTCCCAGATATCAGGTATTGCTTTTCTCTTTCTTAGAAGGAGGCACATTAAGATCAGAGAAAGAAAAAATGCAAAGGAAAATAGTTAATATTTATTTATTTAACACATATTAAATGCCAGACACTATGCTAAATGTTTTATGTGTGTGATTTAATTTAATATTCACAACAATCCTATGAAGTAAGTACTCTTTTAGAATACATGTTACTAATGAGGAAAAGAAGGCTTAGAGAAATAAAAAAGTTACTTGCTTAAGATGGCATAATCTATAAAATGTTGGAATTAGAATCCTAGGCTTTTCTGACTTCAAAGCCAATGTGCTTAATCACTCACTATCTTATAAAAGAAAAGTAAATATGAACACAACATTTGTATATTAAGAGATAAGCTTCTCCATTAAACTATAAGGTACATGAAAGCAGAGATAACTCATTTTTCATTTCTGATTTTTTCCAGATCTATTAGATCACTGACTTACCTAAAATAATGCTTAATAAATATTAGTCAGTTAAATGAGTGATAGATGAACTGATGGAAGGAATTAAAAGTTCACACTTGACCAGGGCCATTTGAAATAATTTCACTCTGGGTCCCAGAATAGAGAGAAACCTTAAAATGTAATAACAATTACTCAGTTTTTGGATTGCATATGAGTTTCACAGCAAACTTCCACATATATGTTCTAAAGGTAGATAATTATGTTAGTTTTCATAAGAAAACATGGAAGTTCAGGTATGTTAAGTCCTCACCCAAAATTATAAAACTAGTGACTAGCCAAAAATTGGCTTGAATCTTGACCTCCCCACCTTTCAGTCCAGTGGACTATCCTCCAAATTATAACCCAAATATTTAGATGCCCAGTGAAGCATTTTGTTCCCTATCTTCCTTCAAAAATATGGAGAATATGTATAATATTGGGAAATACTATGCAAATGCTTTTAGAATCACTGTCCCACTATGGCTCTGGAACCCAGCTCCCTACTTCAATAGTTGAAATCAAATCTGTATAAGTCAATTTATGAGCTGCTCACTTCTTGTTTGTCTTTACACATTTATCTGTCCCTACTTGATAGAGCAATGTTTAAATATGTATACAAGTTTACAAACCAGAAGAAATTATGTGTTATGTCAGACCCCTTTTAAACTAAACTCAAATAACATAATTATCATTTTCATGTGTGAATTTTCCCTCTGGATATGATTTTTAAAGATTTTATCTGACCTTGAATAAAGCAATATTTATAATCTCAATTCATTACTGCAAATATCAATCATGTTTATAAGGCTGTGGATTTTAATTTAGCATAATTTGGCACCAAAAGAAAACATAAAAAACAAAAAAAAAGAACATGAACTGGTCATTCACGATCATTTATTTACATCTAACAAAAGGTTTGTCTATGGAATTTTATAGTCAGGTCATATGCCTTTAAACAGACAAGCAAAACAGAGGAATAGAACATTCTGTTGACAGGTAAATGTGAATCAATCTGGTTTCATTCAAAAGAAAATAATCAAGCTCTTTTCAAATAATATAAAATGCAAAATGATTGCCTGTTGGAGAGGAGGGGGCCTTATCAGCTTCTCTTCTCAGAGAAATGATTGCCATATTCTAGCTGGAGGAACATATGCTGCAGCTTATCTTGTGACTTCTCTGCACTCCGATATTTATTAACGGTTGATTTTTTTGTGATGGTTCTTCCTCGTCTTCCCTCCTCCAGCATACATTATTTTCCCCAAATCTACATCTAGCCTTCATTTTCTTATCAGTCTTGCTAAAAGGATGATTATTTCATTATTAGTCTTAAAGAGTCTTTCATATTAAGTAGTACAGCTCTAGTTTCAGACAGACATTTAACAGACCCTCTATTTGTTTTATTCTGTGTCTCAACATTTTAATTAAAGCCCCCTGAGACTCAGTCTTTTGTAGTAACAAACAAGAATAAAAGGAAGTTATGAATTGTTGCTTCCACAGAAAAAGCAATATTTATCAGAAATTCCTGGCAGAATTGAAACAGGATAGACTTCAAACGTGAAAACAGTTGTACTCACCTAAGATAAATTTTTTCATAACTAGCATACCTGTCTTTCAAGTATCTTATTAGGCTAATACCTAAGCAGTGTCCCTCTTTGGGGTCTCAAGCTTTACTGTATTGTCCTAAGGTTGTCCTAAGACTTTTCAGCATATAAGTTTATCTTTTCATGTGAAAACTGCACTCTTGCTCTTTCTCAAATACTTTCTAATTTGTTTACAGTTTTTTGTTTTGTTTTGTTTTGTTTTGTCATCATTGCTATATAGAATTGAACGTTAGCTCTCCAATTTACTGAGCAGACACTGTCCTGGATTCCTAATATTAAGCAACTACGGCAAAAGTATAGGTGTCATGTCCTCATTTTTAGTTTCAGATGATTCAAAATAACCTGAAAGCATTAGTCTCACACTGTCTCTGTACTCCTCTGGTCATAGTTTGATTTTTTTTTTTTTTTTTTAGAAACAGTACAAGAATTGGGTTAGTTATTTAAGTAGGAGTCAACTTATATTGGGGCAATGTGAAAATGTTCTAATATAACCCATGTTTCTCCTTAATGTACAAATCAAGTTTTCTGTTATCTATGAAAATCAAAGAGATCCAGAATACCTAACTTCCTCATATCCTAAATACTGATCATATGATATGTTTAATTATATCTTATTTACATTTAGAAATCCTTGCTCATATCTATATATCTTTGATACAACAAATTGATTCAAACAACTAAAGTATGAATTTGATTCTTTTATGGCTTTGGATTTATATATCCACTAATAAGCTATAACCATATTACAATGTTGAAATTTAAAAAAATAAAATAAAACGTGGCCTACAACTTCCGATATGGGCATCTCTGACATAATGTTAAATGTGTTTGCCCTATTGGTATAGTATATACTTAGATAGGGAAGTACAAAATGTGTTCATTATCTATTGCTCTGTAATAAATTATCCCAAAACATAGCCAGCCTAAAACAACAAATTTTTATTATCTCATAGTTTCTATGGGTCATGAATCAAGGTGGTGTAGCTGGGTGTCTTTAGCTCAAGATCTCTCACAAGACTGAAATCAAGGTGTCTGCCAGGACTGAGGTCATTTCAAGGCCTAAATGGAAGAGAATACACATCTAAATATACTAACATGACTTTTGGCAGGGCTCAGAGATCCATTTTCAAGCTCTTTTACTGACTGCTGATAAGCCTCAGGTATTCTCTGATATAAGCCAGAGACATTATTCCCTGACCACATAGGTCTACTTATCACACGGCAGCTCACTTTCCCCAGACCAAAGGATCTTAGAAAGAAAGATTGAAAGAGAACAAGCAAGAAGGAAGCCACTGTCTTTTTAAAATCTATTTTCATAAACAACATTCTATCACTTTTGCAGCATTCTTTTTGTTAAAAGCAAGTCACTAGGTTTAATGCACATACAAGTAGAGAGAATTACAGAAGTACATAAATGACAGGAGCTAGGACTCTTTGAGATTCATTTGAGAAGCTGTCTATCACAATCCACTATTTCACTCCCAAATGGTTTATGCCCCACCCCCCCACACACATACACACATAAACTCACTCTCTCCCAAAGTTCCCAAAGCCTTACTACATTGCAATAAGTCAGGATATTCTAGGTTACTTTGTAGTAAAAACTTTAAAATTTTGGTGATGTAAAATAATAGTTTTATTTCTCAGTCATACTGCATGTCCATCATGAGTTAGCTAAGGATTCTTTTTATGTTATCCTCACTCAGGGAGTCTCCAAAATCACTGGGGCTAGATGGAGGGGAGAGCAAATTGATTACTGGCTGTTAATGTCTTCTACATGGAAGTGACATGTGTTATTTCTGCTCAAAGAGCAGGACCACACTAATTTAAGGAAACAAGGGAGTACATTTCTACCATGTGCCTGAAAATAAAAGGAAGAGAAATATCAATGAACAGCCAAAAACACTAACAAAATGAGTAAAGTTAAATATTTGACCTCTTCCTAAGTATGCACCAAAATGATTATTGGCAAAATTTTGATATTTGACTAATACCACCAATATTTGCCAAGTACTATTAAAAGTGAGGCTTATGCAAAATGCTAAGGACTGAGAGAAAAAGCAGTCCCTACCTTCTGGTTTCTCAATACAGTGGGCAAAGAGATAAGTATATAGATAACTTTAAAGTAGGAATCATTATTATAAAATGTTCTTTCAGACGTACTAGAGGCCTCTAACACAAACTTGGAGAGGAGATCAGAGAGAACACCTTGAATTTGATGAACTATGAGTTCTAATAGATGTGTAGAAATAGGCCAGGTAAAGAAAGTCAAGACAGAATTTTTTTCAATATTTTTTTAAATAAAATGAATTCATGATGATTATCTTTAAGGTCAAAAGGCCTGATTCTTCATCATCTGCAGTTATCTTCTGCCTTACTTGATCAAGTAACTGGGCAAATGTGTACCTAGTCTTTCTTATCTGTGAAATGAGAAGATGTAATTAGATATTGTCCAAGATTCCTTGCAACTATAAAATTCTGTGATTATTTCTGGTCCTACAGGATATATTTTTAAAGCACCTTCTATAGAATAATTACAAAATAATTACTTTAGAAAACATGTACTTATTAAAACAATTTAGTAAATACTTAGGGGAAATTTTCATATCTGAAAACAGTAGGATTATATTCCCTTCCCTTCTGACACACAATATGTTCAAAATTGATCATAAAAAGAAGAATAAGATATAGTTTAGAATAGATTGATGTGAGATAGTTCTTTACCATGGCAAATTTATTCTCCTGTGACATTTTTCATCTTTAATCTACCACCCTAGACATTTCTAATGATTCTCATATATAAAGAGACTCTTTCTATTTTAAGTGTTGGTTTTGTTTATTTGCTTGTGAAAAGACTCCAATCCCCTCCCGCCCCTACCCACACACAAAATTTATTTTGCACTGAAATTCTGATGCCAGGTTGATTAGCACCCACATAATTTCACTGAATTCCATGCTGTTCATTAGACTACTCAACCCTTCATGGGTTGTCCTACTGCCAGAGAAATTCCTTGGCCTTAACATTCAAGTCTTCACTATCACAGCACAACTATCATTCTTCTGCTAGTCATATGAATCGTGGCTCAGGAGTCTTCCTGTTTTCTCTTTAAGCCTTCATTCCCACTCTCCTCTTTCACTGTTCTAACCTAAACATTCAAAGCAAATACCCCTACCAAGTATTGGCAAAGATGTGATACAACAGGAATGCTTATATATTTCAGAGGAGTATAATTGCTACAACTGCTTTGGAAAACAGTTTGACATTATCTACTGAATTGAACATATGTGTACCAGATGATCCGGCAATTTCACTTCTCATTATATACAACATCTGTATCAAGAAATACCTACAAGAATGTTTATTGAAACATTAATTGTAATTGCTCTAAACTGGATATGACCCAATGTCCATCAGAAATAGAATGAATATAAAAAGTGTGGTATATTCAGGTAACATTTGACAAACTGCAACATGAATAAAACCAATAAGCATAATGTTAAGTAAAGAAGCCAGACACAAAGTAATATGCAATATGTGATATGTTTATATAATGTTCAAAGCAGCTCTAAACTATAGGGTTAAGAATCAAGATAATGTTCGTTTACCATTGATGAAGGGGAGAAATGGGACTGGGAGGGAGCATGGGGATTCTGTAGCACTAGAAATATTCTATATTTTGAGCTGGGTGGTGGTTACCCTGGTGTTTGCTTTTATATCATTCATTGTTTATGCACTTTTTTATAAGTACACTGCACTTTGATTTAATAATAATAATAATAATGAGCAGCATTCAGGAAACCCTGCTCATTTTTTTTTAAAGGGACTGTGTGGAAACACACAAATGAACAACAACAGATAATAATAATAACTCTCTCATTCTTTGTGATGAGAGGCACAACTGATTTTTCCAGTTTTTATATCTTTCCATATTTGTTATGCAGAAAATTTGTACTCCAGTAACCTTCATCATTGTAAGAATATTTTTTCTTAAGTTTTTATGTTAGTTGCAATGTGGTTTAAGGTAGGATTTATTGTTGTTGTTTAGTTGACAAAGTTCCACACCACTTAACCTGTTAAATATATATGTATATGAGTTGACATTAGAAAAAAGAACAAAAGGAAAGAGTTGGAGGGGGTGAGAAGGAAAGAAAAGAAAAAGAAAGAAAGAAGCAAAGATATGAAAGGTCTGTCACTTAGAGTCTCTAATATGTTTGAAATGAAGCTTAAAAACATATTCTCTTCCTCATCTGTCCTGGCTTTCAATTGTACTATCGGCATGTGAAATAATGACTTGGCAACTTTGCAAAATAGGTATCTTTAGATATTTTAAATTTTATCTTTTCCATGATTTTTACTTACCTAGTGTTGTTTATAAACTAGTATAAACTTGAATCTATAATATGTGAGAACAAAGACTAAAGAAAAATGTGCAAAAAATTCAAAATAAAAGAGAATGAAAGCCTACTAATGAAATCTTTTTAATATGTAATTTTAAAATTAAAGGTCACAATTGCTAGTGCTAATGTAGAATCTGTTTTAACATGACATGCTATTTTGATAATCAGAAATTTTTTGTGCTTTAGAATAGGGTTAGTAACAGAAAAACTGTAATATGAAGTAAACTTTCTAATTTGAATACAATTGCACAAACATCACACTATAGCATATAAATTGAATTCCATCTTTTCTGTCGAAACATCTTATTTCAAGTTTTAAGTATTTTAATTAAAATATGCCTTTTACATATAATGTAATAATTACTCATTTATAAAACTTGGAATTTTCACATTATAACAGAAAAGATGCCACATAGCAAAGATAAAAATTATAGTGGGAAGTCCAAAGTATTTTTTAATGTCAGAATGTAGAATGTACACGATTTGACTTCAACTAACTCTGTTTAAACAATAAACTAAAAAATGTTTTTCTTACATAAAACACAATAAATGAAAGGGCACTTATGAAATATTTTTATTTATGAAATATTTTTATTACAAATGGAAACCTTTGAAACTTCTTAGAATCATTTCCTGTGCACAACTGTAAATCAGGCATACCTCATTTTGTTATACTTCACAGATGCTGCATTTTTTACAAATTGAAGGTCGTGACAACTCTACATTGAGCAAGTCTATTGGCGCCATTTCTAAGCATTTGCTTACTTCCTCTCTCCGTCATACTTTCACACATTGGGAATTATCACAAAATTTCAAATTTTCAAAATCATTATTCTAGTTTTGGTGATCTGTGATCAGTGATCTTTGATGTTACTATTGTAATTATTTTGGGGTGCCATGAGCCGTGCTTATATAACACAGTGAGCTTAATGGCTAAATATGTATATTCTGATTGCTCCACCAACCAGTTGTTCAGCCACCACTGTCTCTTTTCTCTTGCCTCCCTATTCCCTGAGACACAACAATGTTGAAATTAGGTCAGTTAATAACCCTGCAATGATGTCTAAGTGCTCAAGTGAAAAGAAGAGTCGCATGTCTTTGTACTTTCAATCAGAAGCTAGAAATGATTAAGCATAGTGAGAAAGGGATGGTGAAAGCCAAAATAAGCTGAAAGCTAGGCCTCTTGCACCAGTTAGCCAAGTTGTGAATACAAAGGAAAAGTTTTTGAAGAAAATTAAAAGTGCTACTCCAGTAAACACATGAATGATAAGAAAGTGAAACAGCCTTATTGATGATAAGAAGAAAGTTCTAGTGGTCTGGATAGAAGATCAAACCAGCCACAACATTCCCTTAAGCCAAAAACTAATGCAGAACAAAGCCCTAACTCGTTTTAATTCTGTGAAGGCTGAGAGGTAAGGATGCTGCAGAAGAAACATTTAAAGCTAGCAGAGGTTGGTTGATGAAGTTTAAAAAAAAAATCATTTCTATAATGTACACATGCAAGGAAACAGCAAAGGCTGACACAGAAGCTGAAGCAAAGCTATTCAGAAGATCTAGCTAAGAAAATTAATGAAGGTCGCTACACTAAAAAACAGATTTTCAGTATAGACAAAGCAGCCTCATATTGGAAGAAGATTTCCTCTGAGACTTTTATAGCTAGAGAGGAGAAGTCAAAGACTGGCTCTAAAGAATAGGCTGGATCTCTTGTTAGGAGCTTATACAGCCGGTGACTTTAAGTTGAAGGCAATGCTCATTTCTCATTCTGAAAATCCTAGTGCTTTAAGAATTATGCTAAATCTACTCTGCCTGTGCTCTGTAAATGGAAAAACAAAGTCTGAATGTCAACTTGTCTGTTTACAACATGGCTTACTGACTAGTTAAGTCCACTGTTGAGACCTCCTGCTCAGGAAAAAAAAAAAAATGATGATAATAAATAAATAATAAAAAATAAAGATCCCTTTCAAAATATTACTGCTCATTGACATTGCACCTGGCCACCCAAGAGCTCTGAATGAGATATACAATGAGATTAATGTTTTTATGCCTCCTAACACAACATTCATTCTGCAACCTATGGACCAAAAAGTTATGTCAACTTTCAGGTCTTATTATTTAAGAAATACATTTTGTAAGGCTATCACTGCCATGAATAGTGATTCCTCTGATGGATCTGGGCAAAGTAAATTGAAAATCTTCTGGAAAAGATTCACCATTTTAGATGCCATTAAGAACATTCATGATTCATGGGAAGAGGTCAAAATATCAACATTAACAGGAATTTGGAAGAAGTTTATTCCAACCTTCATGAGGAGTTTAAGACAAAAGAATAGAAAGTGACTGTAGATATGGTGGAAATAGCCAAGAGAACTAAAATTAGAAATGGAGCCTGAAGATGTAACTGAATTACTGCAATCTCAAGGTAGAACATTAATGGATGAAGAGCTGCTTCTTATGGCTGAGCAAATATAGCAGTTTCTTGAGATGGAATCTACTTCTGGTGAAGAGGCTGTGGAGATTGTTGAAATGACAACAAAGAATTTAAAATATACATAACCTTAGTTGATGAAGCAGCAGCAGAGTTTGAGAAAATTAACACTGAAAGAAGTTCTAAAGTGGGTAAAATGCTATCAAACAGAATCACATACTACAGAGAAATCATCTGTGAAAGGAAGAGTTGATCGATGCAGCTAACTTTATTGTTGTTTATTTTAAGAAGTTGCCACAGCCATCCCAACCACCACCCACCCTGATTAGTCAGCAGCCATTAACAATCAAGGCAAGATCCTCAACCACTAAAAAGATTATGGCTAGCTGAAGTCTCAGATGATGAATTTTTAGCAATAAAATATTTTTAATTATGGTATGAAAATAGTTGTTTATAGATATAATGCTCCTGCTCACTTAATAGGCTATAGTATAGTGTAAAAACAACTTTTATATGCCCTAGGAAACCCAAAAAATTCCTGTGATTCACTTTATTGTGATATTCGCTTTATTGTGGTAGACTGAAACCAAACCTATAATATCTCCTAGGTATGCGTGTATGATAAACTATATCAGGCCAGATTATACCTCACCATGGACAGTTCTCTCAAAAGTTTTCGACTTTAGCTCTTACAGTTTTCTCAGCCACAACAATTAAACTTTAGCAGAAATTATGGAAATGAAAGAACTCATGCTGTTGTAACAGTTTCCTTATTATTTGTTTCATTCTCTCACCCACATCAGGCATGTTTTGTGAGCTGGAGTGTGCTTCCTTAGCTAAATCAATTTCCAAAAATCCATTTTCTCCTTTTTATGAGAATTTAGGAACCATTTTCCTCCATCTTTAGAAAAGAAAACAAAGTTGAGAATTCTTAATAATTTGTGCTTTGACAACAACATAACTTGAATATAACTTAAAAAGAATTAATTTGTTAAATATTTTCTGTGGTCCTCTCTACTAGATCAGTAGGTCATTAGATTGATATTTGTGCTCAGAAAGGAAAGGCAGCATTGTGATGGTCTGAGAAGCAGAGAGTTGTTTTAATGTCTATGAAAATTTTAAGAAATGGCTTCAAGTGGCAAATCTGCCATGCATTATGCATTTTGTGTGACACTAAAGAGACAAATGCTTTGTCAAGGTACATTATGTGTTAACATTGATGTCAGTGAACTACCAATTTATTAAAGCTACCATAAAATCTAGCCTAAAGGTGCCATTCAACAATAATATAAATGAGTCGTGAAACAGAGTTTGAGGATTTTATATTCAGGTTAAAAGGCAGCTGCATGCCTGACAGAAGACTTTTTCACTAATTGAGAGGAACCAAAAAGATCTGATCATCTCTTTGATATTTTTCTTACTTAAATAGGGCTGAAAGTAAAAGAAGTATGTGTTTGAAAGTTAGGTTATGCTAAACAGGATAAAATTTAACCAACACGTAGATAGTAGTAAAGAGACATATGGGTGAGAATGATGATGAGACTTTTTGGAAGGGGCCTCAAACAGGTGGTTGCCCAAAAGGAATTAGTGCCTAGGGTATGTTTGGCTGTAGGAATAAGGAGAGAAATAGCTGTGTCTGCGATAAATACATGGAGACATGCTGACTTAGACTTGATATTGCTTGTCAGATGCCTTTATTTTTGTCTAAACTTCAAAAACGATTTCATTTTACTATGAGAAGAGCAGAAGGTTTTGGGTTCTGTGATTGGTTATTGTTTTGAAAAGGAAAGAAAATTACCTTTCATTTTCTCTCCTTGGTGTTAACTCCCTAGTGGAGATTCAAAGGACATTTCAAATCACACCAATTGCATCAAGGAACTTTTAAGTCTGTTACTTCTGACTAAGATTTTACAATGCTCTCACCGTCTTACAAAAATTTGCAAATAGAAGTCTACAAAAACAATTTTACAAACATGGTACGATATTTCCACTGGCTTTGAACTCTTGAGCAAACTCAGTTTCTACCTTTAAGGTATTTACCAAAAAAGAATTTTGAAGCCTGTACTAGAGGAAGCCTTGCATTTCACCCCTAAAGGAATAACTGTATTTAGAACAATGTTTCCCATGAAAATTTCATGGGGCATTTTAGCCTATAAAATTCAAGTTAATAAAAAATGTAGACAGATGTTTATTATGTGCCGTATACTGTGTCAGGAGTTCCGCTAAACCCTGGAATGAGACAAGACCAGTCGTTGTGGGTACTATAGTTTACAATCTGGTGGAGGAGATTGAGCAATCACAGTCTGAATACGTTAAATGCTGTAAGAACTGCCCAGCATTTTTAATGGCATAAAGACGGAAATTGAGTTCTCGTTTACATAAAACTCCAGTGCCAATATATGTTCCTAATCAGGATGAGGTGATAGATGGTCATCTTCGTAATACTCTACTATGAAGAGACTTTATTAGTAGGGATAAAAGGTGATCCTGAAAGCTGTAGCTGAAGGACCAGGCTTTTTTTATTCTCAAGGATTTTTGCTCTTCTAGGTCCTCAGGAATTCTGTCTGTGCTTAGGGAACATTGAATGAAGGATCATGTATGAGATGGTTTTAAGGCCAGGCCTGATAGTGACATGATTTGTATCTAACTGTACTATATTGTGAAGAATCCAGTCACGTGCTTACATCTATCTTCAAACTACAGTCTACGGCCATGCCACCCTGAACAAGCTCAATTCCATCTGATCCTGGAAACTAAGCAGGGTTGGGCCTGCTTAGTACTTAGATGGGAGACCACCTAGGAAGCCCAGATGCTATAGGTGTAAAAAATTATAAATAAATAAATAAATACATACATACATACATACACACACACACACATACATAAATACATAAAATATCTTCAAAATATAGTCTGGCTTGGTAATAGGAGGAAAAGGGAAATAGTTTGGTGAACAACCAGCCAGTTTCTAAATGTGACACAAGGTAATATGATGAGATGTGATAAGGAAATACACAGAGCTGTTGGAGCATCAAGGAGATACATCTAAGTGAAACGTGGAGGGGACAAGTGTCAGGGAAGGCTTTCTACATAAGATGATAACTTCCCTAGGAACTGAAGGAGGAATTAGTTTAACATGTTGAAAGAATTGATTTAAAAAAAAGCGGTCTAGACTAAACAGAAGGAAACCATTCTGAAAACAAACTAGAATCATTAGGATAGACTTTAAATTTTATAAAATGATACTATGGAGGAATTATGACATGCTGCCTTTTTTATGTTATAGAGGTATAGATTTAAAAAATTAATAAAGGTATTTTTTACATAAATGTAGTGCTTATAAGATTCAAAATTCTTCTGTGCTAGCTAATCCCAGGAGTAGGATAGATGATGATTTGCTTTAGCTTGGCTGCTAGTGTTTAAGTGATTCACTTAACACCTTTGGGCAGAGGTCCCCAACCCCTCAGCCATGGACCGATACTGATCTGTGGCTGTTAGGTCTGTGGCCTATTAGAAACCAGGCCATACAGAAGGAGGTGAGTGGCAGGAGAGAGAGTGAAGCTTCATCTGTATTTGCAGCTGCTCCCCAGCACTAGCATCACCGCCTCAGCTCCACCTCAGATCATCAGGCATTAGATTCTCACAGGAGCACTGGTCCCTAGTGCCAAAAAGGTTGGGGACCACTGCCTCAGGGAACATTCAGTTCCAGAAAGACAAAAGAATGAGAATTTTGAAATGTATTATGTAATTTCAGGAAGCAACAAATCAAGGCACTTAATGAAATAGATATTGTAAGAAGGCAATTTAGCTTCTTTATATTAAACATGATAGCCTGAATTCAAAATTTTAATAAATAGTTAATATCCACTGCTTTGCAGCATGCGGACAAAATAGATATCCATGTTGATTTTTGACATTTTACTATTTAAGTTAAAGATTTATATCAGATTTATAAAATTTATACTAGATTCTCATTAACCATTTTGCTTTATTTCTTCTGTCTCAAAACTCACTCCCTAAAAAAAAGGTGGGGTGGGGGGAATGGCAGAAATATATCTCGAAAACAATTAAGACTTGAAATATTTTTTTTAAAAAAATTATTTCTTTTCTAATTAGGTTTTGAACTTCCTGAGGCCAGGGACTGTGTCTATAAACACCTACAGTGGCTAATACAAGGTAAGTCTTACAACCTTCCCTTCTTTGAGTCTTACCACCTAATATATAATGGTCACTCAACAAATATTGGTTAAGATGGATGGATGGAGGGAGGGACAGAATATTCAAATATTATATTCTATTCACCTGGTGTTCCTCTTATAAAGTATACTAAGGTTAAATTTTTCTTAACCAAAAGTGGCCAGTTTTTCTTTTATAAATAGAATTACAACATACTCAAACCAGTGGAATAACTAGGAAATGATCTACCAATGAGGGATTTATTTTTCAGTTCTGAATCATGGATGATGTTAGTCATGAATGTGTGGGGTATCTAACAATGGGTTAAAGTTTTGAACTGGAGTAGCAGATGCCTATAGATTTCAATGTTGATCGAATTTAGCTGATGCTTCTATGAAACTATTTGCCCTTGGTGGTGGTCTCACCTACATACTTTATTTTGGTTCTTCTAGAAGCTACAAAGCTATTTATTGTTAATGAGAGAATAAAGTGAGAAAAAAGATTAGCAAATAGATTAGCAAATTTTTAAATGTCTAATCTCTGTTAAACAATAACAGTAATGTTATGCATTCACTTCTCACTACTTTGCAACAAAATTTTTGCTATTAACACAGCTTTGTTATGTTACATATCTGTATCTTTTCTCTAATATAAACATTTTACCTGTCATAATAATATTTTTTATAAAATCATCTACCAAGTACATGTTTTCTTGTCTATTACAGTTTAGTAGTGTGCTTCTAATCTTAAAATGATAATTTTGTGAAATTAGTAATGCCTATGCTCTCTCTCTATTTGATCTATTGGCTCACCATTCAAAATGATTATCTGGTAAAAACCTGTGATGAATAATAAAATAAAATAAAATTATTTTTAATTCATGTTTCTAAATACAAATTTTGGAAACAAAGTTTACAAAGTTTAAGAGTTCCTAGCATGCTCAAATACTCGTATCTGCTAAAAATTTTGTTATCCCAGCTTGAAGGAAAGAATATCACCTCCCACATTCCCTGTTAACCTCAATTTTGGGTTAATGTTTCTTATGACTAAGAAAAAAGGAAATATCTGTATATAGAAAAAGTCTTTCAGAAAACAAGAGGCTTTTGAAGTCAAATTAGATTAAACAAAGAATTAAACAAACAAACATGAAAGATAAGGGGTTGTAGTAAATTTATTTCAAGCTCTCAGACTGTTTCCCTTTTGGTTTCTCATTGTTTCTATTTTATGTATTATGATTCAGCTCACCTTCACCCTAAAGCTTTCTTGGATACCTGCAGTCAAAATGATGTGTTCTTCTAAACTCCCATGTTCTTTGTTCATAACTTTCTTACGATTCTAATCATTCTGCCTTACGGTTCAGCAATTTGTATAGAATTAGTTCCCATTTTCTGAACACATTATGTTCCAGAGTTAATTTAAAAACCAGGTTTTTTTTTAGAAGCCAAAGTACATATTCCCATACAACTAATAATACAAACGATGTTCCTATTTCCTTTTAAGTTCTATTTCTATCTAATCTAGTGACAATAGGAATATTTCAAATACACCTCTATTAATGACATTGCTTCTTCAAAACAAATCAATTCTATTATAAGGGGCAAATTACATAGATTCTAAACCTAGACTTGTCTGAATTCTCTGCTACTTACTAGTTGTTTGATCTGAGGCAAATTATTCAAATGTGTTTATTTGAGATTTCTCATTTATAAAATGGAGATAATAACAATATCTACTTATCTCTGTTGTGAGGACTAAATGTGTTCATATATAAAGTGCTTTAGAACAGTACCTGACATATAGTAGGGATTATATAGGTTACTCTATAAATGTTATCATTATTATTTTCATTGCAACTTAGAGTATCAGGAGCTTATCTGCCCACATGTACAGGCATGTTTAAAAGTGAAAATATACAGTATATTTTAGGAGTTCACCTTCTAGATATAAGATAGATACTTAACTCATTGAACAAAGTGTCTCTTGGTCAGAAAGAGCATAACTAACTACTCCTTCTATGAATACAGATCAAATTTATTTTTTGGTCTACCTGTATTTCCAAGATGAGTGAAAATGGAAACAAAAATACTCTAACCATCAAAAATGAAATAAAAGTAAAAATAACAGTGATTATTATTGATATTATTTATCAAGCCCTTAAGATGTGCCAATCATAAAGTTAAGGGCTATCCATGCAATCCTCATATCCTCCCATTACAGATGAAGAAACTGATGGTCAAGGAGGCGAAGGTCTCTCACAGCTAATGAGAGTTAAAGCAAGAATCTCAAATTAAACCTTTCTGATTTCTAAATATTACTGTATTTCCACTCTACCAGAGACAGTGCTCTGAACCAGGTCCATTTTTTTAGGGGCTGTTCTGCCACTTAAAAAATCTATCTAATTTTTCTAATCCTGTCTTCTTTATAGTGTCTGCAAGATTATAAGAATAATATAAGAATATTTTGTCAAACAATTGAATAAAGCCTAGTATACTTTATTTGGTGCATTATTTTTGATCAGTATTTCCTAAAATGTCTTCTCCTTCATTTGTCTGAGATTGCTAGCTCACTAGCAGTGTTGCTTTAGGATGCCACATTAGAAATTCTTCTTTCCCTTTGTAGTCCATGAATGCTTATCATCAGTCATGAATTCAGTCATCCAACTCTAACATATGACAAAATGTTGAATTTTTAATCTTGACAAAGTAAAAATAGCTTTCTTATTTAATGTATCCTTTGTCCCTTAAATATATTTAATCTTTATTTTTGAAATGCGTATTATGTGCAGAGCACATTGCATGCATATCTCATTTACTCTTCACAGCAACTCTCTGAGGTCTGTACTTTAATTATCTCCATGTTAGGATGAGGGACCTGAGAACTAGAGAAACTAATATCTTGCCCAAATTCACATAAGTAGTAGTAATATCAGGATTTAAATCCATGTGGAACTTCAGATACAATCGCCACTATTATTTTCAGATGATCCCTTATTACTTTGAGTTGAGAGAACAAAAATCATCTAACTAGAAGCAAAAAGCATGAGGCATTCACTCTCCTGCCAGTCCCTCCTTAAGTGTCTATATTGTAAACTTTTTAAAAGGAAGGTCTATGTATTCTTACTCATCTTTGTGTTCCTCACAATGCCTAAATGAACACCTTCATACTATGGACACGTAATAAGTGACTGATTTGAGTACATTATGGGATATCTAAGATACTGTTAATGATGACTATATTAGTCTATAATTAAAGGTTCAAACATTTTGCCTTAGGGCTAGTGGCCAAGTTTAGTTAATTTGGTTAAATGAGCTGTCTTTTTCATGTATTGTCAGTGTCACTTTTCATAATTGGATCAAGCTAATGCTATCTAGAAACTGTTAAAATGTATGAATTTAGAAATTCACAAATATGTTGGGTGAATATAATATATTGTGAGGTCTATAGCCAAGTGCTTTGCTTATTTTGGCAAGTGAATTTTAATTTCTTATGAATAACGTTTGATTATACACTGTGCAATATCATGTTTTAATATAAGGACCAATGCCAATATTTATAAATATTTTACATTGAGCAAACTTCTAAAATTTTAGTTAATGCTTGGAATTTCATCAGTTAAGAAAGTCCAAAATAATAGTTTCTTTAGCTAATTTTAAGAACTGTTTATAAAGTTCTGACTAGCACTATTTTGAAGAAATAAACCAGATCTGCTAACTAAGACATCCTATTAAGTGAGCCTGGTTTAAATAATTTTATTTTTAAAAAAGTCATTGGCATTACACATAGCAGGGAAATATTCAAGTCTCTACTAGAGATTTTTGATTATAGTATTAATTTGACATTCCCAGGTAAAAAAACAAATTAATTTAATGAAGGAAGGGTTAATCATGTATGAAGACTACATGACCAGAATAAAAAAAAACTCAGCAGGATCTGAACATTTTTTTCTTTTCTTTTCTTTTTTTAAATGCCTACAGCATCTGGTCTTCCTAGGTGGTCTCCCATCCAAGTACTAACCAGGCCCGACCCTGCTTAGCTTCTGAGATCTGATGGGATCAGGCATGTTAAGAGTAGCATGGCCATAGACTCTGAACATTTCTGCTTGAGAGAGTTATATTTTTATTTAGGAGTAGTAACCAAAACTTTCATATTATACACATAGCATTTAAAAGAAATACTTATTAAAATGATTTATTAGCAAGTTAGTATAGGAATAATATATGTAATACAATGGCATATGTGGGGGTTAACTAAATGTTTTCCCCTTCGAAAAGTCTTTGATTGTGATGATTCTTCACCATGAGTAGACTTAGGGGTTGATTTGGTATGTCTATGTTTATATAGTCAGAGAACATTGTAATTAAAATAGACCTTCGAGACTCCAGGCCATGTATTATACATGAAAAAATAAGACCTAGAAAAGATAAATGACCTGCCTAAGATCAAATAGATATCTGATAGTGTATCTGTGACTCAGGCATTTTTTTTCAACTCTGCATTTAAGATATATTATCCTTTGATGGAAAGAAAAAGAAAGAAAAAATAAGATGTAAGACTAGGGAAAGTCACATTGTTTAGTCTCCTCTGTAGCAAACTTCCCCATGACATGCAATCAGCCACTCTTTGATTAAAACTATACACGGACCTCACTTTCATTATTGGGTAGCTATAATTGCAAGAAAAATCTTCCTTATATTGATGTAAAATCTACGTGCCATTATTTCTTCTTTAGTGTTTTCTTTTTTATGCAAAATATCTATACCTCTTCAAGAATTCCTTTTATGACAGGAGTTTCAGATATTTCATCCTCTGATTCCTCCTTCTAGCACATCAATAAAATGTTTCGTATTTCAAGTTGATGCCTAGAATTAAACACAATGTGACAACTGGTATATCTGGATACTACCATAAGTATGTGGAAAATCTACTGTCTCTTGATCCAACCCCTATACTTTTGACTTTTTATATTAATTGTGCCTTTTGAATGGTTGCCCTTATGAATCAACTAAAGCCAAAAGTTATTTTTCGCATGGAATACTATAAATAGCAGACTTATATACTTATTTTTACATTGGTTTGTTTATTTTTATAATTTTTAAGTCAAAATTGACAGGATTAAGCATACCTGTTTGCTATCACCATCACCATCAAGAAAACTGTCAGTATGAATTATCTGAGTTGCTCAAGAAAGTCAAGATGATTAAATAAGAAAAAAAAAATTTAAGTCTACTTTGAGTTCATAATGGCACAAAAATAAAACAAGCAGTATAATATAAATTATAAGGTTGTTATGTAATATATACATCATAACATATCTTTTTCCCTATAAAAATGCTGCATGTTAATCAATATAAATTATAAATATTCTATTCTAGTTTGGGTCATATTCATCAATTCACTTCTAGAAATAAAAGCTAAAAAATAATTAAGTCCCCTACGATAGATGACGGGCTAAAGAAGCTGTGGTACATATATATAATGGAATATTACTCAGCCATAGGAAAAGATAATATACTGCTATTTGTGACAACATGGATGGACCTCAAGATAATCATGTTAAGCAAAATAAGCCAAACAGAAAAAGTTGAAAATCACATGATATCACTTATATGTGGGATATAAACCTAAAAGCAACAAAGGAACAGGACAAACAGAGACTCATGGACATGGACTATATAGACTAGTGGTTACCGGATGATAGAGGGAGAAGGGAGAGGATGTAGGTAGATGGGGTAAAAGTGGTCAAAAATGTAGTGACAGAAAGAAATCTAATTATGGGAGGTGAACACACATGTAAATATATATATATATGTATATATATATGCCTTACTGTTAAGGGGTACAGCTGAAACTTATTGGATTTTGTTAACCAATGTCACCATAAAAATAAACAGAAAATAGTAATAATAGTCAAATCACACAAAATTATGTTCATGCAAAGGTAAATGTTCCTTTCTAGAACTAGGCTACTGAATAAATAAACTAAATGATTTCAAGAAAATTCAATTATAGATAGTGGAATATAGAACCAGAACAATCAGACTGGTACATTGAGAATCTTCTTAAATGTTAAATCCTTAAGTGTTCACATTATCTACCTCATTCTCTTCCACTATTTTTCTATTTAGAGGCTGTAGGAAGATGGGGAATGAAATATCAGGGTAGCACTCTGAGATTGTCATAAAGATTATATTTTCGTGCTTGATAGCTGGACATCTGCTTTCCAAAAGGAGTGGTTTGGAGACAGCTATAAATGATCACCCAGAAGTTGAGTTCAAAAATTATATATAAAAGATCTGCTTTCTTTTTAAGATCTCCAGAATTTGGGAACTAAGCTACCTGTTGCATTTGGCTCTGTGTTTCCAAATAATGTGAGTCTTTTGTCAGTATCTGACCTATTTCATTAATATTCAATGGATTGAAGACAGTGGTTTCTAGGATGGGCTATGTTGAACATGGAAAAGTTGCCTGGGTCACAGGCAATATATGAACAGAATTATATAAGTAATTATATAAGAAGGTCAGTGTTCCTTAGAAGAGGCAGTGAATATCTTTTTGAGTCTTAAGTTTATAAGAATTATTAAGACTATTTTGTACATTTTATTAACATGCCTTGCATCTTATATAACAAAGATTTCAGGGGTAAATTGTTCTTGTGGTAGATAGTATAGAACTAAAGGTGATATTTTATAAAAATCTGATGTTTTTTAAATGTTGAGCACATGAAATCATTCCAAAGTTTAAAAAAAAAAAAATTTCTGAGTCTAATCCCAGATTTTCCTATGCAGAATCATCTTTTTAAATTATATTTTAGAGGATCAGAAATCATCTATAGTTATGAAATCTCTTATGTAATATCTTCTGCTGTAAACAGCTGTCTATAATTTACTTGAGATTTTCATATTACTGCAATTTAAAACCATAGTAATGCCAAGAGAGGGTCAAGTATATAATAATATTTTCTTCTCAGACACAAAGTTTATGCTCCTGAAAATCCATGAGGCAGATAAATACACACATTCAAAATATATAATTTATAAAGTTATAGATGTACCAATAAAAGTTTGTATAAATAATTTTATCTTGAATAAAAGTAGGTAAGCATAATAAATAAAGGCATAGTTATGATAATTTATATATCTTAAATGAGAAATTGTGAGTATGCACACTTCTTTTTTTATTCATCTAGTCATTGAATATTTATTGACCAGTCACTACCCTAGAAGATGGAGGTACAAAGATGAAAAAAAAATAAATGATACCTGCCCTTGAGGAGTTTATAATCTATTACACAGAGACAATATGATAGCAAATAAGTATAACAATGATTTTTAGTATCTTTTTTAAAGTAGAAACATGCATAGGCAAAATAGAGGCATAAAGGTTGAGTGCCTACAGGAGAACATATGTTCCAGATGCTGGTGATACAGAGTTGCACAAAAACTCATGTTAGAGTGGGGAAGGCAGAGAGTAAAGAGAAATAGTTGAAGTATAGAGTATATTAGATAGTGATGAGCAGGGGTGAAGTTTAAAATATTTAACAAGCAGTGAAAATGGGTACTAAGTCATCAAATAGACACCTAGCCACTCAATATAAAAGTCCATCTTTCAAATTTAGGACTTCTGGAATAATTTTTTTCAATTTTTTCGTGATCATTTCCTCTACCTGAGGAAGTTTCTTCTTTTCAGTTTTCTGTGAAATCAAGTATTATTTTGTTCATTTTTTTTTATAAAAAAGACCAGTAATGATTATAAATGCATTTTAATATGAATATAATTTTATAATCAGAGTTACTCCATCCCACACCAATTTTTCCTTCAGATTTCATAGAGAAAAAAAAAAAGAAATTGATCTGGCTGTAAACAAACACAAAGTTATAGATCTGTGAAAGTTATTAACCTCTTAATGCCCCATTTAGCTTTTCCCATTCCACAAGAATCAATGATAAACACACCCATCCATTTTATGTTCCTCAATAAAGCAGAGAGTTAACATGAAATAAGTGCCTCTTGTTTTGTCTTTCTACCTGCTAATGTTTATATTATTCTAAGAAGATAGCACCACTACACTAGGGGTGCCACATGTGGCAGGTGCTTTTTAAGCTTCCCTGAATAGCTGTACCTATGATGTAGGGGAGCCCATGATCCACTTGAAATTCTATTTAGTTTGAAAGTGCCACAGTCACTACACTTCTCCTGAAGGGACTTAATTCCACAGATGCAAATGCTGGCTTCTTGTCATTCTGGATCATCTTTCTTTCTTCTTATTCTCATCCTTTAGACAATTGTTTAAAGACTGTTTTGAAAGTCTGAGGTTGAAAAATGATGAATTCCTGACTTACTCTCTTCCTCCTTATTTCCCTAGGTCGGAAGAGACCATCAGTAAGTGCATACTCATTAGATTTAGTACATTCCTTTTTGTCAAATCGTCTTTCCAAAGCTTTTTGTTTTCTGAACATCCACTTAACCACAGCAGTGAAACAGTGAAACTGCTTGTTGCTTTCCATTGAAAATTAGGTTTTGGCCCTGAGCCAAGCTACCTGAGCCAGCACTAATATAATTCACAACTGGAAGAAGACAATCAATTAATCAATACTGTAATTTGGAACTGACCATGGTAGTAACACTCACAGCTATTAGACTCAACTGACTGACACCATTTAGGATTAATGAGGTAGCAAGAGCAGGCAAGCCAAACATTCTTTTAAAGGCTTTCCCCCTAAAATCAAACCTCCCAATCTATCTTGTTATTTTTTTCTTATTTAGTGATATCACAGTGAAATTCAATGTAACTGAGAATTTGAAGGACAAAGAATCTTACCCATTACAGTAGTTTCAAATAAGAACGTTAATGAACCTTTAAGGTATGATTTTCAGGAAAACAGTTCAGTGTTAGACTCTTCTAAGAAATCTAAATACATGGCCTAAAAGTGCTTTTCTGATGTTACTTGGGCATTCCTTGATCCAATCTTATATAATCAGAGATTGGTTTATTTATTATTTGGATAAATAAATAGCCAACTTTTAAACTAAAAAACAAACAAACAAAAATTTTAAAATAATTTCCAGAAAAACTATGGTTCACTCTGTTTTAATCCCTCAATAAAATGAATAAATAGAAATATAAAAACACACAGGATGTGTGGTACTTGTAAATTAACAACAAATATTTACTCCTTTGGTCTTTTTTGGCAGAGCCATCATATTTTACACATCTTATTGACAAGACAAGAGTTCCCCCCAAACCATTGGCTGGATGTTTATAATGGTGTATTATTAAGCTAAGGAGGAAGTCTGTGCCTTTGTTGTTGCTTTTGTTGTTTCGGTTTTCTTTGGATTGGGCATAATAGGCTCTGAACCCTCAGACTACAGATAATTGTATAATATGTCTAACCTGAAATCTCAAAAACCAGCCCAGAGAAGTTAAGTATGATAATAGATTTTTGTTTTTCAACTAGAAAGAAATATATAAAAGATTCTCCTATAAATCTGGCAGAAAACAGGAAGAAGGAGTAACATAGCTGTACATTTTATATCACCATATATCTGAGAGTTATGATTTGACCAGCAATTTAACAACATTTATATAGACGGACTCTATAATAAGACTGAGCTCCATTTTCTTTTGTTGAGATATGATTGACATAGCACATTATATTAGTTTCAGTTATACAACATAATGATTTGATATTTATATATATTATGAAATGGTCACCATAGTTAAGTCTAGTGCATTGTTTTTTAATTGGAAAACTTAGTACAAATTTATTTCACTTTAATCTCCTAACTTTATAATGACAAACTAAAGAAAAGTACTTGGAATATAGTCCTGGGATTTATATTTTCTTTTCAAATACTTGCCATATATTAATAACCAAAAGGACTTTGAAAATATAAAAGTCCTCTTAGTACTGAGTCAGAGACACTGAATTTAGAAACTTTAATATGGTCTACAGTTGGTTAGAAGTCAAGACAAAATTCTCTGTAGTGTGACCTTTATATATATTACCTATGGTGTCTTTTTGGATCTTATAAAGTAAAATAAAATTTTAGAAATATCATGAAAGCTTTGAATGAGAGCAGTTAAAGAAAAAAAGAGTCTAAGATTTGCTAAGAAAGCAGTGTATTAAACAAAATGAGATTGTTCAATTAGAAGGTCATTGTTTTTTTATCCATATTGATTTTCCTTGATATGAATTTACATATACACTTTATAGCACCCAGTGGTTGTTTCCAAAGTAGAACCAAGTATTCTAAGTAAATGGCATTTCATGAAATGGGGCACATGTCCAATTTAATATATCATTTTTTATTATAGAGAGACACAGAAAAGCGTTAATTCATTCTATTTGCCTAAACAAAGTCAATAAAGAAACAAAAAAATAAATTTTAATTTTAAAAGGCAGTAGTTAATATTTTAAATAGATAAATGATTTTGGATCTTATTCAACTTTACCCTATAATATATTGTTATCCTCCTCTCAGAAAATAGAGCGTAAAATTCAAAATGAACTATTATATTTATCGTTTGTTGGATTTTTTCTGTCAAAAAAATCAACTAATGCTTCTAAAGCTTACGAAGTTGAAAAACAAATATATGAATGTGTCTCATAAAAATGAAACAAAAATAGTCAAGCCAGTGTACAAGGACCATTTTTTTTAAGTTTGTTGTTCATTTGCTTGTTTATATTCAACTTCATTTTAAGCAAAAACACTTTGAGCCAACTTGCAAAAATGTATATAATAAAATAAAGTATTTTTTATGCCATTTTATTTCAAAAGGAACTTAAGGAAGCTTTTGAACAGTCATGAAAAACAATAAAATAAGATTAAAGTTGCTAAAAATATACAGAAAATATAACAAAGGCAAGAAACTAAGGTAAAATATGGGAGATAAAAATAATAGATAAAGTTAAAATTACTTTTGCACATTTGATAAACAGTTGAGGCAACGCAGTATGGAGCATTATTTTATAGAGTCTTATATAAAGGCAAATGCCAATGTAACCTTTCTACAACAATGGTCAGCAGACTTTCTTTCTACAAAGGGTCATACTGAAAATATTTTAGACCTCATGAGCAATGAAGACTGACTAGCAACTAGTCAACTTTGTCACTTTATATGAAAACAGTCACATACAAAACATAACGGTAAAAGTATTTACAAAAATAGGCGACGGGCTGGATTTACCTAAGCAATAATAATGAATTATAAAGTTACAATAAAAGAAGTACATGAATGCTGAAGTCATATTTCAGTAGAATTTATTAAACTAATCTGATAATCCCAGAAAGGCTTCTTGAGGAAGTAGTGTAAAGGGTAAACAAAATCAACCAAAAAAGAGGAGTGCGAAAGAACATTCCAGAGAAAGGAAATAAGATGTGAAGGCTTGCAGGAGGGCAACAGAATTTGAGGAGGGGGATGAGTAACGAGGATGCCAAATGTGCTGAGGAGTCTAATCAGTTATGACTTGTTTTGAAGTTTGAACTTTATCATAAGAACAATGTGAAGGTTCTAAAGGATTTTAAGCAGGAGAGTGTCATAATCATATTCTCATTTGTTCACTGTGGAAAGTGGATTAGAGGAGAGATATTGAAAAAAAGGCCAATTAAGGAGATGCAGCAACCATTCAGAAAGGAATGGCTTTTTCTTGGGCCTTGGTAATAGCTGTAGGAATAAAGAGAAATATCCAGAAACCAATCTGACAATAGAATCTAAATGATTTGGTGATTTACTAGATGTGAGAGGTATTCTCGGTTGGTGGTGATAGCATTTCAAGGATAGAGAACGCAAGAGAAGAATTAAGTGTGGAAGAGGGTAAGATCATTAGTACATTTCTCAAGATATTAAGCTTACTGTGTCTATGAAATACACACGTGGAAATGTTTAGTAAGAAGATGAACATATACAACTTGAACCTAGAAAAGAGGTTGTGCTGGACAAGCAGATTTGTGAGTCATCAACCTACAAATGCTTTTTGAAGCTTTCGGAGTAGATGAATTTGCCAAAGGGTTCCTGGATTAGCTTCAATAAATCCTTAATGGTGAGGTGGAGGAAAAGACTAGAACTGAACCTTGAAGGTCATCAATATTTAAAGGAGAAACACAGAAAAAGAACATTCAAAAGAAAATAAGGAGAGGCCAGAGACAAACCAGGAGATAGTTGTACCAGGAGAGGCAAGAAAATAGAGGTTCATGAAGAAAAGATTCCAATAGTAGCAAATGCTTCCAAGAAGTCAAGCAAGACTGCTGTGTAGCATGTAGGCCTCGATGGCCTATGTGAGCAAGGTCTATTATATAGCAAGAAAGAAATGACAATATATGAGTTCAGGAAATTGCAATAAAAAATATAGATAATACATTCAAGAATTTTGACTGTTAAGGGGAGACGAGACAGTAGGATTTTCAGAAGTAATTTAGATTTTAAAAAGTTTCTTTATCTTTTCTTGTCTTCTTTTATCATTGAATAAACAATACATGATGAAATTCTGGTGTGACACATCCAGAAATGAAGGAGATATTCAAGATACAGGCAGATGGGGAATGGAGAATTTACTATATTTCTAAAGAATCTAGAGGGAAGGGTTCAAGAGTACAGATAGATGGTTGATCAATTATGCAGATAAAAAGTCAAATCTTCCCCCACCCAGCAGGAAGAAGGAGAAGATGGATGCAGGTCATGGTCTGGACAGTGACAGTCTAAGAGTTTTCCTCTAGTGATTTTAAGTAATCCAGATTTGAGAGAGGAGATTGATGAGCTGAAGATCTGAGAGTTGGGAAGGTATGACATAATAACTGTGAAGAATAGGAATTAAGTTGTATAATGGAAAGCCAATAGAATTTCTGGACACTATTGAGAGCCTGGGTTAGGTTAGCAATTATGAGTGTATATTGATACCGATCAGCCCCTTTGTGCGATATTCTTTAGCAGTGTTTGGAAAAGTTTAGCAGCCTTGTTGCATTCATAGGGAAAATGTCACTGTAATTTTCTGCACAAAATGACCAAGGATAGTAGGGCATTGGATGCTCATATATTTTCGAGAAAATAGTCGAAGATCTTCCAAAGGCCTGACCGTCATATTTCAAATGCTGAGTCCCTTCTTATGTTATCCTACAGCTCTTTTAGAATTCAAGACAAATAATCTCAAAATGAAGTGCCTTTTAAGACTCTAGTATAAATTAATAAGCTGAGCCCCCTTTCATGAAGGTATAGGAAAACTGAAAAAATTTAGCTAATTATGATATATGTGTCTATGTGTAGCTTATGCAGTAATGTTATCATTACTGTTATAAAATGCATTACATAGATTTCCATTTAGAAATAAAATGTAGTATGATACACAAGTGTATATGTATTTATCTAAAACATATTTTAAATGTATCTATAATTTTGCCACAGATGTCAATGCACAGCTGTGTCTTTATCACCAATAGACGTGAGGAGAATAATGCAAAATACTGTTATTCTCATTCAGAAGCCTGCATAAATCTTTTAAGTGTGTGCTCCCCCAGGATTTTATTTTATTTTTTAATTTACATTTCTTGAATTTTGTTACATCTCTAGCCACTCATTTTAATTAAAATTAAATTTAAAAATTAAATCTCTACTGCTAAGCTGCCTGGCTTGGAGCCCAAATAAGAACCACACATTTTCTTCCCTTCATCTCCTGATCACTTTAGCAAATTAAATATAAATAGAAGGAAAAGTGCCATATATAAGAAAAGGAAGAGTTAGCTCTCCAATTATATCTTATGACCATTAATTCTTTATGCTCTCACAGAGAGGAGGTTAATAGATGAATGCTGTTGCTACTTATCTTTGTCTGAAAATCAGAAAACACTTAGGCTTTGGTTAACCACCCTGTGGCAGAGAATAAATGTGAAGTTGTTCCTGAGAAGCAGCTGCCTAGGCAGGGAATAGATATTTCCTAACTCCTTTGCCTCTCAACCAGCAGCCCTCAACGTTTTTTGGCACCGGTGCTCCTATGAGAATCTAATGCCTGATAATCCGAGGTGGAGCTGAGGCAGTGATGCTAGTACTGAGGAGAGGCTGCAAATACACATGAGGCTTCACTAGCGCCCACCACTCACCTCACGCTGTGTGGCCAGATTCCTATCAGGCCACCAACCGGTATGCGTCAGCAGCCCAAGGTTTGGGGCTCCCTACTCTAGATAAAACATTATTTGCACTAATGGAACATGAACCAAAGTGATGAGTGACACTTACTAAGCAAAATGATTGAGAATCACATGTGCTTTTCCTGTGTTTTCCTTCCTGATCTGTTAGTTGGAGAAAACTCTAAGATTCTTGACAAGATAGTGCCACAAAATGGAAGGAGTCTGGGTCCAAGTGAAAGATGACCCTATCTAGAATACCTGCTGTTGATTTTGATGTGAGAATAAATATGTCAAGCCACTGAGAATGATTAAAATGGATGCCCTCAAATCTCCTCAGCTGTACATTTACTAACAATCTTTTGGGTACTCCTATAGACAATTTAGTTTAATCAATTATATGTTGGTTAAAACCATTTTCAAAGCTAAATTTATTCCTAAGTTCTGGGTGCTTCTTAATTAATACTTATATAAAAGTGTTTTCTTAATGACAGACATAAATCTACTTACTTTAAAACCATCTTGGGACCTTTAACATTAAGATAAATATAAATATCTCAGAAGGTAGAAAATGGAAATTTTGGCAAGAAAATAAGAAATTATTTTTCCTGCATTATAAAATGGACTTGAAGGTTTTTTATTTGTAAATTAGTCTAAAAATCTGAGAATATAACCATAATAGTTTGTCGAAACTAATTTAAGATATATACATATCTGACAGAAAGCTTACTTTTCTCAAAGCCCTTTCAAAATGAAATATTTGATTCTTATGATGCCTTAGGGAAAAAGGATGTCTATTTTACAAATAAATAAACAAGAACTACAAATAAATTTTGTCCAGTTCACAAACAGAAGTCTAAAGCTGGAAGCATATCCCTCAACAATTTGTAGGAAAGCTATTTCAGAGTCTTAATGACTGAAAATGGCCAAGTTACAAGGTTTAAGATGAAAGCTCATCTGATGCCTTTGCTCAAGGACACCAAAGCAGGAGAGAAGACATAGGCAGGGGCCAGGTATCTGAGCTTCTACTTTCTTGTGCAAGAAGGAAATGTCCACATTTAAGAATGTTCTGAATGAATCAGGTCAAGTTATACTTGTTCAAATAAATTAGTGCTACGTTCTCAAGGAGTTTCACCAGGACTACAGTGTAACTTCTTACCTTTACAATAGGCTTTTGATGCCAGTCCAGGATTATCCACAGATTCAAAACCACCACTAGCCTGCATAACACTTTTACATGAAACAAAACAAAACAAAGTTTTCTTCTTAGGATAAATACAGCTCTAAGAGTACTGTCTTTCCTTGGTACATGAGCTAGAAATTCACAATCATTCCGAGAGGTCCTACACAGCGAAGCAACTCTTACCGTGACTCCATGTTGATTTCTCAGTCAAATCAATCAATTTCATGATTTTGGCTACCAATGTGTGCCACTTTGGTAGGCCACAGAATTCTTTTTGAGAACACTGACTTCCAATGTCCCTTCTTTTGCCTCCACCTACCCTGACCTCAACAAATGTAAGTGTTCCCTAAACTGTTGTATTCTGGAGTTGCTGTTCTTATTTTGATGGCATGTCTGCATGATGTGCTTCATCATATTGAGATTGAATTACTGTACAAAGAAGACAATCTTTGATGGAAACACACAATTTTAATTTAAAAAAAAATAGCATTCTAGTTACTAAGTGTTAACATTTAAAAAATAACAAGGTCAATACATTACCCACTCCTAAAATCAAAAGAGAAAAAGACCCTTCAGTGTGTCTTACAGTAGGCATATATACTAAGGCAATAATCATCTCAGACTACATAATAAACTGATATTGTCTCTATGTTTTTTGATCCCATTATTTGATTTTGAATATCATTCTGTTCATTTCTGTATTCATCAGACTGTTCCCAAAAGGAAGACTTAAAAATAATCTATGCAATCTCACATTGCAAACATCATGCATATACACACACAAATACAAAAGACAGAAATTGAGATAAGTTTATAAATGTAATGAATGTGATCATTTTTCTAATACAAAATATTTTTTACTGGCAAGAAGTGTTTATGTTGCTAAAATATAGAAAATAGTATAAAAATGAAAATGGCCACATAAACAAGAGTTGTCTTGTTTTGAATGCTCAAACCAAAATACAATCTTTTATTTTTCTTGTTTATTTGGTGCTGTTTTGGGAGAAAACTTATGCAAAGAACTGGGACAATCTTTAGCAACATATGAATTTAAAGTTATGTTATACTAATACTGTGTAACGAGTATGGACTGAATGATTATGTTTCCTCAAAATTCATGTATTGAAGTGCCAACCCCCGATGTGAGCTGTATTTAGAGATAGGCCCTTTATAAAGGTAACTAAAGTTAAGTGAGGTCATAAAGTAGAGCTCTGATCTAATAGGATGATTGTCCTTGTAGGAAGAGACACCTAAGAGCTAACTAGCTCTTCCTCCCTTTTTCCTCCCCCACCCCACCATTTAAGAATACAGCAAGAAGATGGCCATCTGCAAGCCAGAAAAAAAAGTCATCACCAGAGCTATATGTTGTATAAAATACCAAGAATTTAAGCTTATTTCATTCTGGTTGAATGTAACTTCATCTTTAGAAAAAAAACGATAGAGGCTACTTGTTTTTGTTCACCCCATATATCAGTTATAAAGAATTTATATTTATTCATTTGAGGTAGTAATAGAAGCTCATACTGTTGAAGAACTAATAAGCAAGGAGACTTCAAAACTGGCTGAATAATAGGTTTGGTTTCCTTCTTCACATTTCATAAAAGCAAAGGAAGAGTGCCCCTGTGCTCCTAATCAGAATGCCATTTATAGACTAACATGAGAAGCATGGTCAACATTCAAGTGCCATATCATGGCGCAAAACTTCTGTAATGCAGAATAACCCAGGGTTTATAATTAGTGAATGGCACGCAGTGGGGAGAACGTAAACATGTGTGTCAGCATCAAGCCCCAGAAAGATGTATTTGGTTCTTAATTCACAAGTAAATGTGTGCCCCGCTCATTAGTTCTGGTTCATGAAGATTCTAATCAAGCAATTTATCTGGTTCATTTCTTATGTGCCCTCATCAGCTGAAGTGCAGAGTCTACTCAACAGCCAGAAGAGATGAGATCAGCCTTGCAAATAAGTGTTGGCCCATTTGCCCAAGGCCCAAAAGAAACCAGGGTGAGATAAATGAAATAAGCCTCTTGGACTAGTCTCTATAGTGCCACAGAGATATTTGAAGTGAAAATAACAGTTACACCACTCATTTGGCACTATTTATATCCACACCACTCATTTGGCACTATTTATATCCACATCACCACCACCCAGTGATAAAGTTGGTTGATAACTACTTTTTTTTTTATTTTTTGATGAAATATGTTTGCATATTTGTCTTTAGCATTAATCTCATACAGTCACTTCCATTACGATCCTAGAGTCTGTCTGAACCAGTATAGGAACATCATGTTTCCCTTGAGACTTAAAAACAAATGAAGGAATGAAAAGGCTCAATATTTACTTTCAGTAAATATTGAAATGGGAGAATATTTTATCTAGATATATAGGACAAAATATTGTTCTGTGCACGTTAAAACTAGAATAAACGGCACAGGAAAAGAGAAATTTGAAGTTATAATTTTATATGTGCATGATGTCTTTATATGTGCATTCTAATCAGATACCCATGGATAATGCCATGGCCTGATTTTTCAAAAAACTTAGTGAAAAGATTAGATGTAGAGCTAGTTAGTTTTAACTGGTGCATGCAAATGAGTAAGAGTAAATCAGTGACCAATTCTTCATTCATACTCATACTATGGCACAGAAGGACTCACTCTAAGTCATCAAGGCAGAAAAAAATTTCACAGTACATTTCCTTTTAAAGATGTCTTCTTGTTGGCTGGGTTACCTTCCTAATATCCAACAATTTATGAGCAGCAAGATACAAATCAAATCCAGTCCTTAAGTGATTGATGAAAAAGTTCTCACAGGTAGATCAGAAAACAATGAGCACACCCTTAGTAAGAGACAACTCCTCCTGATTCTTATCTACACTATGGGCTCTATCAATAAACCGGCCTGGTATGATCTGGAGTACTGCTTCATTTGCCTCTTTATATCACGTTGTGATGAAAATTGTCACAATGTGCCTCTTTAGGCACTGAGCAATCTGTAATTTATCAAAGTGCCATCTTGCTGATGAACTGAAAAACAAACCCTGTCTCATCAACAACCAAAGCATTTTACATTAAAATATATTCTCTAATAGCCTCTAAAATTAATCTTCCAAGATGGTTTCTTTAAAGGAAAATAAAAATAGAGAATATTTTCACAGATTTTGCTAGCTGATATTCAGCTCTCAAATTTTTGAAGGCTATCTTATTTAAACAAAACCCACTACTTTAACCCTTTCATTTCAAGTTCCTCTGAGGAAAGTTCAACTGATTGTTGAGACGTTCTGTGCACACCCCCAGATGCCTTCCTGCAGGCCCTGGCAGTACATCAGGAGGCCACTTGTATCCAGGAACATAGGTTTCAACACATTTGCCTGGAGAGGTCCCAGAGTCTAGGAAGCCTGGGAGGCTAGTGGGTGTGAATTATCTGATTTTGAGCTGTGAAGTTTGGAGATGAAGGAGGGAAAACAGAAATGCAATAGTACAGGAGCTGCTCAAACAAAAGCCCAGACTCTCCAAAGTAATCATTACTTTGAAGAACTATAGTTCAATGAGCTCCCAAGTAAGTGCAGGAGAAAGTGAAAATATTTGAAAAGGATAATGGGACTGGAGACTACTGCCATTCTTATACCTAAAAGAGAGTAATTGAGTTGGGAGGAAATATTTAATGATGATGGTGCATAGAGGTAAAGCAGTAGTCTGGTGATACCACATAAAATGCAGTTACACATTTTCAAAGTGTGTCATCAGGTACTAACAAGTCAGCAAACTGCTTTTCAGTTTTTTCCCACTAAAGTATTTCTATGGCAGAAGAGCATGAACAGATCCACCAGGGAGAATTTAATTGGATTTTTTTTTTATCAGAAACATACATCCAAAATGTCCATTCTATGTTGTAGTATATCTGCCAGTGTTAGTTTAAATATAAAAAAATATATATTTTTTAATTATATGATTAAGCTCCTTGATGTACGAGATGAGCTTATTTTATTTTACCACTAAGTGCCACAAACCTAGCCTAGCACAGAGTAAATAATCGCTGCATGTATGTTGAGACTCTAGGAAGATGCAGAATGATCATGCTGTGGTTTCTCACACTTATTCCCTGGAACACTAATTGTAACCTCTGATGGTAAGAAGCAGATGACAGGACCTATCTTGGTCACAATAACTTCTTCTGGTTAGACATAATAGAAAGCAACCTCTTATGTTTTCTAAAAATCAAGAATATGTCACTTCAATAATCGATCTGGTGATGGGCAGCAACGCTTGTTACAAAACAGGGTGTTATCACTTGTGTTTATAAAATGGGTCTTCATATATAGCAGCCTACTTGTATGTAAAGTTTTTCAGTGTTTACTCTTTATATTGAGCCTTATATTCTCAGACTTAAACAGAAATGCCCTATCACACACACATACCCAAGTCAGGAGTTAGAGTTGCCTCAGCAACACACCCTTAGGACAGAATAGCACAGCAGGGCAGAGGCAGCATCCAGATGTCTTTCATTCCAAGGTGGAAACAGACTTGGAATTTATAGGTCATGACATAAGGACAAGAATGCTGTACTGACTGTATTTCCATTTGCAAATTTTAGCAAGAAATCTAGAAAAAAAAAACTTTCCTTTTTATATATAAGTGACAGTTGTTATCACTCACTTGAATTGGAATAGAGCCTGGATTTTTTTTTTTTTTTTTAACCTAGATGACTTCAATGTTTGATGAAATGATTGCCAGGTGTAGCTATGAGCTTTCTCTGTATAGTCGCCATGCACAGGTTGCCAAAACAGCTTTTATAGAAGGGGACTGCTAAATTGTTTCAAAGTTGATCCAGAAAGGAATTTTAGTGAACAATCTGATCTGATTTATGAAAGAGCTCTGAGTTTGTTGGCAACTGAATAATGTTTTACAGCGTACCTCTCTTGTCTCTTATCACCACCACTGTCCTGCAAATAAGTGATCAACAATTACCAATGGCAGTAATAGTAGCTAACACTGTTGATTGTTCACTCTGTGTCAAACAGTGGGTAAGGGCTTTATAAGAATATCTTATCTCATCCTCACAGTAATTCTGCGAGGTAAATAATGTTATCATCCTCTTCATTTGATAGAAAACAGAGGTTGGGGATTGATTTTGTACCTTGTCAAAGGTTACCCAGATAGTAAGAGGCAACATTGGGACTCCAACCTAAATAGGCTGGAAAAGCTGAGCACTGTAACTATTCCAGTTGAGACATGGTATAACTGAAAATGAAGCCTCTTACATAAGTGAACAATACTCTCTGGAATGCTAAACCTGTTGTCTAATTGCTCATTGGCTTCTCCATAGGCAGTATTAGCTAGCCTACTAAGACATACCCCTCAATTACAATCTCCATTTTTAACTGCAACATTTCGTTCTGGCTTAGTAACCATATAATTTTCTTATTTTTATCACCTCAGGTTTTATTGTACTAGTAAACAAAGATGAAATTAAATATTCATTAATATCCTGAAATAAATACCTCTGAATGAGGATGGAATGGTACATTGACCCATTTATTTCATCAGAGTGCAATGTTAAGAGCCATTCAAGGGTTTTTTTAAAGCATACTTTTCAAAGCAATAAACTTGCTTAAACTGGATTATTTTATTATATTTTATTTTTGAATGATTAGTCTCCATGCCTCCTTTCATCCTCATCTGTCCCCACAGTTTCATTTCAGATTGGGACTAAGCAGTCTCTTTTTTAACAGTGGATCCAAAAATGTCAGCCATATGGGGGTGAGTACTTGGTGTTCATGGCACGTATGCATCAAATGACAGGACATCAGGATCAGGTTCTTCTACAAAAAGGAGCTGTATTTTTTTTCTCTCTCTCTCCCTTCTGTTGAAGTCAATTTGATTTCCACGTGTAATTTCAGGTTGGGTTCTTTAACTTCATATATAAGCAATTGAAGTATATTGTATTTTCTTCTTTATAAACCGAATAGTAAGCCCTTTTAAGTACCACTGAGATTCAGCTTCTAGAAAGATTGCCATCTCATTTTCCTGATTTATCAAAGCTACTCTGAGGTAATTCTATAAAGCCTGTTAAAATTAAAGTAACCCCTGAAGCAAGGCATGCATTTTTTTTTTTCTCTACCAACAGCTCTTTCTCTGGCAAAAAAAGAAAGAGTTCACCAGTGCTTATTTCCTTCTATACATTTGTGTTTTCTTTGCAAATGCAATATAAAAACTAAATAAATCATAACCCTTACATATATATATCAACTTATCTTTTCACATAAATTTTGCTTATTGCATTCTTAAAACAAGCCCTCTCCAGCTGATAGTGGTTCTCCAACTGTAGCACTTCAGAATCAGTAGGAAACCTTATTAACACACAGAACACTGAGTCCACCTCCCATACCCACCTCCTTTCTTTCCATAATTTCTGATTTGGCATGTGCAGGATGGGGCCTGAATTTCTAATAACAAATTCCCTTGTGACACTGATGCTGTGGGCCCAAGGAATACATTCTGCAACCTCTACTCTAGAAGAGTCTACAAACTTTTTTTGTAAAGAGCCAGATAGTATTTTAGACTTTGTAGGATATATGGTTTCTGTAGCGAGCAACTGCTCAGCTCTGTGGTTATAGCATGAAAGCTGCCACAGACAGTAGAGTAACAAATGAACCTGGCAATATTCCAATACAACTTCACTTATAGTCGCTGAAGTTTGAATTTTATATAATTTTTACATGACAACATATTCTTTTAAAAAGTTTTTTCAACCACTTAAACCATGTAGAAAAGAGCATTCTTAGCCTGTGGGCAGTGCAAAATCTGGCCATGGGCTGGATTTTATCTTCAGGCCATAGTTTGCCAATACTGGTCCAAGAAGGAAGGGATATATAGAACACCCAGTATCAAAATTCATGGCAAGTAGCAAATAAAGACTTTATACTAAAAAGAAATTGATAATAATATCAATGCCCCCAGAAGGTTCATTCTACTACAAAAGGAACAAGTTGGAATTTCCAGAATCATTATGATACTCCAAAGAATAAATTTGCCAATTGATAAATTGGGTCATTTATCACTACTGAAGTTTCTAGACACCTGTAAATAATAGAATCTGGGAGTACTTATTAAATGGGGAAACCAGTTTTTAAATTTCTAAAATTAAAAGAAAAGAAAAGAAGGATCATTTCTTTTAAGAAAGTCTAATACTCATTGTGTACTAAATGTTCCAGTTTGATGGTAGTTAAATATACATTGGGCTCAAGAATTTCAAAATCTGTCAATTTTTAAGAATCAATCAAAAACACTTTTTTTTTACACAACACTCTAAGTCAAAATATTTTTGAATGACCATATTTTTGGTAGCCACTCCACATTCATGTTTAGTTGTTATTGTTCTAAAAACTTCTGGAGTTAGTGACCACAGTAGTAGAATGATTCACCAGTTTATAATTTATGCTTTCTAAATCACTCTGCTAGGAAAGAATAAAATAAAATAAATCACCCCGCTAGGTCTAAAGATTGTTTTTATTAGTAAAAATGTCATATTAGTTGCCAAACATATTTTTGGTCCTTTATAAATGATACTCACTACTTTTACTATGTCAGAAATAGTCTGTAAGGCTGGATTTTCATTGAAATAATAAAACATTTTTGCAATTTTAAATACATCTTTATTTAATGATGTGGATGCTGCATGAAGTGATCTCCAAGGTCTCTTCGAGCTCTAAAATAAATTAGTTGTGAGGATCTATTTGTGGTTACTATAAGCCCTAATCAAAGGAAAATGTCTTATTATAGTGGTACTCAAATTTTCATATGCATAAAAATCACCTGGGGTTCTTATTAAAAATGCAGGCTCCTGAGCCTCACCCTAAAGATTCTAATTTAAAAAGTCCAGGGTCCTAAATATTGCATTTAAAACAAGACTCTAGATAACTCTCGCCTAGATGCCCCAGAAATCACATGTTCTGGATCACATCTATTCAGTATAAGGAGCTAAGACTGGTGAAAACTGCTTATCGAAACCCCTCTTTAAACCACATCCATGATCTGACATAATTGAGGACTCATTAGAGTGTTTTTTTTTTTTTTAAAAAAAAGAAAGTTTATTAAGTGGGTGTAGTAAGCTAAGAAGTTACATGAAAGTGGTTTCAAGCCTTGTCACTCTGTTCTCCATGATGATCCCAGAGCAGAATTTTCTCCATCAGGGTGATCTTCCTTGGGTTGCATTGATTAGTGATGTATGACTATGTTCATTACCATTCTGTAGATGTAATTTGACTTTTTCTGGGCTCTATCACCCACTACCTGTTTCCTGAGAGAAATCACAGGTACCAGAGCATCCTATGAACTTGAACAAGAAAGAAGTACATGGCCATAGTCTCAATTTTTGATTAAAATTCAGTTCTCTTATACTGGACCAACTACCTGCTTTTACATCAAGCCAAAGTAGCTAAATCCCCATAGCCTAGTTTAGACATGAAAACATATCTCTTTTTACTTTATTTCCTCCTAAGACCCACTCTAAGAAGTCAGATTCTTATTATTATTGGCCCAGCAGCTTTTTTCAGATTTGGGGGAGGAGATTAGAGTTTAATTCATGTTTTATGATGTTTATGTCTAGCTTAGAAATTAAAGCATATTGATGATCAAGTAGCACTGATTAACTCAAAGCTATTCTTGATTATTATATATTCTAAATTAAAAGCACATAATATCTAAATCTAAAGAAATTCAGTACACCTTTTTTTCCAAAGAAAATTATCATAAGCAATAATAATAGGAAATTCTCTGTATACAGCTTGTCATTTACTAGCCTATTCTCATTCTTCTAGAGAGAGTGGTCCCAAAGAGAACATTAAGAAAACTCTACCCGTATTTGACAGGACACATAAATTATCTGCTTTACTTAAATTGTGTGTTCACTAAATTGGAAAGTGATTCACAGTAGCTAACATAGATATGTTGCATATCATATGCAGAATATCAGCTATATCTTTAAACTACATTAGTAATATATCTTGAATTTAAGTTATCAGACCTATGATTTCATATTAAATCATACAAATCATGATAATCCTTTTCTGCTTAAAAATATTTTTTAATTTTTGCTTCTTAAACTTGCAGAATATCTTTAAGTAATAAATTTCTCAAGTGCTGAAGTGATGCAGTTATAATCATAACATGATATGAATACCTTTAAGTTGTGATGAAAAGATTTTCTTATACTTTTCATGACAATATTACTTTTTTGATATACTAAATTACCATTAAAGAATATTTTAAATCACTTCAATAAATCTTAAAGTGATTTTCAGATATCACTTAATGTTTCCAGATGACATAACAAATGAACCATTTCAGATTTCATTGAAAGCTCTTTAGTACATATCAGCAGACTATTTTGGAACAGTTTCAAATAGTGACAAATTGCAGTAAATCATCTCAAGGCAGCTCAACACCACTGCAGCCATTATAAGGTAGAATGCAGGGCTTGGTAAATCACACAAGATTACATATCAACTCAGTGTTGTCATAGAGCAGAATAGGAAATAAAAAGCTGCAAGGATGGAATGTTCCCTTTCCTAATGCTTCACTCCATTTAACATGTATTTTAATGTGGACACATTAGAGGGATCTGTAATAAAAAAAAAAAAGGAAGTACTCCCTACTTTTATTTATTAGACATTTGGCTGGCTTGTTGAGGTATCACTATGATAATGAAAGAGTTGACCTTAGCAAAAGTGTGCCATCTACTTCCATACACAGAACATCTGCTCCTAAAAGGAACAACAACAACAAAAATTCTTAACACCTCTTGTTCAATGATCACATAATACCTCATAAAACATATTACATGGAATAAATCATTTTTAGTTTATTTCAGATCAGTTGGTACAACTGGCCAAGTATTTTTTTTTTTTTTGAACATGTTACTTTTAAAACCCTATTGATTTTTCACACAAGGATTGGCAATATCAAACCTTCCCTGCTCTGAAGATGGGTCAATTGTTCATTCAAAATTTACTACCAAATTAGTGGGCAAATTAGTTTTCCATCACATATAATATTTGTGAATGCCTGATATACTGAACTTTTAATATTCAAGATATTTGAAGAGATCCATGTTGTGATGATCTGTGATTGTTAATTATGCCATTATTAAACATTCACTATTTTAAAAATTACTGTGATTAACATCCACATTACCATAAAAGATTTGCATCAATGATTTTCATTTAAAAGGGCGTCGTTCAATGCCTGATCTTTACTTGGAAAATATAATAGAAGGTGATAACTAGTTCAACATTTATTCAGTATAATGTAGTTAACATGATTAAATAATTATAGTAAATGGAGAGAGAGCAAGGTTGTGGAAAAAAACATTGTAATAAGAGTCAAAATTGCTAAATTCCATCCACTGGTTAGCTTTATGACCCTGGGGAAATCATTTTCTTTTTCTGTGTATTAAATCCTTCTATCATAACATGGTACAAGCATTTTATAAAATTGGTGTAAACATCAAATAAGAGAGTTGATCTGGCAGCATCTCAGATTTGAAAAAATGGCACAATCCAGTTGGTATTTTATGAGAATTTGATGGGCTATTTGCAAAGGTGAGAGGAGTAGAGACCGAGAGATAGTGAAGTATGACCACTTGAAGGTGTAGGGGAAGGGGAAGGAACCCAGAGACAGAAAGACCTGTATGGAGAGAGCAAATTCTCAGGTGCTCAAACCTTCCCTGGAGGGATACAGCTGGTCCCTGGTGAGCACTCCATTCCTTGCCTCCACTAGTGTTCTCCAGTGGGTGCACTTAGTAGGAAGCCAGAGGCCAGGAAGCCTGACAATGTGGCCCCTCTAGGTCAGCCTCCCAAATCTAGAGCAGGAAGCAGAAGGGGAGATATAAAGTTAAAGGAGCAAATGGAAGACATTTAGGACAAATGGGGTATGCAAAAATTCTTTGAAAATACAAACCAGAGAAATAGGATTCAATAACAGAAGTCAGAAAATTTTTCTTGTTTCCTCTGCAATTGTGAAACTTTAGATAAATGTTGCAGTTTCATTTTATACCAAGTGGTCTATAGAAGCTAAAGCATCTTTGGTTAAGCTTAAAACATGCAATGAACATTATTAGAAAATGTTAAAATACAATGGTCAGTTTAGAGATTATCTGGTGCAGAAAAGTCCCTGATAACTTGGGCAAAATTTCTAAGCAAGGATTTCATAGCAAAAGAAGTAAATGCATTTTGAAGTTGCTGATGAAAACCACATACCCATCAGGGCTTCAGTAAGATTACCAAGTTTGTGGAGTAACAAAGAAAACCTCTTTTTAAAAATGAAACTCTCTAATTCATTATAACACCTCAACTAGAGAAACTATAATTTATTGCCCATTGACTCACTTATCCTGTTCCTTATGCCAGTCATTTTGCTGGTCCTGAGGCCATGTCCCTAAAGACAGGGGTATCAAAAGTCCTCTAGAGGTGGCACCAGAACACCTGCTATACTATTCTTCCAGGGCTTCCTGAGCTTTGCCTCTATGAAGCTTAAGTTGTTATGAGCCTGCATATGAATAGTTTTTGTTCAAAGCCCACACTGGTTTTGTGGAACTGCAGGTGGTCCCCACAAGCAAAAAGAAAAGGCTAGAGCATTGAATCACTCAGTCTTATCAGCACCCCATTTTAATTTCCTAATAGAGCTCCCACTGAGATGATCACTATAAGGATGGATGTGTATATATAGCAGTCAGACAACATGCTTTGTAGATATTACCAAGAGAACCTATTATTGTTCACTAGGAAAAAGGAGACATGAGAAGAGCAGCTATGAATGATAAACTTTCATGATACCCATGGCCCACCTTCAACCGTCAAGCAGATATTCCAGGCTAAATAATTGCACTTTCCCAGAAACTTTGCTGACTGAACTAATTGTGTGTGTGTGTGTGTGTGTGTGTGTATGTGTGTGTATGTATATATGTATATATATATTTATATTTATATTTATATATCATAATATATAATACACACACATATAGAAAGTGCTTATTCTTAATTGTGTACACTGCTCCACATTGGTCAATGTAGGAGATTTGGTCCCTGAATTATGTCTTTACCAAACATAGGTGGCTAAGGGAAATCATAGAACATGTTGAATTTTATCCTAAATGCAGAACCATATTTTAATATACTAGAAAAATAATAAACTAACTTTGTGGTTTATTGTTTCCAATGTTGACGAGGCTATCTGTAAAAGAGAAACTAGTATTCTAAGGTAAGTCAGAGTAGGCTAACTGCTGCAACAAATGATCCCCAAAATTGACTGGATTAACACAACAAACATTTTTTATTTATATATGTTATAGTCCAGGGCATTTTTCAAAGGTGCTCTGTTCTATGAAGTCATTCAGGAACCTAGATTTTTCCTGCTTCAGAGTCTTGTAAACTTTGCCTGAAGGGAGGAGAAGAGAATGGTGGGTACGGGGAGGGGTTTGAGAGACAGAGAGACAGAGACAGACACAGACAGACAGAGATAGACAGAGACAGAGAAGAGGAAGGGAAAGAGAGAAGGGGAAGGGGAGGATAAATGTGGTACTAAGGAAATTTAAGCACAGGTCTGAATTATATATAATTTTTGCTTACATTTCATTGACACTAGGTCATATGACCCTATCGAACTGCAAGGAAAGTTTAAAAATGTAGTCCAGCTACATGCCCAGAAAGTAAAGGAAATGAGGGTTAATATGCAGCACTGTCTCTCTGACAATGGCTTTCAGAACTTGATTTATTTGTGGGGCATATTATCTGTGTAACAGAATCAGAAAGGTACTAAAGAGTGACAGACACAACCTTTGAAAAATCTATGAGGGTCTCCTAGACTCAAAAACTCAGTGGTCCAAACAACAGCAAAATTTAGATAGCAACTGGAATGACATGCTCTACAGGTTGTTAGTGGGGGTATAAATGTGAGCTATGGACACATATACTGAGCATCTAGCAATAAAGGAGAAAATAAGGTGAGGCATTCAGTTATATGTTGGACAACAGCAAAAGAGGCCTTTCCTCCCCACCCCCAAATATAGTATTACACAGTAACTGCATTCTAGAAATGTTCTTTACTATTACAAACTGCTCATTGGCTTTGGTTCACGACTATAATAAATATTTTCTCCAAAAAATAATAAATAAATAATAAGGATTCTGCCTTCTTCATCAAGAACAGCAGGAGATATGCATACAATTATTCCAGATATTATTCCCATTTCTTTAGCAAGTAAAAATCATACGACAGGACATTAGGATACTACAAATTTATCCTTTTTATCCTTTTGCATTCTTTTAACATATATTCTTCTGAATAATCAAATAGTCATTTACCTAAGTTTAAGATAATTGATCAAAAACCTCACAGACTGCCAGTATAATCTAAAAGTGGAGAAGCACCAAATTTGGATTTGAGATCTACGGGTGGCTGTCTGGCTTTCATATTTACTGGTTATATGTCGAACAAATAACTTAGTAAAGAAAACTTAATAAAGCTAAGTATCATTACTGTTTTTATGCTACTACTTAATGTCTACTCTAGTTACAATAATGAAATATGATATTGAATATATAAGAACTATAATTAACTATAAGCCCAGAATGGTAACATTAGATTAAATGTGAAAGGACCTAATTTGTTCATTTTTTCAACAAATATTTATCAGTGCTCATTAAAATATAGAACTGTTTATATAGTTCTATGTTAAAATTCTAGTTACATATTAAAATATATGGCATAAACTCAATTATTACTCATGATGCTCAGCTGGTAAAAAGCAAGCTAAGGAATGCACTTTTGAAGCTTCAGATCTTAGCCTTTCCCTCCCACATAAAGGTGTCATCTTCCTTTAGCACAATGAGTACACTAAAATTTTTAAAAGATAAGGTGTTTATTAAAAGTAAAATATATGGAAAACTGTCACAGGCCATTGTTAAAACAACTACAAAGAAATATATATATATATTTATATTTATGAAGTTCTGGTAGAGCCACTTTAAATAGAAGAACTGCTTCTGTTTCGAGAGATGTTTGCATTTTATGTACAAATAGGGCAAGAATAATGGTGATGACGATGATGGTGGTGGTGGTGATGGTAATGATGATGATAATGATGATGATGACGATTTTATCTAACAGTCATTGAGAACGTCTCTTTGCCAGGCATATAAGTGATTCCACATTGCATAACTGCCTTAATTAAATCTCACCATACTCAATGAGAGGTCTCCATTTGGCAGATAAAGCTGAGGCTTAGAGTGGGTAATTTAATTGCTCTTGCTTGTTTCTTTTTATAGTTCTCAGATCAAGTAGTCACATTTTGGGAAATAATCATGCATGCAGTGTTTCCAGGAAAAAAAAAAAAAGATTCAACAGGTGTTATTTATCTGTCTTGAAAATTCAAAGCCTATCATAGTACAAGGAGCTTGATCTTTGGCATAAGACAGATCTAACAACCCAGCTCCATCCCTTACCAGCTTTGTCATTTTTGGCAAGTGAACAAATATCTCTGAGCCTGTTTTCTCAACTGCAAAATAAGATAATAAAATCTATTTTATGATTTCTTTTGGGAGGGAGTCAAGATATTATATACAAAGAGCAATATTCAAGAAATGCAAGATGGTGTTATTTAAACCTGAGTTGAAGCCAGATAAAACAGAGATAAAGAACTCCTATTTCTCTGCTCAACATAAATTTTTCAATCATATGAGATAGACTGATGCACCAGAAATTCAGCTGCATTACACCACTGACAAAGAAACACTTTTAACAGAAGCTCATAGTATGCTGTGAGAGCATAGTAAAGATTAATTCTAACTTGCTTAATATTTTACAAAGAAAGTCATAACATTTTACAAAGAAAGTCATCTACAGATTTAAATATACATCCATGGTTATTCTACAGAAAGTTAAAAAATAATCCCATACCCTCGGAGACATTACGGCTAAGAAGGAATTAGATATCCATTTGTCAGTCTCCTATATTTTCAGACAGGAAATATGAGGACACTCTAAATAAAGGCTTCTGCAAAAATTTGTCACGCAAGTTATTCATAGCTTATAACTTCTCAACACCAGATTTGATAACATCTAGTCAGTTAAGGTTTTCAGGAGAGCAAGAGAATGGGAAGTTTCATCATAGTTATCACATCTGGTTTAAAACAGAGGCCAAGGAAGGTGACACAGAAAATTTGAGGCTTACATATAAATTATTGTTACGGTAGAAATAAAATTCCATATATGAAACCTGAAATGCAACTATTGTAACAGGAGAGTCAATAATTTTAACAGCAATTTGCCTTACTTACTTGACTCTGCAGTTTATAAACTGTGAAAATATTTTTCTGTGATTCCATTAACAATAAATTATATTTTGAGCAAGTGAAATCATGTAATTGGGCTTTTGAGATTGTTTTTTTTTTATTGTTGTTTTGTTTTGTTTTGTTTTAAGCTAATGTCTTAAACTTAAGAACCAAACAGTAAACAAGAAGAAAATGTCACCTTTCTCTCTCGGCACTACTACTGGAGATCTAGTTTATCTCTGAGTGAGCCAGAGAAAGAATAAATCCCGATCAAATTACAAATCTTAAAAGCAATTTCCAATGGGAATTTCACAAATTGAGAATGCACAGCTCCAATACCGATATGTTGTTTATTTTACTTCCAAAATTATTCCACAGTTCCATTCTCTTTTCACATTTATTAAACTTATCATGTCTACAGCCATGCTACCATGAACAAGTCCGATCCCATCTGATCTCGAAAGCTAAGCAGGGTCAGACCTGGTTAATACCTGGTTAATACCTGCTTGGATGGGAGACCAACTAGGAAGATCAGGTGCTGTAAGCGTAAAAACTAAAAAAAATATGGAATTGTAAGCTGACAAGGTCCTTGCAATCTGTGAGGTCAACCAAGGGTTGCCTCACCTAAAAAGTAAAAATAAAAATACATAAACAAACAAACAAACAAACAAATAAATAAATAAAAACACCTCATCGTATAGACAAAGACCATATTTAAACTACTGACTTGTCTTGGAAAACCTTGGACTGTTAAATGGAGGCAATGTAAATGGTTAACTAAAACTGCAAAATTTTAACACTTAGAATATTTGCTTTACCAAAAGAGAATTATTTTATGTAAAGTTAATCACTTTTGATTTTATATTATTATACTTGCTAGCCTTTTTCCTTCTAGTCTTTCCTTTCTAAAATCCAATTATTTATATTTGGGATGTTCCATTAACTGAGTTTTAATGATCGTTATTCATTATGTACTCAAAGAATTTCAGATAATAATTTTAAAGTGTTTGGATTTCCTTCTATAAGAATCTATAGTTATTTTATTAACTTGAATAAGTAAATAATCAAGAGGAAAATATCATATAGAATGCAACCATCTTATAGTAAACTTTAGTCTAAAAACTACCATGACTAAAAGTAGATGTTAGAGACTTAAAAATCAAAGTGAAACTAAAATTCTTGAGATCTTAGTGCTTGCTATTTTTTTCCTTAGTATAAATAAACTTCATGAATTTACTTTTTTTTTCAACATTTGATGAGGTAGTGAAAGCTGAAAATTCACCTTCAGATATCATAACACTACCCTAAAGAGTTAATAGAGATGTTTTATTAACAAAAGAAGTAACTTGTTTTCTCAAATTACTATGTATGTGTGTGCCTATATATGTGTGCACATATGCCCATACATAATGGCCATATATAAGACAATTTCATGTTAAAAATTGAATTTCATAGTTTTCTCCATTATATTTATAAGTGTGTCATAAGCTAATGAACTTATTCCAAAATACCTACACAACCACTGGAGAATAAAAGGGAAGGTAGTAAAATTTTCTTTTCAATATCAATATTTCTAATTATTACCAAGTACAGCTAATAATCTCTAAACTACTAAAAGGTGTTTAGTAAAATATTTTCTTATAACTTGTCACTTGTAGTCAAATTTCTAACATATGGCATATTTTTATAATAGTTTGACCCAAATAATTCTGCATCCAGTGAGTTTAGTGTTGGATTAATGTCAGTATTTCTTGGTAATTAGATTCAAACCCAGTTGTTTCCCTCTTTAGTGTTTTTATTATGCTTAATATCCTTCTGGGTATGTAGCAGGGAAGTAAAGCATTGGAAGCCTTTTTCTTTCTCTCTAGAGCTGTCTCTTGCAGCCATGTGAAGATCTCATGGTGGCAGCTATAGTAGGGAAAATGATTCAGTCATCTTGAGTGTCTTTTAGACACTGCGTATACACATATTGATTTGGGCTGTTTTACTCAAACAATTCAATCCAGAACTAAGGAAGTCAGATGTTTCTCTGAACCAAAGGATTACATAGGAAGCAATAAACCAAGAAAAACTATTTAATGTATTTGTCTACTATGTGCAAAGGATTGTATTAAGTGCTAGAGGGATGGTGTGAAGTGTAAAATCTTTCAAGTTTGAAGTATAAAAGCCAAGTAGACAGACATGGATCCCCTATCGCAGCTCTGCTGAGAATTTGGGCAAAACACTACATTTCTTTAAGCTTAGTTAAAATTTAAATTCCAGATATAACTTCCCTCACCCACAAGGAATTTATAATCTGATTAGCACAGACATGTGATCTCAAATTAATGTAATTCAAGGTAAAGCATAATAAGGCTTAGATGAGTGCCTGAGTGCCATCACTATGTCATTGCATAGGAGGAGCCTAAAATGGTTATACTGTGAACGCGTTTATTACCTCTGTTTTTTGAGATAACATCTGTGGTATATCTATAGATTTTCATTTAACATTTAAAATTATTTATTGAACACTTGCAAAGCACTAGGCAGTGTTCTAGGGGCCAGGGATAAAGAGTAAACACACACCTACACACATACACACGCACAATCTCTATATACAAATATCCCTCATTTCATGGGACATGCAGTCTGTTGAGAGGAATCAAACAATAAATAAAGGAAACATAGCAAGGCAGATGATGACAAATGTTATGAATAAACACTAAATATCCAGAAGAAGATAGAGAACATTATGGGGAAAGGTAAAGTGGTATTGCTATAAGGTCTTATGAGCCATTTCAGATATTTAAGCCTTTACTCTTAATAACTAGGAAATCACTAGATTTATATGGAAAAGACACATGTTACTATTTATTTATTTATTTATTTATTTATTTATTTATTTAAATGCCTGCGGCACCTAGGTGGTCTCCCATCCAAGTACTAACCAGACTCGATCCCGCTTAGCTTCTGAGATCAGATGAGATCGGGCACGTTCAGGGTGGCATGGCCGTAGACCCGACACATGGTACAATTTTAGAACTATCATTTCAGTTAGGTCATCATCAGAAACCTATTTCGAGGCTGTTGCAATATTCTATGTGAGCAATGATGGATAGCGTGAACCAAGATTGTGACACGGGAAGTGTGAGAGGTAGTGGAGAGGTTTTGAAGGTAGTCAGTAGAATTGCCAATAGATTAAATGAGTGGAATGGAGAGAGAGGGAAATCAAAAATGACCACATAGACTATTGAATGTTCCAGTTGCCATTGAGACTGTAGAAGTAGCAAGATTTGGGCATGGAGGTCAGAAGTGAGGCTTTGGAAATATTGTTTGAGAGTCCTGCTGGAACCTGGAAATCTCCTTTTGTGCCCAAGCTATACATAGCCTCATCTAGTTCCCTTTCCAGCAAAGTTGTTATTTGGATGAAATAGGACTGTGCCAATGCCCTCAGGATAGAGTGGATCCCTTCCTCATTCTGCCTGTGCATGGCCCTTAAGCCCTGCACTGGATTTCTACTGATAATAAACAACTGGAAACACTGTGTGCTGTATAATATAGACTCAGCGACCATATATGATCACGACTCTCGAGTAACAAAACAATGGTTCTCTCAAATACCGAGCATGTCCAACAGTGATTTGACACAGTACTTACATCTAAATTCCTGTGCATCCATGTCTTCAAATTAGTTTTTTACAACTCTCTGAACTTAAAAAGCTTCCTCTCACAATTTTTTTTTTTTTTTGCTTATGAAATCTTTTGTAAAATTGCCTTTGTTTTTCTTTCAGTATGCTCTAAATCTTAATTCTTTAGGATGAATTACTCATTCCACAGTAAATGAATAATCAGTTTTTCATTTGAGGAAATGTCGATTAATATTCAGACAGCTCCATATTATGCAAAATAAATGTCCCTGGACAACAAGTTGTTAGTGAAATAAATTAGAGGAAACTTGCCAAGTCTGGAGCACCATCAGAAAAACCTAGGGCGGAGTCTTCAAATATTTAGACTTTATTCCCACCTATATGCCAGCCAGCCCCCAGTGAAATTCTTTTTCTGTGATTCCAGGATGGGCTCTGGAATCCATATTTCACATACACTCTCCATCTGCCCTGATCAGCCAAATATAGGAATCACTTGACAAAGAACCTTTTTAATGCCCCTAAAAATAACCCTGATCACATGATATGAAATAGACAAGAAATAAAATTAATTAGTAAAAATCTTCTTTTGAAATCATTGCTCTTAGATTAGCTTTTAAAAAAATAATCTTTTTGTATTATATATCAAACTTTATTTGATATGAAAAATAAACATAACTTGATTTATATTTTATATGTAATCTATTCTCACCGTCAATGAATCCCATTTTTCTGGCATAGTATTTTTAAATCACATATCACTTTTTGGTGAAAAAAATGGTTTAGCCCTATTTATTTGCACACAAATATGAATGTTTTGTACCACATTCATTCCCTGAAGCGTGGGAAGGAGAGGATTTGGAATCTGCAACATCGCCTACAGTTAATTTAATTATGATTGAATATTTGGTTAGGGACAAAATAAATTCAATGAAGCATTGAAATCAAACATCCCTTTAATTAAATTGGAAAAGAGACTGACTTCGTCTTAGATATTGTTTATTTTTATTAATAGAATGAGAATATTATGTCTCCAAAGGAGGCATCATAATTTCTGTGAAATAAAGATACTTCTATTCAGCTGCATTGTTTATAAGCTTGAGTTTGGCCCATGTCTCATCCAATTCAATATTTCAAAACAAAGACTTTTAAAGCACGAAATACTACATAAGTTATTATTGTTACTGAAATTTTATATAGTAATTTGCACACTTGCAAATAGTACATATGAACTTAAATCACGAAGATTTAGAAAAATTCACAACCTTCAAAATGATTGGCCCTTTCTAACCTCACTTAGATGAAACAAGTCCTATTCAATTGAGAGAAACCGTGCAGTGGGCTTTCTCATTAATTAAAGCGCAACTTATAAAACTTTTATCTCATTGATAACTTAGCTGTGTTTTTAAATGTGAATGTCATAATAAGAAATACATTTTACTACATAAACCACTATATACATCCCCATCTGTACCTAACTCTCATAGTTAAATTAGTCATCTGTCTCAGTAAATATTTGAATTGGTTATTTGTACATGATATTCAGATTAGAAAGATTTTTTTTTTGTTACAAAGAAACATTTAGATATATACTGATACTTCAATTAATTTCAAATAACACTACACGGTCATTCATACTTAAGCAAAGTCTAAATGACCGTTAGCAAATGCCTCTCTCTAAAATGGCAATTTCTCCTATAGAGTCTATTACAAATAGAATATATCATACAAATAGCACAATGGGGAGTTTTCACAATGGTAATGACCCACCCCCACAATCTGTTCCATGTGATTTAATTTTTTGAACTCATTGGTTTATAAATAATATTTCTAACATATCTATTTGCTGATTCACTGGTACATATTTGTACGGGTCATAAAATAGTAATTGTTTCAAGACAGGTTATCTATGGCTTCTGGACATGCTTTCTTCAAAAGAAAAAAATTTTGTTCTTTCACAAAAACTAAAGTCTGAAAGAAAAAAAGACTAATTGAAGTAAGACTTATATGGTATCCAAATGGAATTAACACAGGAAAATGCAAAGGAAACGAAAACATTAAAAAGACTGGTCTATATAGGGTTTACCCTAAGTATCAATAGTTATGTATTTAGCTTATTTTATTCCTTACCTCAAATTTTCTATTTTCCTTCTCCCTTTCCACTCTTCTTCAGATTTCTACTCCATCCTAGAAAAACACTGGATTTATTTTTAATTAAAAATTTTATCTTATATTTAAAAAAAATCCAAGTCAAAATTTAAATTTGTGAACATAAATAATGATAGAATGAACTGTTCATAATAAGTTTCAATAAAAACAAACTATCTTTAAATGGAGAGGTGATTTATGTGGAGTTTTGGAACATAAGTCTATCAACATAAAACTGACACTTTTGGGGCTGGCTCAGTAAAATGAGGAACCCTAAATACCTCAGCAACCCAAAAATCCACTCAACCATACATTACTTTCCCTTTTATTCAATATAAGACACTCAAGTAATCTCAATATTTGTGGTCAGCAGGAAAGGCATGTGGAATAATACTATGTACATGTATATAGATTCAATCTTTAAAAAGTTTTCCCTCACTTTAGATAAGTCTGAACAAATGTACAATAAATAGATGAATGAGAATCCATAAGGGTTTTGTGTGCCATATTCCTACTTTGGTTCCTAGATATTAATTTTCCTGGAAACTACTAGAACACTTTGTTCTCACAGAGAATACATGACCCCTGTTTGGCTGGAATCAGAAACCATTAAATTATCAACACATTGAAACCAAAGGTGGACATCTTAAATAATTGAAATGATTCTGTTCACATGATTTCTTGGAATTACAGTGAAAATTATCTGGAGAAACTAATTTTTTTTTGAAAATTTTGATATTTTGTTTTAAACAGATTAGAATTAAATGTTCAATGTTTTCATAGTAATCATTTCCTGTCAGCATTAAATCAGTTTTCTATATTTAGAGTTAATATTACAAGATCTGGACTTACTCCTATCAAAGCACACATTATTTTGAAATTATGTGTATCGCTCATGCATTTCCTCAACCAGCCTAAAAATATCTCAGTGCAGGATTGTCTTTTTTAGCAATGGATTTTAACACCTAATATAAAATACACAAGCACATCTTAATAATAATAATAATTAAAAGATAACAATATACAACATTAAGAGCCCAGACACTAAATTTTAAGTGCTTAATGAATCTTAAATCATACTAATCCTCTGATGCTATCATTACACCAATTCTACAAATGGATAACTGAAAAACAGAGAAGTTATGTAACTTACCCGGAATTAAAATTGGTAAGTGGTAAAGCTGATATTCTAAACTACGGAATCTACACTCCTAGACATTATGCTATAATGCTTTGATTATAAATAAATGCAGAATAAATATTTACTGATTGGACAAATAAATGTGACCTTGATGTGGATGCAAAATGCAGTCAGGCAGTAGAATTCGTTATGTAGAAGAGAAAATAGTATGACGAGGATCTAATCCAAACAATTGATCTTGAGATAGGGTATTTGTTAGATTTGTGATATTTCCCAGATTTGTGATATTTCCCAGCTTTGTTGGGATGTTACAGATACCTTTTTGTGGGGTGGAATGTTACTCATAGTGATGTATAAAATTCTAAAATCCTATCAGGAATTGAGACATACCAGATCCCAGGAGCTGAAAGCCCTGGGACTTTCTATTGGAGGAGTGAAGTTAGGTTCTGTTGGAGGAGTAAAGGTAGGAGATGATAACTTAGGAATTAATTAAATATGTAAATAAGACAAGATATATGTAGTTAAATATGTAAATAAGAAGAGAAGAAGGGAAATCAATTAAGTTGCAAGAATTGAATATTTAAGTCATGGTTAAATAAAGCTTTGTATTGTATTAGGACTATCTGTTAGAGCAATAGCCTCACTAAATGTGATTGATGTGGACATGTGTTGAAGCATTATATAAAGCTGCTGTAGAAATTTCCTAAGGAGACTATTTTATTGTCTACTTGCTAAATATTTATTTAGTGTGACTTCCTTAATACAATTTGTAATCAGAAAATGATGTTGCATTTAACGTTTTTTAAAACTTCATGATTTTTTCAGATATTTATCATTTTTTTATTTAATTTTATTATTAGTTTCAAGTATACAGCACATTAGTTAGACATTTATATAGTTTATAAAACAATCCCCCGATTGCTCTTTCTCTCCTCTGGCTCTCCACCTAGCCATTACATTAATGCTTACTGCATTTCCTATGCCGTGCTCCCCATCCCTGTGACCATTAATCAGCTACTGATCTGTACTTCCTTAAGTCATCACCCCTTTCTCCCAGACCCACAACTCCCCCTCCTCTCTCCCCGTCGCCAGGTTGTCCTCTATATTTATGCAGTTCATAATTTTTAAATTATGCTCATACCACAACAAAAACTGCTATTCTCCCTAAGGTGTGAACCTTGCTAACTTCTCTGTTCTGATATGTGCAGTATGACCCACAGGGATATAGCTGCTGCTACAATTTAGTCTTTTCTTCACATGAAGCCCAAACTCTTTTTTATGTAATTATACTGAGTTATTAAAATTATTTGGTAGACATCAACTTCATTGCATGCATTATATACATTAACATTTTTTAAAATCATAATATTTAGAAAATTTATGTATGTCTTTAAAAGCAGCTGCATGTATAAATTACACTCACAATCTAAGATCTTTTCATGCTAGATTCCTAAACATTTTAACATTTATTAATAATTGCACATTTGACATCTAAATAAGTAAGATAACGGGCCATGACATTATTGCACATACATTATGTAATTGAATATGCGTGTTAAAGAATGTGCATTACAATATAGGTATTTGACATGTAATTCTGAATTAAGACCTCAAGTCATCTATTTACTAATAATTAGACAGTACATGCATGTTTATTTCTGTGTTTGCATGTGCATGTTTAGGCCTCTGTTCATGGATGTGTGGCAAATGAGCTGAAGTATTTTGAATTATAGATATATATATATCATATTCAGAAAGACCTTTCAATAGTCTTCATTTGTGAGTTTCATAAAAATTGAAAATAACCCAAGCATCATGATCTAGTATATGCTTTCAGCTAATGATTTGGCATCTATTTTGTTCATGAAGTAAAAGTAGCTAGGGTTTAATAAACGCATATAAAATATGTGTCATGCCCACATATTTCAATAATGTACCAAATTAATGAGTTTATATATTTATTTTAGAATAAAGCCGGCAGCCAATTTAGAAGGTACCAAGGTAAATGGAGGGCTTTGAGTACTTTGTTGACCAGATATTCTGGCAGGACCAAATTCTGGCAAAGTTAGTAGACAGATGAAGCTTAACCAAGGTGCTTTCTCTTGTTAAATTCTTGCCCCCAAGGCCTTCCCTCTTGTTGTCTTCTTTGGTTTATTTTCTCTGAGCTAGTTTTAATTGACTAAATATTGGTAATTCTTAAATGTTCATCTCCAGCCTTGATCACTAACGTCACATCAAACGTGAAAGCCCAGTCACTTATTTAACATATTCATTTGAATGGCATAGATCTAAATTTATCATGTCTGAAACAAAGGTTTTGACTATTATTCATTAAAATGAAATAGAATTCAATATCACTGATTGCTCAAGCCAGTGCATTCAATTTGATTTACCAAAGATCCCTCCCTTGTCTAAGTATTGACTGTTATTCATTAAAATGAAATAGAATTCCATACCACTGATTGCTCAAGCCAGTTCATTCAATTTGATTTACCAAAGATCCTTCTCTTACCTAAGTACTTTTTATATCTAGTCTGTCTGCAAGTCCTTTCAGATGTACCTTCCAAATTTATTTTGTGTCAATTTACTTCTCTTCATCCTTATACTTTCTACATAGTTCATGCCACCATTACTTCCTACTGTAAGTCACGAGATCAACCAACTATTCAGTTTATATTCAGATATAATGGCCAATGTTCATTCTGACTGGTTGGTGACTTTTCTAATTGATAGGTGTCAAAGCTATAGAAGTTGTTAAATGTTTTGAATCTTATCCCTGTCTAAGTGTTTTCTTTGATTCCTGTTTTATTACCTTCAGTATATTTTATATGTCCTTGATGACAGCATTATTTATCTAAAATAAATAATGACTTGTATCACTCTCCTGCTTAAAACCCTATAAAGGTTTCTCATTGCTTATAGAATAAAATCCTAACTCCTAACTTTGGTTTAAAAGCCCTGTATAATTTAGCTCAGCCTACATTGTAAATCTCTTCTCTTACTATTCTTCCCTCATTACCAGTGCTCCATGCAAAATAGCCTTCTTTCTATGCCTGGGACACTCCAAGCTTTTACTTATCTTTATACTAACTGACCCTTCTGCCTGGACCATTTTCTCCGTTCCATTCACTTGACCTGCTCCATCTCATCCTTCACGACTCAGCTCAAATGTCATCTCCTCAGAGAAGCCTTCATAATCTAAAACGGCCAGTCTTTATTTGATTAACCTCTTTATGTTTAAATTGATCTTATCACAATTTATTTGTCTTCTGCTTGTGAAGACATGGATATTTATTTATGCTGTATCCTTGTGTCTAGTGCGTAGAACACAGTACATGCTCAAGAAATACTAGTTGAATTCTTTAGGTCAGTGGTTCTCAACTGGGAGCTCTATTTTCTAATGAATTCATTCAACAAGTATTTCTTGAGCACTCACTGTGTGTCAGGTGTCTTGCTAGATGTTGGAAAACTGAAATGAAAGATAAAGTCTCTGACCTGAAAGCTCTCATAGTCTAAAGGGGAGATATCTCTCTTGTCAGACAATTACAGCACTGTGATGGAAAATGCTAAATTAGAGGTAAGCACAGGAGCTATGGGAAAAAAGCCAAACTAACCCAGAATAATAATGGCATGAGAGAGCTACTAAGAGACAGCCTCCATATGAGGTAATTCCTGTGCTATCTTGATGGCCAGATAGGAATGGCTGTCATGCCAGAAGTATCATGCCTCTTACGACTGCAAGATGCTGCCACACCAGGCAGTTTGGGAAATCTAAAGCCAAGAGGACTTTGGGACACTCTTTGACCATGCAAATCAGGTGGAACCCACTTTGTCTAAGTAAGGGGCCAGTTCTAATAATGATACTGCCACACTGTGGATAAACTCAGGCCCAGGGAAGTTATATGCTAGTGTTTCTTTATTTGTCTTTCTTCCTGTTAGACTGTGAGAAGTTTAAGAGAGCCTCGCACCCAGAAGAAACTGAAAGAGGTGCTGGAGAGGAAGGATATGAGGGAGGGGGGACCAGTTGTCCAAGACAGCAGTTTTTTGTTATAAGGAGTTAACAAAATAATGACATACTTTCAGAGTTTGGGTTATTTTCTGCTATCAAGTATGTCCAATGGTTGGCAACTTTTGGAACTATTTGAAATCTGTTTAAAACAGAGAAAATTGCCCAGATTTGTGATTTCTTTGTGGTTTTCCTCCTATAACATTTTTGGTGCAAATATCAAGCCTTATAAACTGGCAGACAATGCAACAAAGCTGAATGGAAACTGGCTGATTTCAACTTTATTATTTGAGGTCAAAAAGAAATGAGGCTTGAAATAGCAGCCACCAGGTCTGAACTCACCAGGAATCAAATGAGTCAGATTTGGTCTGAGCTTAATAATTTAGTTTTATTAGTTCTTTTT
>NW_024340692.1:9156816-9332494 GCF_902729225.1 Pteropus medius
AAGAAGAAGAAGAAGAAGAAGAAGAAGAAGAAGAAGAAGAAGAAGAAGAAGAAGAAGAAGAAGAAGAAGAAGAAGAAGAAGAAGAAGAAAAGAGGAGGAAGAGGAGGAGGAGGAAGAGGCGTGGGAGGAGGAGGAGGAAAGTTAATAAGATAATTTTGGAGCAGAGATTTCATAATCAGTTGTTTTTTTTCAGTCTTGTAACTGTCTTGGTAGCGATTATGGCCATTTTTTTTCATTCTACTCTGGGCTTAATTTCAGTCTGCATTTGACCAACCATATTAGAAATGCATCAATAAATATATTGATTATACGGTGGTATTTTCTGAATCTGTTTTAAGATTGTAGTTAAGAGAAAGCCAGAGATAAGATCTTATTTTGGCACAAAGAAACACATGTGTATGTATACATATAACCTTATTGGTGTATGTAAACAACATTTAATGAGGAATTATTTTATAAATAAAATATCTACCTTTTCTTTTTTCCAGATGTGCTCAAAGTATTTTTTTTTTGTACTAATACCTCTTCCATGATAATGTCTATTGTTGCATCAAAGGCATCTATGCCATAATACTTTATCATGCCTGATGCACACTTAATTTTCATATGGCTCATTGTCCTTGCTTCCTTTGCATAGATCCAGATAAAATACCATTTCATCTTTGCCTGCTTTATGCTTTGTTTACCAGTCATAATGATTCCCTCGCAATTTCGGTAGTTCCCTCACCACACCCCATCTTTTAGACAAAATACCTACAAAAACCAAAAGCTGTCCATTGATTAATTTACTTTTTCCAAGGTGTGCCTTAGCTTAGATATACTCCATTTCTTCTATATGTCTGATTTTACATCACTGTCCCCCATATCACCACTACCCCTTCAATTTGATTAACCATGATTCATTGTGAATATTCCTATTGAACCCTTGTCAAAATAATTTTTATTTGTTCTAAATTTGCATTTGATAACTAGAGTATACCCTTCAAAAATGCTATATTGCTTTCATACTGGAAATATTCTCTAGTATAATTTGACATAAAATAAAGCAAACTGTATTCTTTTATTTTGAAAAAGCCTAGGTTTCACTCTAGAAAGTGCAATTGCTTTCTAATCCTTAATTTTGGTAAGAAATTGTGTGTTCCGTTTTTATCAGTCTATTATCTGATTACTTAAATAGCAACATATGGCTTTTTCGATGCCATTGGAAAAAACTTTTGTCTCCTAGGATATATTGTATGTAGCTGGGTCAGCAGAGTTCTGTATCAGCTTTCTGATCTGGATTACAATAAGACTCATGACTTTGTGCAACATGTAGCTGGCAGTCTCCTTAAAATTGATAGTTGATATAGGACTAATTCTACTGAAGAATTAAATAAATGATTTTCATTATGCCATGCCTGAGGAACGTTGGAAAGAACACATGCCGTCTGCTGAAGAGGAAACTGCTAGCTTTTCAAAGTGCTGCCTCAGTACCAATAGTGGGTTTTTAACACCAGAATTAAATTTTTATACCTGAATCAGAACTACATGACACAGATATCATGAAACCATGTCTACATGATTGTCCCAAAATCTAATGACAAATGAAAATATTTGTGTTTTGGTATTTGTTAAATGCCGGACTTTTTTTTTTCCTCTAAAAATGGAGAATTCTGCATGAACAGAGCAGTCTTGCTTTAATTTTTATTTCTTTTTCTTTTTATGAGTCTCAGGCTTGCTATTAAAAAAAAATGTCAAGTGATTTTATATATCTTATAGAGTAGTAATGTCATTGTCCATATGTTACATCCTCTGAAGGTATATTTCTTTCAAAATAAATAGCAGTAACTTTATTATTGATGATGAGTTACCCTTTATATGCATAAATTCATCATTGGAGATAGGGTTGGGGTTTGCTTGTTTATCCTGGGGTGAGGGAGATGAGTTTTCTCAGAATTGTTCATACTCTTGCACATTACCCCATGCACTGGCATGAACATTAGTTGGGAGTATGGATGAAGACTGTTTCTGTGAAATAGAATGTAGCTAAACAGGAAACACAGCATTTCAATCCAAAGTTCTCCGGACAGCTGAGCCAACTAACCAAATGTCCTTGCCATGTACTGTATCAAGTATCTTAGCACTCCGCATGGGAGGGTGCTTAGAAACTGTCAAGCTTAAAATCCTCTTAAACATTTAGTTAAGACTATGTTTTTGGTGCATAAGAATGTAAAATAAAACCCAACATAGAGATTTGACTGAAAAGGAAAAAAAAAATAGAATAGTGCTTCTTCAGGGTTTTAAGCTTTCAGCTAACTCAATTCATAAGTTTAGGATATTTACTTACTTGGCCATTTTATCATATATTATGATTCTTATTTTAAATACATATTATTGATTTTTGTATTTATATAGATAGCAGTGAAAAAATAAATAAAAGTGGTTTTTTTTCTAAAAGGCTAAAGCAGCCCTATATAGTTAAATCTTTTCAAAGACTAGACCTCGTGTAAGTATTGCTTCCCTTTATATCAGTAAAGCTAGAAATAATATCTGACAGGTAACGATGATTCTTTTGTACCATGTCATTTTATTGTAGGATCTTAGGGAACCAAATGTCACTGAGAGACATATGAAGTTTGCAAATGTTAATAGTGAAAGCACTTTTTAGGCATCTATTTTTTTTTTCTAAAATATATGTTTGGCATAACTCCTGAAAGTAGAGTAGTAAGAGGGATCTTCCTCATTTAATAATTTTCTGGGAACATTAAATAAATGGTAATAGTGACTTTTGATATTCATTGAACATTTCTTTGTTTTATAGACTACAAGAATCTTTAGAGTAATTCGTGGGTCAAACAGTATTGTTCTGTATGCGAACCAAATATATATCTGGTCCAGTTCTTCACAGGAATTGAAATTTCTAAGTAAATTAAAATGTAGATCACATTTTCATATGTGGTTGGTGATTATTGCAGGATCTGCGTCATTTTCTTCAAGTGCTATTTACTACAAGAGAAATTGTTCTAACTTCTTAATAAATATTTGAACTGAAAATTTGATTCTTAAAGGTGTTATATGACTTCTATAAGTTTTATTTTCTCATCAATAAAAGCAAATAATAATAGAATCTATCTCACAGCATTATTGAGACAGTTAAATGAAATAATTCACAAGGGTGCTTTATATAATGCTTGGCACCTAATAAGCAACCAGTGAGTGCTAGCTCTTAGTTATATTTTAGTTTCAAGCAAGAAAGAGTTTCTAACAATAACACAAACTTCCTTGGAAGTATTTAGGCTTAGACGTCACCGTTTGTTGAAGTATTGTAGAGAAGATCCTTGGAAAGCTTGTCCTACCTAATGTAGCAGTTCTCGAATCTAGTTCAGAAAAGAATTTCTGTGGGAAATTTTAAGCTACAAATATCAGAGTACTATTCTAAACCTACTCAATCAGATTTTTGCCACTCTTCAGATGATTTCCATTTCATGACTGAGAAACACTTGTCTAGATAACTTCTAGAATACTATCCAATTCGGAGAGTCTGCAAATCTAGGTCTAAATCTAAAGAGGTAGTTTTTATAAGCAATGAAGCCATGCACAGCTTTGATATTTGATAGATTTTTACATTGCCCCAAATCTCATACATGTACATGTGAATGAATAATAATGTATGCTAATGGGGAGTGCTGCTGAGTTCACTGGAGGAATTTTTTTTTTTCTTTAGAGTTTTCTAAAACACCACAAGTGCTTAATGGCACATGTCGTCATGGTCTCCTTATAATTACTGATTCAGCATTTCCGAAGCTGATATTGCCCTGGACACTGTTCTGCAAGATGTTATAAAGAAGCCACATAAATAATATCCTTATTCGAATAAATTTGGGGGACAGTTTCCTTCAGTCTAGTACTTCTTTTCTCTGTGACTTCTCCAAGACTTTACTGTGACAACCTGCTTTGCAAATCTCTAGGAGAGAGGTATAATCAGGCACATCACAAGATATATAGACATAGGTCCTTTATTAGGTGTCTACCTACTGGCATCCTTCAAGGAAAAATGTTTTACAGAATACAGTTTAGAAAATGATATGGCTGCAATCATTATATCCCAAACACAAATTTAAAATGTTAAATAGTTTGAGATACAAAACATGACACATACAGCTTCAGTAGTCATTTAATCTTGCAAAGTAAATGGCTTTATGAAAATATTTATGAGATACTGAAGCTATATCTGGATTTCAATATGAATATCTTGAAATTTGTTTTGAAAAATAGTTTTTTTAAAAATACATTGTAATCCAAAGTGGTATTGCTTCACTATTTTTTGCGTAACCAAATTTCTGACACACTGGTAGAGAAGCTCACTTTTTTTTCACTTTTTTTTTTTATTATTATTAAAAAGCAACAGATAAAGACCACACCAGCTTGTTTTAGGAAGGCAACTAATTGGTTTACACAGAAATTTATAGTCCAGTAACTAGCTCAGTAAACTTATGAAGTAATAGACAGTCATAACAGATAATTTTTAACAAATTCATTTCATTTCTGCAGAGAACCCAGTATGCCATACTAAAGAACATATAAATTTAGCCAGGTATTTTTCATGTTACTAAAGAAAAAAATTACAGATATCTCCATTAATCTGAATGTCTTAGTCTTTCCATGTGACATAGAAATACATGAACCTTAATATGTTTTTAGATAAATAACATCCTTGTTCATGACAATTTTAGACCACTAACTTTCCTTTGCAACAGTAGAATAAAATATACTGTGAATTCATTTGTATGACTTTTGTCAGAAGTAATAGGAGTGTTGAGTTGTATTTAATTTAAAAATAAAGTACTCTGATAATAATAATAATAACTCTAATAATTAAGGTAGAATAAGCACATCAACCTTCACTGATTATATGGAATCAAAATTATTTAAAAAATAATAGAAAGGGCACAATATTTTTGCCTTACTGCTTTCTAATCTTTTTACCTAATCAATTAAAATTTTATTCTTTTTGAGTGAAATTTTATGGATGAGTAATATTCCCCTATATATTTGTACCACATCTTCTTTATCTGTTTGTCTATCAGTGGACACTTAGGTTGCTTCCATATCTTGACTGTCATAAATGATACTATAATTGTTCGGGGTGCATATAACTTTTTGAAATTGTTTTGGATTTCTTCAGATAAATTTCTGGAATTGCTTGGTCACATGGTAGTTCTATTTTTAGTTTTGTAAGAAACCTCCATACTGTTTTCTATAGAGGCTCCACCAATTTACAACCCCATCAGCAGTGCACAAGTGTTCTCTTTTCTCCATATTCTCATCAACATGTGTTATTTTTCTGGTTTATTGATAATAGCCATCCTGACAGGCATGAAGTGATACCTCATTGTGTTTTTAATTTGCATTTCCTTGATGATAAAAGCAAAGGTGAGATGATAGAGTAAAGCTGGAGATTCTAATCACTTTAAATTGTGCAGGCTAGCAGTGATAGATTTTAAATTCTTGAGAGTAATCATGGACATTCCTGGGAGGTAGATAGGAAGCTAAGGTATAACAAAAAAGTTGCCGGGTACAAAATCACTGTGCATACAATGTGAAATTGGGCAGAATTATTATATTCCCACTTTAATTTCTGCAGGAAGTGATCAGTTAAGTAGGGCTAAATGGATTGTATCTCTTCACTCAATCTGTGACTCCTTGTAGTTTTGGGATCAAACTTGCCGTATATTCTCAAAGTGATAATTTGGTCATATGAATAATTAAGAAAGCATCATTATTATCATATTATTTCTGCAAAAACATATTTAAATACTTTATGGTGAAATGCTTTCAAATCCTGCAGAGTCCCTGTTGAAGACTGTAACAACCATTGTGTTCTGCAATGACCAGAAGACCCAAGGATGTATGATTCTCTGGTCTAAATGTCAGAGGTAGATTTGGCCTGAAGATATTGAAGTTTATGCTTCAAGTCCCTTTCCTGCATGGCCCCATCTAAGGATTTGTACCTAAATGTATAGTTGTAATTTTTAAAATCATTTTCTTCTGATAAAAGTGACCTCCACATTGTATAAACTTCAGATGCCACAAAACCTGGACTCATTACTTCTTATTCTTTCTTTACTTTACCTCTACCATTATATTCAAGATAATATATCAATCTTGTTTTTTAGGCCTCATTATTTCCAAAAATATTACTACTCATAATATTATAATTAGTTTTAAGCTGTAAAAAAGTTTTGACACATTAACATTAAAATAAAGCTTCCCAAGTTCAGTTTATTATAGGAAAGCCCAGAGATCCTTTCTTTTATTCATTCATTCATTCATTCATTCATTTATTCACTCAGGAAACTTTTATTCAATAACTGTGTTGCAGCATGGCTTAATGCAAGTACAAAGATAAAATATAATTGAATAAGAAAAGACCCTGCTTCTCAATTTGTTCACCAACTCTATGCTGGGAGTGAGTATGTACTTAGTGAAATTCTCATTTACAAAATAATTTTAAAGTAGCTTTAAAGTAGAATGCATAGTGCTTTGTGGGGTGTTGCCGTTTCATATGCATTATCTCATTTGAATAATTTTATTATGCTTAAGTACAATACATGTTATAAGTTATTAAAAATGGTAAATTAATAAGTAAAACAAGATGTTAAAAGTATTAAGGCACAATGGAGCTATGTATTACAAATCTAACAATCCTTTTATACTCAAGAATTAATTATTTGAATATAAGTTGAGTGCATCCTGGAAAAAAAAAAATTAATTTCCTGAGCTCTCAGTTGGAAATAGATACTAATTTTAGCTCAGATTTCACTTACTGCTAAAAATTCTTGAAGAACAAAAATCACTTCACAGTTTCTATCCAGTGTCCTGGAATTGTCTTTCTTTCAAGAGTCACCTTCTTTTACTATATTTGAGAAAGAGAAAGTTAGGCTCATGTCTGTCCTGTTCCTCACATCTTAAGATCTTCTCTACCACTCTGACCACCCCCAGGGAGTATTTGTCATTTTTTTGACAAGTATTTAATGCGTTCGTACTATGTACCAGGCATTGCACTAAGTGCCAGGGAGCCTGGAGTGAGCAAACTATGCTTCTGGATTAAGTACGTAATCACAAGCATATCACAAACTGTGACAAATGCTATAAATGAAAAATACAATGTATTAAGAGAAGACGTAATTGAAGAACTCCATCTTCTGGGTGTAGGAGAGCCTTTTCTGTTCTAGTAACATTTAAAGTAAAATCAGAAAGATGAGTTGAAAATAATCATCCCCCCCAACCCCCCAAAAAAGTAGAAAACCACCAGCAATACAGTTATCAAAGTCTAAAAGTAATTTAGCCTGAAACAACATCACAGACTACAAGTAAGGAAGGTGATCTTTTCCACATTCCAATCCAGGGAATTAATCCAAGCTGGGTTTGGACACCCTAAATTCAGTACTCTTTAAACTCTACCCACAAGCATGAGATATAGATAGATCATTTCATAAACATGCAGTTGGAGCAAGTAAAATTCTTGATCGGGGAAAGTCTTGTAATATCTGTGGGGGAAAGGAAGACAAGTCAAGCATCTTTTATCCTCAGTAATGGATAATGAGAGGTTGCTCTAACACATACACATAGATTTTGGACTGGGATTGAGAAATGTCAGTATTCTTGCTGTTAATATGGTTAAGAAATATTTAGCCAAGATGAAATTAGCTTACCCTCCCTCCTTTATTCAATTCTGTTCATGTTGTACCTACTTACCAGACCAAATGCTCCCACTGAGGTTTTCTATCTCAATGAACCCCAAATGGGATTCTCCCTGAGTTAAAGACCTTTTCCAGGTCAAGCCTTCTAAAGAAAGTCCTTATCATTTTACAACTCAGCACATTTATTATTTCGCTATGGAGCTATCAAATAACAGGGCACACAAGCAATAAAAATGCACTCATTTCAACTGTGTGGCAATCAATACTCATTATTGTGTGCACTCAAATCACTCTGAGGAAACCCAAGTGATCTGCATCAGACCTCACAGGAAACATGATTAGCCTGGGGTCTGCTGGTTTTGTTTGCATTAACTAACCTTAAATGACATTTTTTGTGTTTGACAATTTAGATCAATAGGGTGTGGTTTACAGCTCTCCTATTTGCTTTCTCATAATGATCTTCACCATTTTCTTTCACTTGCCTGAAACAATCCATTGATTGGTGAAGATCAAAATACAGAGGAAACCTAGGAAAGAAACCTGTTAGCTCCCATCCTGAATAATCCTTTCTTATATTCTCTTGCTCCAAATATCAGATGTTATTTTTTTTTTTTTGAATACTAAGTTAATTGATACTTAATCATTGGCTATTGCCACATATAAAGAAAACTGAAGCTTTGTTTTACTTTGCTTTCTTGGACAGAATTCTTCAAAGTGTGAAAGAATCACTAAATTACTTTTTAAATTTGTTTAAAAAATTCTTGATAATACTTGGTGGTACCCTGGCAGCAAAAGTAAGAATTCTGTAGTATAATTCTACATGTCACCTGTAACACAGAGTATTAAATGGAGAGGTATGACTGGCAACACTTCCAATTCACATATCTAATAGGTAGTCTCAAAAGTCTGCTCCACTATTAATTTTATAAATTTGGAAGTAGAGTTCTAGGTGTCAGCACTTCAAAGCATCCTTTTACTGGTCACATTTTTTTTTTTCTCCTTATGCTATAGGAATGATTGAATCAGGGGAAAGACCGAGTTTGAATCTTTAGCTTTCCCTACTTTTATGGTCCTGACTCAGAATAATCCTGTTTAGCCTTATTATAATAGTGGAAGCCCCCTCAGGACAAGAATTTTTCCTTTTATTATAGGCACTGTGTATTTGTTAGTACCTTGTGTATGATCACTGCATATTAAATAGTGAATAGATTTAATTGGGCATCAATGGCAGACAGATAATATAGTGGAGAATTCTATACATCTAAGGGGAAGAAGCAGCAGTTAAAATAGAAGTAGTTTGTCTTAAGGTAATCTTATCATCAGGGAGAAAAAGCACATTTATCTTTCCTCATCAAAAGTTTGGGATCCAAATACCTGCTAAAGGAATTAAAGAAGTACAAAACATATTTGCTATGGTCTCATGGATTTTATTTGCTTCCAAGTTATCTTATTGGGAATAAGATTTAGAACTCTGATTTCCTCATAATTTCTTTCACAATTTTATTAAGACTAAAATTCTATGTGATTTTAAGGCTACACATTTATTCTCTTTCTTAAAAGCTTTTCATTTTGCCATTTGATGAATATTGGAAGCAAGTGGATTATCTGGATAAAGAGAATTAGTTGAGGTTTGCATCAGTCAAGAGAGTAAAGCCACCAGAGGCTTTGAAGGCAGTGCCTTACAATATAAATAGTCCTAATCTCCTGCAAGCATTGACTTTTAAGAAAGAGAATTTTCTCAAGGCCAGTGTTTTTAATCAGCTGAATAGATCTGCAACAAGATTGAAAGTAATGCTGGTGATAACAGAAGCAGGCTGTGTAGGAGAAAAAGCAGCTAGTGTCAATGATCTGATTCATGAGGAATGTTAGAAGTTGGAGAGGAGGGGGAAATTAAGAAGTCTCTGAGATCCCCTAACTGTTTCTACCTCTAAAACAGCCATTCAAAGACATCCCTGCCTGAAGTGAAAATGTGCCATTTGGACGGGAGTGAGTTATTAGCTGGAGAAGGGCACCTAGCAACATGCTGAAAAAGTAGATAGCACTTTAACGGTCCTAGTGTATCCATTTTTCATGCCAAAAAGGATCAGTGCCACCTACAAACAGGTGGAATTATTCTAGCATGGCACTGTAGGTAGAGAAGAGAATAGGATATATGTTGTACCAGGGGTGGAGATGCAGCAGTAAAAGTAGATATGGTTACAGTAATATCAGAAGAGAAATGGTTTTGGCCACAAATGTTGGAGTCTCAACTCTCAGTAACGGTGGCCTGGACTCCATTTTTGTACCTGTTTTCTCACAGAAGAGGAAGGAAAAGTGCTTCTGAAATGCTTGTCTTTGATGAGGAGAGGACAGATTTTTTTTTTTTTTTTTTTTAGTATCATACAATTTAAAAAGGGGGAAAAGTAAAGTCAGTAAGTGCCTCCATAATTTTTTCAGATATAGTTTCTTGAATTTATAATATTTTAAAATGTATTCCTTAAGTGTTTCTACAAACAAGAAAAGAATTTTCAGTGGGAAAAGAGGAGCACATAACCAAAATCATTTCAGATCTTGCAAACGATTCACCTTGAAAAACCAGTGGTACATACACGTTTTGCCATGTACTCTTGGGCCAAATTGTTACACCAATACTCCTCTATCCAGGTCACTTGCTAGCAGATGTAAAATGCAGTCTGATAGTCAGTACTTTGGGAACTCTCAAAATGTATATATGGCTTTCAAGAAGAAATTTGTTTAGTATCTCAGTATAGAGTGTCTTGGATGCTCAGAATAGGTATTTCTACTGCTACACTGCATCATGTCTAAATAATTCCAGAACTAAAAATCACTGTGACCTTGGGAACTATCTAGAGAGGCAGGAATCTGTAGGTTTCTGCTCTAAAGACATTCTCAAGTGATTTTATAAAATGATTATTGGATAGTCAACTTCATTGAAAACCAGAATGTATTGAGAACTGTACCAAGTATTGAGAGAAATCATGAATGAATGAATGAATGAATGAATGAATGAATGAATGGAGTTACTTCCTCTGATTATAACACTTTTCTTCTTCTTTTTTTTTACTCAGTTTCACCTCACTTTCCCTGCAAAGACTCTTGATTCCCCCTAGGCTAGGTCATATCCTCCTGACCCAGATAGCTAGATAGCTAATTTTATCTTTTGTTTTCTTTTTTTGCTACTAGACTGTAAATTCTGTGAAGACATATGTGGCATCAATCTTTCTCTGAGTGTATGCACAAGGATCAGCAGACCTTTTCAGTAAAGAGCCAGATAGTAAATATTTAGACTTTGTTGCAGTTTCTGTTGCAACTACTCAACTCTATCATAGTACAAAAGAAGTCACAGACAATATGTAAACAAATGAGTGTATTTCCAATAAAAACCTTGTTTACAAAACAAGCCATGGCCAGAATTTATCCTGTACCTGATAGTTTGCTGACTCTGGCCTGATACAAAGCTTGCCACAGAATAGTGGTTCAGCAAGAAGGACTTTCAGTAGTACAGGCTGAGTTGATGGTGGTCTGCAAACAGAGAGAGAAGAGAAGAATGGATTTGAGAGCTTTGTTTGGTGATCAGATGATTGGTAGTTTGATCTGAGGCAGGAAAGGAGAAGAAAACAAGTTCAAATTTTTGCTTGAGCACTGGCCTTAAGGAGATATTTATGTAAAAACAATGGAACTGAGTATGTTAGCAGAAGTGGGGAGGAGAAATGAGTTATACTTGGGGCATACTGAATATGATAAACCTGTGATACATTCTGTAACTATAGTTCTTAAACTTTAGTGTGCATCAGAATTACCTAGATGGCTTGTAAAAACACAAATTCTGAAGTCTCACATCCAGAGTTTCTGATTATGACATGGGGCCCAATAATTTGAATTTCTATCATGTTTCCAGATGATGTTGAAGAGGCTGGTCTGGAAACCATCCTTTGAGAACTGTCCTAGAGAGACGTGCCAGGGTTTTGATTTGGATGTTATCACTATTGAGAGTGAATGAAATAGAGAAAAGACCAAGGACAGAGTTTGAGGATGCAAAAAATGTGATAATACACATATTACTATCCCTAAAGCAGAGATTTAGAACCCTTTGAGATTAAGGCAAAATTTTCTTCATTTTTCTTATATCAGTTTTCTTTCTGTGATAAGAGCCATGATGTCAATTCTGTTCCATTCCAACTTTGAGTCCTATAGTTTCTCCTTGGATCTCCTGGTGTGGTACCAAGCTCATTTGGTCCAGTCCTACCAAATCCACCTCACATTGCCTTTCTTCTGTGTCCATGGCCTCCATACAAATAGCTCTCTCATCTTCAATCTACATATCAGTTATCAAGCCACCTTTACAATTGTTCCCAGTATACTCCCAGATTTTCCCACTCAGACTGGGAAGGCCACCATCTCTAAACAGAATAAAAAAAAAAAAATAGATATTGTTATTAAACATCTTCATTTCCACCTACTAGCAGAAAAATGAAAAAAAATATTGGAAAGATGTCAAGCAAGAAAACTATAAAAGGAGACCTGAAACTTCAAGCTTTGTGGTTAATATTTGTATTAATATTAATAAAACATTAATATTTGTAGGAAACGTCTTGTAAATCTTTCTACTACTAAAATCAGGGAGCTCTGTCAGGCTTAGACTATCTTCTCTGTTTTTCTTTCCTTGTAGCTCTTCTTTTCTACTCTGCATTATAACTATTATGGTTATTAGATTAACAATTATATTGATAGCCACTGTTCATTGAATGCTTACTGCAAAGTGTGTGTACTGCTTATATACATTTTCTTATTTTATCCTTGTGACCACCATTAAGATATTTTTGTAACTCCATTTCAAAGAGATTCAAAAAGGCTAATTAACTCACTCAACATAAAATGATTAATAAAAAGCAGTGAGAGAATTTAAGCTCAGACCTGACTGGCACCGAGCCTGTCTTTCAGACCACTTTTCAGCATCTCAGATTTTCTCACTCCTTCCTGCAATTGTCAAACAAAAATTCACAGATGCTGCATTTTTAAGGACTTTGCTTCTGATCTCTACATGGATATAGATAAGGTATAACAAGCTTAGCAAGTTTCCAAAGCTGAGAAACTGTTTTAAAATTCTCAGTATCCTGATCCATAGCAGGATATAATCTTATAGATACAGAGGCCCAATTGGAAGACATCCCTCATCATTTATTGCTGAAAAAGGAGCTTACTACAACTTCCCCACCACAACCCCACATCATCATGATTCTCGCCTAGAGAAGAATAGACTGACTACTACATAAAAGACTACTGCCCTTTTCTTAGCACTTTGCAAGGAGTGGGAGTGGGGAAAGGGAAACTGAGTTCAATTTGATGAGATGCCAGTCATACAGATCTCTGAGTAGAGATCAATAATAGATGCATGCTCATCTTAAGTATTTTTTGCATTCCTTTGCTCTGAGTAACATTTATACCCGAAGGCATCCACAGTCACATAGCTCTTTCTGTATGAAAACACTAGACAGAGACAGTCACGATTTACTTGGTATTCACAGTACCCTTGTAGTTAAGCAGGCATTGGCGACTAAGTCTGGATAATGTGCTTTGAAGAGAAGTAATATGTGTCACTTATGGGTGAAACACTTAAGATCTAGTGGATGACCTTTCTGTCTCTTCCACTGAATTGGAGACAACAGGCCAAGTATTATAAGTGGCATAACCACAATGTAAAAGCAGACTGGATCCCTGAGTCACTACATGGAGGAGAGCTATCCTAGACTTCCCCTCCACTTTGGGTGAATTTTGCATGAGTGAGAAATAATATTATTGTTGTTACTATGGATTATTTGTTGCTGCAACATGCATTGCCTCTCTAAACTAATGCAAGAGCTCTTATTAATACTATTTTATTTACTCTGAACTGGGACAAATGAAGATTTCTGTTGGTTCCACAACATGTCTTCACTTAGCTGAAAAAATTCATGGCAAAGTCCAGAGAATAAGATTAAAACAAAAGGTAAGAAGGAAAAAAAGTTAAAAAACACCATTCTTATTAGAGAATGCTTAATTCTTATACACAAATGCAAATAACATAAATTTTAAATGAAAATCTATAATTCAAGAAAACCATGGCTCTAAAGCAGCAGTCCCCAACTTTTTTGGCACCAGGAACCAGTTCACTAGCTGGCCTGTTGCTCACCTCCTACTTTGCGGCCCAGTTCCTAACAGGCCACGGACGTGTACTCGCCCATGGTCCAGGGGTTGGAGACCCCTGCTCTAAAGGCTTAGAAATTGTATTAGATGATATAAGCCCTAACAACTTGGAGAAGTATTTATTACATTGTTTACCAAGTGGCTTTCTTATTTTAAAGACATGAGATAAAAGCATGGCAACATTAGAAGAAAAAAAGCAATAATGATGGAAATTTTGAAGGAGAAAAATGGCTTGAACATTTGTCACACATAAAAATAAAAAGAAGAGCACTTAAACCAGATTTTTCCATGAAATATACACAGCACAGGCTTTCAAAGAACAAATAAAGGCATGTAAGCTGACGAGTATAGACTAAAGTAGAGTGCATTTTAACCATCAATCCTGGAGGTGACAGAGATCTGAACAACTGTACTTAAGTGTACATCGTAAATAATGTGTTACCATCTCTGGAGCAAAAGACAAATGGCTTGCTCACCAGTAAGAAATTCAGGAGAATTTGTGGATGAAAAATTTTCCAACCTAAGGGACAAAGACAAATAAGCCCATATATAAACAGTTGGCAGCCCCATTCTGTCTCCTACTTTGTTCTTTCTATTTCACTACTCTCCTGTGGGTGCATGTGTGTATGTATGCAGACATGCACTCATGTGCGTACTTGCACATACAAACTTCCGCTGCCAATTCCATCCACAGCAATCGATCATTCAAAATTAGTAGGTTCTTTATGCTAAATAAAAGTTACAGGTATAGAGGCAGAGAAGTGTTTTAAGTCTCCTCCTATAACCAGATTACACTGAAACACAGCTAACAGAAAGAATTTGGTCACACAAATACAAAGTATGCTCAACATCAAAACAAGTATGCTCAGAATCTGGCCTAGGCTCCATTCCAAAAGACATAGATAACCTCATCTCTGCATTCTTATACATTATTCCTGCAAGGGCAGAAAAGCTTACATAATATTTCCATCACTCATATCAGTAACAAAAAATTTCTAACACCTGTTATGCTAATCTGATGTTAATCAGACAGCTGAAGTGCATACCTTTGGAATGTGGGCTTCTGATTAGAAGAGTTCAAATGCTAGCTATCCTTGGAATATGTTCTCTCTATTAGGCCAACTAACCTCCCATAGGGTGTAGATTAAATTAACACAAAACATAAATAGATGATAGATAGATAGATGGACGATAGATGATAGATAGATAGGTGATAGATAAATAATAGATAGATAAATAATCATTGTCTATGCAGAAGTATTTTCAAGGATAATAAGAGACACTACATATCAGTTCCAATCCATGGGGATGGATGCGGCATAGATTTCAGGACAAAATAAAGGGAGAGAACAGTTATCGTGAATTGAAATATATATATATTCATAGCAAGTAACACATATCTTTATTATTTTTTTTACTGTTATTGATATTACTATCATAACTTTAGTATACAAATTCTATGTACTCACCTGCACAAGTGTAATTTAGGAAGCATGGAGATAATAGCAACCGTTTAATAGGATTAACTGAAATAATATACTTGAAGCCTTGGAATATAACAGTGACTAAATAATAACAATTATGATGATGAGTAAAGTTTCACACAGAACTGTTTAAGTTGTAGTTGTGATGTCCCTCCCTAGAAATTCTTCTGGGTATCCTAGCCATATACCCCACTTTTCTAAATGATGATGTCCTAGAGAAAAGCACAAAAACTCTAGAACCCTGTTATCGAGATTCTGCCTTAGGAACCTGCCTGCTTCCTCCTACTTCCCCTGTCCCCACCCCCAACACCATGCACCAGAAAGAACACTGGATGGTTCTTGGGGTGTGGGGCTGGGGAACAAGATTAGAGCATGGATCCTGCTCTTAAACATTATAAATGGTGGAAGCCCTAAATTGCGTGGAGTTAGAAATGTAAAATTTTAAATCCCCAAATGGTACTGATACCTAAGCAGAGCCACATCAATTTCACTTTAGTTGAATGGATTTGCAAAGTTAAACTGATAATCCTTGAACATTTTCAGCGTGTAGTTCTCTCATTCAATGTGTTTAATCTACTCTCCTAGATCATTATACAAGTGTTTTGTTTTGTGCCATGAGAAATTCTGATCTTAGCTGATGAAGTACTCTGTCACCTATAATCTTATGAGAGTTACAAATGATGATAATTGCAATTTATGGAGTAACCTGAAATGAAGAACATAATATGCTGTGTCTGAGAGCAGAGGTAATTGTATTTTCACTTCAGATCAGTAGAAAATTCCAAAAGAAGTAACATCATTTGAGCATTAATATTACATTTCCTCAATTTTTATCAACTACAGTCATTAAAGAATCACCAAAGAAAAGATAAGAGCTCATTGTGGCGCGATCAATTCTAAGACCCATTGAGCCAATTGAGATGAATTATGAGCCTTTATTAGCCGGCCCACAACTGACTCTCTACCACACAGGGGACGAGGAGATCAGCCCTGAGCTCCCAAAAGAGGCAGCTTATAAAGCCTAGCCATACCCTAGTTAATATCAAACAAGCAAGCAGATTAACCACACCCTAGTTAATCATCAAACAAGCAAGTAGATTACAGAAGCAGAAGTTGGCCATTAGCATATCTTTGCCTAGAACCACACCCTTAACAAGCTATTCATTCATTTGTTATTATCTAGACGCTATGATGTCTCAAGAGCAGTAGAGTACTTGTGACAAGTACTGTGTAGCCCATGTAGGAGAGAAAAAATAATTTTCCCTCTACTCTTCCAGGTTCTTGGCTGAGACCCCTGTCAACAGAGGAATGTCCAAACCTGTAGATAATTTTTATAAGAGTTTATTTGAGCCAAACTGACAATATGCTAGGAAGCAAGATCACAAACGCTCCAAGGAATGACAGTTTTGCAGTTCTTTTTATACATTTCGAGTTAAAGAAGGAATATAAGGAAGATTTCATGAAGGTGGGAAGAAAGCAACATGAAGAAATCACTATGATTGGATTAAAGGTAGTTAAGATTACAGGCTCTCTTGAGGGCAGTTACACTTCTGAGGGGTCTGAAAAAGAATCATTTCAAAGTTGTGTTAACCTGGATGCACAAAAACAATGGAGTGATCTTGCTTAAAGAAAAGATAAATGTTTTGTAGGTGTGACTACCCACCTTGACCTGCCCAGTTAGGAATTTACGATCAGATGACTTCATGAGGTTACTTTTGGTCTCTTAACTTGTCAGATATATTACAGATCCCCTTCGTTCTTTAATCTCCCTCATCCCCCGTAATAAAAGACAGATTAACAGTAGAAAAACGAAAACAGAAGTTTAATAACATGTTCACCTCCTTTATATGTGGGAGAGACTCAGGAATACTGAGTTAACTCCCCAAAATGGCCCAAGCCACAACCTTAAATACCATCTCCAGTTAAAGACAAAAGAAAGATGTTGGCCTTGGAAAGGCCAGTTATGGAAGGTTACTAGCGAAAGCACAATAAACAAGGAAATGGTTGTTATGCAGATTTAAAACAGTGCTTTCTCCATTGATAAGAGTTTTTAGAGATTTGATCATCCTCCTCTTCCTGGTAGAGACACCCTTTCAAATGGAGATTTCCCTTATAAATGTAAATGCCTCTTACAAAAGAGTAACTTGAACTCAATTATAAGAGCTTCTCCAATGTCTACAGTTTCTTAAAAATGGCCAGCCTAAAATAATTCTTATGTCAAAGAGATGTGTTTTGGAGTGGCAAATTCTGCTCTCCTTCACCCACAAAGCCCAAAATATTTACTGTTTAGCCTTTTACAAAAAAAATTTGCTAAACTTTGCTCTATATGATAGTCAAAGTTCCCTTCATACTACGAAAATCTATTTACAGTGATGACTTTGGGCTTAGGAGAACTGCTTTATCTTCAAATGGAAAGTTTCAGTACCTGCGAAAAAATGAAGTAAGTTTAATTTTTTTAAATGGAAGTAGGGAGAACGTATTAAAGAAGAGAATTACTCTAACAAATAAACAAAAAGCTTATTTTTTTCCATGTTATTCCGATGAAATTTAAAGCAAGAACTAGTTTGGGCAATTATTTTCTTTAAAATTGTTACCGGAGAGTGGAGTCCTCTCCTGGAGCGTTGTCCAGGTTCTTGATGTCTTGAAGAAAGAATTGAGCAAGGCACCAAAATACAGTAGAAAAGAAAAGTTTTATTAGAAAGGAAAGTACACTTCCAGACATGGAAGCGAGCCAGAGCAAGAGAAGCGTGGCTCAAAGGGCCTAGTAACAAAGACTTTAGGGTTTTTGTCCCTTTTTTGCTGTGGGTGGTTACTTTTCTTAGAGGAGTGGCTTCCTTGATTGACAACTAAGATTGACAGGACTCAGTGATTCATCATTTTGCTTTCAGTGCATGTTTGTTCCCAGAATTCAATCTATTATAATGATATTAATGAATTTCTGGGCATATACATCATATTATAATGATGGTATGAGACTCAGGTGAGTTGAAGGTCATTGGGGTCTTCATTGCACAGGTACAAGTGATTGGCTTAAACTGGTACCTAAATCTCTGCCTACTGGTTTCTTTGTGTGAGTTAAAAAAAAGCCTTCTGGCTTGCTTAATTGTGGGCGGTTTAGAGCGGATCCCTTCTAAGATAGGATGACCTCAGTGTCTTTGCTGGCAGACCCGAAACCCCCTAACTTTCCTGCCTACCTCTTTTCTAAGAGCCACAAACCCCCTTATTATTAGTATGGATGTTGAGGGACAGGAGGTCTCTTCTTCCTATCTGCTTCCTGCTGAGAATGGCCTTAGTCCCTGCCTACAGGGATTTCATGGAGCTCTTTCCCTTTCTGCCTCAGTTAGGGTGGGGTCTTGGGTTTCCTGCTGAAGTGTCGCCTCAGTCCCTAGACAAGAAAAAGAACATACAAACTCGTTATTTAAATCATATATCAATTAATTTCTATTATTGATTTGCTTATTAAGTGAGTAAAGGGAAACAGGCTAAGTTAATATATTTCTCAAAGAGTAAAAAGAAAGACCTTTGGCTTCAAGTTCCCTCCCTGCAAGACTCGTAGGGCCCTGGCTGGCTTAACACCATTTCTGCTTAAGGATGGGCTGATGACCCTTATCAATAGCCAGAGGATCTGAGTCACCAGGGCAATTATCAGGATTTGAGGGAGGGAGCCTTTTTCCAAAACAAGAAGGGAAGAAAACTTAACTAGGTTTACTAAAAAGATTAACTCTGCAAGAGACGTCCCATTTCATTTCCTGCTAAAAGATTAAGAATTTTACAAGTGATGCTCTGTCCCAAAATGATATATTTTTTATTTAATCTATTTAAGTTTATCAAATACTTACTTATTTGTTTCACATTTTTTTAAAAATCCAAAATGACTTCCTAAGATTTTTCCATTCTAACTTAAGCTGAGGCCTGATGGATGTCAACATAAGAACATCCAAACCTGTAGAAAATTTTTATGAGTTTATTTGAGCCAAATCGATAACATATACTGGAGAGCATGATCTAAAATGCTCCCCAAAATAAAAATTTTGCAGCTTCTTTTATGAATTTGAAATTAAGGAGGAGGTGTAAGGAAGATTGGAGAAAGCAAGGTGGGTATTGGATTACAGGATAATTAACAAGAATATGTGCTCTCCTGAGGATTAAAACTCCTTCGGGGTCTTAGTTTTGGCATTTCAAATCTGTATTAACTTAGATGCGCAAGAACAGTGAGCAGGGCTGTCTTTCACTAAAGAGGTTATATGCCTGGGGTATGACTGCACACCATGACCTGCCCTGTTAGGAATTTATGATTAGATCACCCTGTGAGTTTACTTTCCATAGAACCCCGTTTTTCATCCACATGGATATGTTACTGATGGGGGCCCATCGAAGTTTGGTGTCATCCCAGTGGCAGTGGGCAGGGAGAGAGGGATAATGACGAAGAAGTGTAGTTAACATTTTTCTTCAGTTCTTCCCCATTGACGCAGTGACGAATCACTGGTCAGTGAAATTTAGAAAAGATTTATGAAAAGTGTATTTTAGAAAGACAAAGCATGTCCCAAGGAGGCATATGATCACAGGGGCCACAAAAAGACCATGAAAACATAAGAAAAAACACACACACACACACACACACACACAAAAGGTCATAAGAGGCAAAAAGGGCAAGGACTCAAAAGTAGGAATGTCTGCACTATATCTGGGCTATGATGGGTGGTTCCAAAGTCATTCCTAGGTGATTGGCAAATGAGATTGTTTTGATTGACACCTGGATGCTATGTAACTCTTTGCCTAGTTTGCATGCATGTACCCAGAATTCTACTACCATTGGGACATTCTTTGGGCTGTCTCTAGTTTAGGCCCCTATTCCTTTGTTCCTCCTGTCACTCATGTCTGACTAGGTACCTAACTGATATAATTTTTATAAACATTGTCTTGAGACAATTTATGAAGTATCATTATGTCCATGAAATTGACATAGTGAAACAAACAAACAAAACTCTTCTCCAGGGAAATTAAGTGGCTAAAAGACTTCTCTTACACACTTTTCCTCAAATTGTGTCTGAGAATAAACAATATTAGGAAATAATATTGATTAGATTTTTAAAAATTACCTAATCCCACCAATTGAAAATTCTAGCAATTCACAAACTTTGTTTTTATAGTTTTTTTGTTTGTGTCATTTTTGTTTTTTCTCAGAGTACTAGTCCCAAAATCGAGAGAAAATCTCCACCAACTTAATTTACTGAAGATATTAATTTGTTCAGTAGATTTAAAACCACTTATAAGCAATGTCCATATATGATCACATTGCAAAGCTATTGTAGCCTGTATTTTTTTTTTTAAAGTCTTTCACGTGGGCTAAATTGTCTATATAATGAATAACCACAGTGGGCAAGTAAATGTTTCAGCTCAGGATCAATGAGAGTGTGAGTTGTTATCGTGCTGATTGATGGTGATTAGGCTCTTGGAGCAGATCTGGCCTACATACTAGTGAATGCCAAATGGCTGAAGGCCACCTCTCTCTGCACCCCTTTGCTGGCAGTTATCGCTGAATGACTTGAAAGAAGCCACTGTTTCCAGCAGCATGATTTTGGTTCTCTGGTTCAAATTGGCCATTTTCTCCTGCTTAAATCATTGCCCCTATCCAGGAACTATCTGTTGGTGGTCATAGACTAACAAATTTAAAAGAAAATAGGGGCACATCATGACTTATTCTTTGTTGCTTCTTATCTGGATGACAGGAAATAACTATTATAAGACTGTCTTAAACATAAAAAAATAATAAAAACAAACTATTAAAAACAGAGTAGTAGCTATATACTAGATATTTGTAAAATATATGCAATAAAAAACTCTAGCTATAATCTTCATTAATCTTACATAAGTCCAGACAAATATTTAAATGTAAAAGGAACTACTATATGCTTGCTTTTGAAACAGTGATTAGTAAAATTTTGTTTTGACAAATAGTTATTTTTTTATCATTTATGATAAGCATTAAATTAAATCAACCCCAAAAGAGTTGTAAGGGTTTTGTTTGTTTGTTTGTTTGTTTGTTTGTTTTTAAATGCTATGCAAGCATAACTTTAAATCTCGTTGGTATATCAGGGATGTATCAGAATTTAACTCATCAATTACTAAGGATAGTGGATTTAGAAAAAAATATTAAAATTGTTAGTAATCCTGGAATTTCGGAATAGTTGAAACAAGGTTTTCCATATGTACAATCAAGGAATAATTTCCTCCCACATTAAAGATGTAAAATAAAAATATCTTCAGTTACTGTACATTTGCGTTAATCATACGTTTACTTAGAATAACTGAGTGGGGTAGCATGTATAAGTGACAGATGCATGTAATGTCTTAAGTCTTAGCTTCTCAGGTTGTTTGTGGATAATGGTACGTTTTTGATGCTTCAGATTTTTTTAAATCAGGTGCTACAAAAGATAGTAATTCTTTTAGTTGCTCTATTTTGTAAATGTCAATCATGACAATCTTGTGCAGACACTTAGGTTTTATCATCACACCCTTCTCTGTTGCCTCATTAATATATCAAGAATATCTTTAGAATCTCTTTAAATTCCCAGTCTTTCATGAGAGATGAGGATGCTAGTCATAGCCGTATAGGTGTATTTTTATAGAGCTGCCAGTAAAATTGTTCTGCTCATTCAAGAATATCATCTCTCTGTAATTAATGTTTTATCTGTCTTCTTGAAAATGAGAAATGAGTATCTACCTAATGTCTTAAATTTCAGCCAGCAACTAAATTCTCAACCATTTTTTTAAGCTCAGGTCTTTCTGAAAATATACTTCATTATGTCTACAATGCTAGTTTATTCCCCAAACGTCGTTATTGTTCATTTGTTGAAACTCTTGCTCTCTTGCTCTTTGCTCTCTCACTTTTCATTTATGTTGGCCAATTGGTTCAAATTTCATATTATCTTCAAATATACTCTATGATTTTTAAACATCTTTCTCTTCTTTATTCTTTCTAAATAGACAGGTATAATAAAAATTAGCAAAATAAACCTGCTTCACATCAAGGAGTCTGTATTTATATGAAATGAAATTAATTCATTATAAACTCTTAAGCAATCAAATTACTGTGAATGATTATACACACTGTGCAAATGTGAATTTGGAAATCGAAGCTAGTAATATAATATGATATACATCACTTTGAGTTTACTACAGATTCTTATAGAGTCAATACATAATGTTGAAAGAGGGAATAGACCTGCCCAGAAGTATCCCAGACAGCAGGACAGAAACTTTCCCTGCAGAATGTGGCTATTTTCCCAGGACTTTTTACTTACTTTTAAAGATGCAAATAGTATTCATTTTTGTCATCAAAATTTAGCTTTGTTCTATTTATTTGCTACAGACAAATAAATGTGGTGATCATCATCCTGAACAATGTTCTGTCTACCTGCTAATTTCAATAGGTAGTTAAATTTTCTGGGTCATGTCATCCTGTCCCAACATAGAAGAGGAATTATAGGGATAGCTTTCCCCAAAAGAAACAGTAGTGGTTTAAATAAACCCAACTATTTACACCACTGTGTCACTAGGGATACATTTTCAAGGCCCTTTTTAGAAATCAGTATATCTTAGGATGTCATGCTCTTCCCCATGAATTTGGTGCCAAAATGGAAGAGCTACACGGTTGCAGGCATATTGGGGAGCAGATGGTAATACCTACTGCTGTGTCCAAATAGGCTGGTGGACATATTTATCTGATATGTTTTTGAGCTATGATAAGAAACCAAGCATCTCTATTCAACACCCAGGAACACACACTTTCAAGTAAAGATAACCCTTTCTATAGAGCCAACTTGCCAGTTAAAAATAAATAATATACCTGCTGAATTTTTATGTCCCTTCAATTACAGGCATCACAAAAAGAAGATGCTTTTTATGGCTCTTTTAATGTTTTCTTTTAAAAGTATTTCTTTAAAGCATTTGTATATAAATAAGATCATTGAATATTAATATCATACGCAAATTGAAAACATTTTTCTCAGAGTTGCTTAAAATACAGACTTTTCAAATTTGCAGTGCATCCTAACCCTTCAGTATAGCTCTCTCCAACTCTAATTAATTTGCATTGCAAAAGAAATGAGTTTGATCTCAGCTGTAGATGTCACAGTGACTTATCCTTTCAATGAGGTGATAATTGGTGTCTGGTTAAGTCTATTCATAGAAACCATGGACCATAAAAAAATAATCCTCACTTCTATTACACATCATGAAGCTTCTAGTAGCACCTATGTTGATTCTGAGTATGGAATGTTTTTATTCTTAAAACCATAATTTACAATTGTGGAAATGCATCCTATAAGCAAATATCTACTGACCTCTTGATAGTTACTCAAGAAGACATCTTGCTTTACACATTGTCACATGAGCTTTGATACTTTCACATAAGTGTGCAATATTTGGATACATATAGAAAGAATATATGTATTCTTTGTTGTATATTTGTAGATTATTGAAGCAAATAAAAAAATGAATAACCATGAACCAACACCTTTAAGTAAAGAACTAAAATATTACCAACATGCTTTTACTTATGTGCGTGTTGCCCCAACCCCTCCCATCACCTGTCCCCAAAAAATATGTACATGGAATGCTTTGTGTTTATCATAGAATTGGCTTTCATAAAGTTCTATTATATGTTTATATGCACACACATACACAATTTTATTTTTTTTAATTTTCATTAAAATACTAGCATATTTTGTATTATCTCTCACTTGCCTTTTCCTCTCAATATTATGTTTCTGAAAATTATCCATGCTGTTTTATGAAACCACACTTTGTTCTTTTTCACTATTACACAAATCCTGTGTGATATTACTATACTACAATGTATATCCATTTTTTAGTCTATAGACATCTTGGTTGTTTTCAGCTTTTTTAATATGGATAATAACGCTATGAACATGTTTGTGTATTTCTCCTGGTGAACTTGTGTAAGAGTCTCTCTATGAGTAGAATTGATAACTTGTAAGATGTTCAAATGATTAACTTTACAAAATTTGTTCAAATTTATTTCCAAAAGAGTTTTATCAATTTATGTTTTTTCCAATAATATATAAGATCTACATATTTATCAAGAGTTTATATAAATCATTGGGACATCATAAATATAATTATAATTATTTTTATCATCAGTAATTTTGATGATTATATTGCAAGTATTCAGAATTATAATAACAATATATGTTAAGAATAACTAAAATAAATAGTATTGATGATACTGATAATAAATATATTCATGGAACAAAAGAGCAGAAATCAGGAACAGAAAACAAAAAAGAGCACACTGGCATTTAGGGGAAGGGAAAGAAATGCAATTTGCAGATGAAGAGTCACCATGATGAGTATGACTTTGGGAGTGTAAATGGATAATGAATATTTATTGTTGTTTTTTTAATAATTGCATGACATTTATATAAATGCATTTAGTTTGATATATGTAAATATATTGATATTGTTAAAATTCAGCCAATTCTGATAAATAAAAGTCATTGACCACTAGGGACCACTTCCTAATTCCAGTCCCCTCTCCATCAGTAACCTATTAAAAGTTTGGTAGGCAACGTTTCAGCATTTATACACACACACACACACATGCTATGTGTGTGTGTGTGTGTATGCAAATGTAACATTGTAGATGTTTTATATACATGTACTATACCAGAGACATCACTCATGTTTGCATCCAGTTTGCTTTCGTTTACCTACTATATGGCCAGAAAATTTTTCCACCTAAGTATACATAGCTTGTCCTCATTTCATATAACTGGCATCCTATAATTTAGGGAACATAGTTATCCTATGTGTTTATTTAAGTCCAAACAATGTTGCAATCAATATCCTAGTGTGTCTTTATGTCTATGAGAGAATATAGCTCTCAATTAGATAACTAGAAGTAAAATGTCTGGATCAAATTGCACACACATTTTGAATGTTAATTGTTACAGCCAATTGTCCCTTTAAAAGGCTGTAAGAGTCCGATATTTTATCTTACTTGCAAGCTCTTAATTTAGACTACCAGTTTCCTAGATGCTGGCAGAAGACACAACATTCCTAGGTCGAAGACACAACATTCCTAGGTCAAAGACAAAGGACTTATTACGCACAGCAATAGCAGTAACCAGATATCGGTATTTTCTTATGCAGAATTACCAAATCTAAAATCCCACAGGCCTATGTGAAGAGACTTAGATGACACCTGCCCATTTAGTGTATTATGTAACAATAACTTTGAGCTTAAGAAAATGGATTATTTTATGCTTGTCCTGTGATGCAGAAGGAAATAATTAACTTTATTATATTGGATAATGTACTCACACAACCATTACTTTTTAGGGAGACACTATCTCATATTTTTCAAGACTTTTCACTATACAAGCATTCTTGAAAAGATAGTCTGTAATATCATTAGGGCCTCTGCTCATATAACCCACTACATGTGCAGGTATCATCTGACTCTTCACAGGGGACCCACGTATTATTCTTTCCCAACAATTTCATTCAGAGAGAATTTGCACTTAATTCTATCAGGAACCATGGTGTGCTACTAACCCTTTTCCCCATTAATTCAGGGGTATAAGTTTCAGCCTCCCTCTTCCTCACCACACAAATTCTTGCTGCAGGCTCCGATCTGAATCTCTTAATTACAGTGCTAGTACTGCATTTACTTTCAGGGCAAACAATTTTTTTCAAGTGCTTAGCCACCATGACAGGAATCAAGAAAATATAATACCTGTTTTCTGCAAATCAGAGAACATATCTCTTACGTGTAAAGATCAGCTATTGCTTATATAGAGCTAATTGTTTCCCTGTATGTATCAGATCAAGTATTTCCTTATATTATGATGTTTCAAGAGAAAAATCTCTGTTTTGATGTGAAAACATTCAGTTTTCAAATTTTGGTGAATTAATTCAAGTTGATTAATAGTATTTTCAGCAATTTGAAATGTAATAGAGAAACTGTAGGGGATAAGTAAAGAGCAGTTACTTTGACATTTAGGAGCTCATAGCTGACATACCCTTCTACATCCAATTATGTTCCCATGCACAGAGCTTATATAGCATTTGATATACTTCCTCTAATATAGTGCATCACACTGGTTTATGATTTTCTCTTTTTTTTTTTTGCCAATTTAGATAAAATATATTTACTGTCCTAGAGGCAATTAAACTGAAACCTTTGGGATTAATCATTTGTTCCAAACAGAAATCATTTGTATCTTTTTCTGACAAATAAAACTTATTTATATGGTATATAGTTTTCTATAAGTTAACATCTAATGCTGCATAATTGAAAAAAGTGTCATGGCACACAAAAATTTTTAATCATTATAAAAACTGGTATTTGGAAATAATTTTCAACACCTGATTTTAACCATAATTTCACATTGCACAGTTCAGGAGGTCCACAGTAGTCTCTTGGAGAATTTTAAAGACTTTCCCCAGCAGGAGATCTAATAGAGGAAGGTCTCAGAACCTTCTGTGTCTCTGTACTAGACATGTTCGTCACCGTAAGAGACCCAGGATACCTCCTTGGGCTTTGCCTATGACCAAATACATTTTTAATTATATCACGGATGTGTGATTTTATAGATCAGATTTGGGAGAATTGATATCTTAAAAAGAGAAATACATTTGATTTTTGTATATCGATCTTGTATTTCACAGCCATAAACTTAGTCTTAGTTTTATAGATATATTTTCTCAGATATTTTATATAGACAGTCATGTTGTCTATGAATAAAGACCATTTTATTTCTTCCTTTCTATCTGGATGCCTCTTTTTTTTTTTTTAATCTATTGTGTTATTACACAGACTAAGACTTCTGGTATGTTTAGGAGTGATAAGAACAGACATCACAAAATAACATTATTTTGTTGAGGACTTTCAAATCCTGATCATGAGGGATATTGTTTTATAATTTTTTTCCTGTGAGGTCTTTATCTTATTTTGATATCAGCATAATGCTAGCTTCATAAAATAAGTTGGGAAATATTCCTACTGTTTGATATTTTGGAAGGATTTAAGTAAAATTATTTTCGTTTTTGTTGTTAAATATTTGATTGAGTTTACAAAGGAAGCCATCTACACTTGGAGATATCTTTGTTTGAAGATTTTAACTTTTAATTCAATTTATTTAATTAACATAGGCCTATTCGGGTCATTTCCTCTTGAGTGAGCCTTGGTATTTTGTGTCTTAAAAATAATTAGTCCATTTCATCTAATTTATGGTCATTAAATGAGCTTGTTAGTCTCGTTTTTTTTTTAAATATCTGTAGGATCTGAAATCATGTCCATCTTTTTATTCTTGACATTTTGCCTTCTTTTTTTTCCCCGCTTCTTGGTCAATCTGGCTTATCAATTTTATTGATCTTTTTTATAAAAATGTCTTTTAGTTTCATTCATTTCTATATTGTTTTTCTGTTTTCCGTATTAATTATTTCTCCCCTTATCTTTATCATTTCTTTCCTTTTGTTTGTTCTTTTTCTAATCTCTTAAGATGGAAGCTAACCTTTGATAAATGGTTTGAGACTTTCTTTTTTCTAATGTAAACATTTAATGCTATAAATTTCCCTCTATGTACTTTTTTAACTGTACCTCACAAATTTTGATATGTTGTGTTTTCAATTTTATTCAATTCAACATGTTTCTAATTTCCCTTGTGACTTCCTGTTTCATTGATGGGTTATTTGGAAATATGTCGTTTAATTTCCAAATGCTAGGGAATTTTCTAGATTTAAAAATATATATGTTGATTTCTACTTTAATATGTTATGCAAACAAAACATTCTTTATGTATATATATACATTTTTTTTTTTTTACATTTTAAGACTTATTTTATTGCCCAGGATATAGTCTAACATGGGGAATATTTTTTGTGTATTTGAAAGTATTATGTATTGTGCTGTTATTGAGTGGAGTGTTCTATAAATACCAATCAGGTCATGTTGATTAATAGTTTTATTCAGATCTGTGTACTTACTGATTTTCTGTCTGCTTGTTCTATCAATTGCTGAGCAAAGTATTGAACTCTTTAACTGCAGTTGCAAATTTGTTTAATACTCCTTCAAGTTGTATTAGTTTTTGCTTCATATGTTTTGAATCTCTGTTGTTAGGTGCTTACACATTTAGAATTGTTATGTCTTCTTGGTGTTTTGACCCATTTATCATCATGCAATGTCTTTCTTTATCCCTGTTCTGAAGCCTGCTTTGCCTGATATTAAATTAGTGGCTTCAACTTCTTTTGATTAGTGTTTGCAAGATATGCCTTTCCCTGAACTTTTATTTTAAACCTAGCTATGTCCTTATATTTAAAGTAGGATTTTTTTTTCAATAGCATATAGTAGAGTCTTGCTTTTTATCTAATCTGAAAGTTTCTACGTTTTATTGTTGTGTTTATACTTGATGAAATAATTGATATGGTTGGCAATGATAATGATTTTTATTTTATCTTTCTAAATTCTAAAGAACTAACCATCTTTATATTTAAAAGTACATTGTACATAAACTCAATAGATGTTTAAGTTTAGATTTTTATTCAGATCAATTGTCTTTTTCACTCTACTACAGATTTGTTCTAAATGTAGTATCTCTAATACTTTTAAATAATAACTTTTTATATAAGTTATAAGTGAATAGAATGGCTATTACACTGAATTTTTAAATTGCATTTTATTATGATGCTTATGCAGGATAAAGGTAATATAGTAGCTGCTAAATACATCAATCAGTGAATATTAGATTAGTTATAATTCATCTGCTTATTATATATTGTACTTTTAATGATAATGATATGAGTCCATTGAAACAGAAGAACAAAAAAAAGGAATAAATTTATTAACGCCTTGCCACAGAAATCAGTAGCAGCACATGGTCATGAATAAAGTAACACCATTTCAATATCTGTGTCTGCTTCAGTTCCCAGTAGTATTATCTGTAGAGAAGGCCTTTGCCCTACAATAGAGAATACTCTTAGCATTTGAAAAAGGTGTATTATTTCTGAGAGGTAGGAGAACACGATAGTGGTTTAACATTAGCATGTTTATAACAATAGAGAGCCTAGAGTTTTTTCATCCAAAACACTATTAACCTTCCCCATGGCATATAAAAGTTTAATTTAAGAGTGAATGTTCTAAAGAGGCATTACTTTCTCACTGGTGGGGAATCCCAAAGGTGAACTGAGAGAAAAGAAGGTTGCAGAGATACTCCATAACCAGTGTATAATCCTGGCAGATAGAAGGTGTCATTAGAGAGATAAGGGGAAAAAATAATATTTTAATTAAGAATTTTCAGGGTGTCTTATTCCCACACTCCATACAAAACCCAACTGATTTTTAAGCATGATGGTAAATAATACCTAGACTAATCCTGAAAGTTAGCAATATTCTATTTGCCTCAAATGTGAAAGAAAGCACAGTTTTCCAATGGATCATAGACTATGTCATTGGCTTGTTCTCATAGGTTTTGTTTAGTTTTCTTATGACTGGGAATGTAAATTTAGTATTTGTCACAGGCAAAAGTATATTTGAGTCATTCTCCAAGACTATTCACTTACTTAATCCAAAAATATATATGAAGTGTGTTAAGCACTTTCTTAGGTGCTAAATAGGACTATGGCCATGGAAAGCAGTTTTAAGAGCTGATTCTGGAGATAAGAACCATTATTAATCGTGGTAGAACAAATAACCATAGTGAAGCTACCAAGAATTCCTACAAGCCTATTGAAGTCATAGACACATTTGCAAGGCTAAAAACGTATTTTTTAATGAATAAAATTTTAATAAGAATAAGAATCATACTGTGATTGGAGATCCACTAGAAATGTAGAACTCCATAAAATATGCCAATATTAATAAGAAAAAATCTTTAACTTCTCAGTATTGTGGGTAGAATAAGATATAACCAAAAACTCATTAACAGTTATTTCAACTGTGCAGCAACTCAACTGGGAAGGCTGCAACATGAAATTAGTAATGTTTTGAGTAATGATAAGGTGTTTAAGAGCCATCATGAGTAGTACTACACTGTTTAGTAAGATAGAAAGACTTTCAAGTTTGTATAAAAGTTTGAGGCTGCCATCTACTGTTGTCCTATCTGAAGCTGCTGCCCCTCAACCAAAATGTAGGCTTATAGAAATCACAGTTATAGCCACTTGAGACCTAATGTTACATTGCCATCTTCACTACTCAACCTGGAGATGTACTAAAATGATTAAAAATGTGTAACGTATAAGAATCCACCACCTATGTATTCCAGTCTCAGAATAATGTTCCGATTAAAGACAGACATCTCACAAACAAAAAACAATTTAAAATAAACTTTTCTCATTGCAATTTTCAGACATAGTGAAAAGAATAAATACGCCAGAGCATCACTACTTTATTTACTTTTCACTTTTCTCACATATTACAGCATAATATATATTACAGATATTTTCTCATTTCTCACTTTGGAACCTTTCATGAAATGATTTCTTCAGCCCTGGCAAGCATGCCCATGTTATCCTCCTGCTTGTCCCTTTTCTGTTTATTCAGCATTATAAAATCTCAAAGTCAACAGTTGGGCAAGGTAGAAGAGGAAAGCCCAAGTAGGCAAAGCAGGATTCCATTTAGAAGAGAAGGAGGGGAAATTTTAAGAATCTTAACAGAATAGTAACCTTGGTTTTGCTACATGGGATTTCTAGGCCTTTGCATAGTAAGAGTTGGTGGAGTATTAGTCCTAAAAGAGCTTCATGGAACATTTATTCCAACTCATGAATGAGAAACTATGGTCATAACATTTAAATGGTTTGCCCCTGATCAAATAGTAAAATTCAAGGTGCATCTGGGAAGCAGTTTTTTTCATACTCATTATCTGAGCTCTGTACCTATCGTGTCTATAACAGAAGTCAGCAAACTGTAGCTCTTGGGCCAAATCTGGCCCACTAGCTATACACTCGATACCTATGAAGTTTTATTAACCAATGACGCCCCAACAAATTTAACTTAAAAATTCAATTCAATTTTAAAAAAGAAAGGCCTGCCCTTTATTAGAGGGTAAAAATAAGAGTAATATTGAATGAAAACCCCCTAGGTGTTCTTCAAAATGTCTCACAATTATTGAATGCTTATCATTTTTCTGGCACTATCCTAAATATTTCAGAATATTAACTCATTTAATATTTACACCAAACACATCATTATCCATAATCAATTCATTATAGTTGAGAAAACTGAGACTAGAAAAGTTAAGTAATGTACTTAAACCAACACAACTCTGAAGTGACAGTCAGGTTTCAAATACAGATACTATCTCTGGAGCCCACAAGCTTAAGTTCCAAGTAAATTTGTATCTCTACAAACAATAAAAGAACTTTTGTTTTGTTTTCTTTTCTTTTTTTTTGTAACCACAGTAAGCCAAGCAAAGCTGCATTTGGCTAGCCAAGGCTGATTTGGAGTAATCTGTGAAAATGTTAGTGAAGTGTAAAGCTCCTCTACACTTTTAACCACCTACTGCATACCCAGGCCCCATTTTATTAAGTGGAGACAGTTCTTTACTTGACAGCACTTATAATTTAGCAGGAATTTTCTTTCTAGAAGGTCCAAGGGAAGAGTGAGGGCACAGGATTCAAGAGCTAAAGGTTCTTGTGGGAATGAAGTTATTATGCTATTTTTTCGACATCAGATGACTGCGTTGAGTGAAAAGCAAGCATATTGATAAAATGAAAGGATATGGGCTTTAGAGCCAGAAAGCAATGAGTTTCACTTTCAAGCTCAACTTTGGAGAAGTCAGTGCAAACTCCCTGAGCCTCAGTTTTCTTATTTTTATAGTTGAGAACATTTACTTCCCAGCATTTTCTATAAGGATTAAATGAGATCGTTTATGAGACCAATCATTGCATAATATCAGCAACTTAGCTGGCACTCAATTAAAATCTCATATTTTCCTTAAACTTTTATTTATAATTTCTCATATTTCAGTCCTGGCTTAGTTCTTTCTCCTTGAAATGCTATACTCATTTCTTTATGAGAAGACCTTTCCCCATGGGCACACAGAGTTTAAATGGCTGTGTTCAGGAACTGATTACAACTTCTTCATTCTTGAATTTATCTGTAGATAATTAAAAAATGATCAAGAATGGGTTATACATATACCTATGTGTTTATTATTTGTGATTTATCTTCTCCTTTATGCACATTCTAGTTCTGACTATATTACAAACTCTTCAGGGACAAGGACCTAAACTCTGCTTTGGTAACTCATTAGGGCACTTTGTAGATATTTTGCACATTTGTAGGAATTTTTGAAAAGTTGTAGATGCTTTCAATCGAAAGGGACAGGACCTCACTAAATTCATCTTAAATAATAGATATTTACTAGGAGACTACAGTAGAGAAATGAAATCCAGGAGCATATGCATAGCCAACTCAGAGATAATAGTCAGGATCTTTTTGCTTTTTCAGAAATTAGAAGTTCCGATGCAGTGAGAAAAAATGAGCTTGTCATTCTCTCTGTATATCACTTCAGCCAATAATGACCATTATCTCATTATTTCTTTTCTATGCATCATGGTGTGTTTATTCAGAGCTTTAGCTGCCTCATAGTTCCCACATACTACCTTTCCTCTATGTTTCTATTTGCTTCAGCTTGCTACAGTCAACTTTTTGTTTCACTGGTTCAAATTTTCCAGAGAAAGTTTGTGGCTGACCTAACCAATAATCTTTGTTTATATTTGGACAAAGATTTTGCTCAAAGCCACACCAGATGCTGTTATTCATCTCACAAATTGTCAACCTTGGGATAGGTGCCCAACTTTTGTCATTTCATCTGTGACCAAGGGGATGGAGTCTTGATATCCAGAATTTGGTCATTTATATTTTCTAAGAAAAATCTATGACCATATTTTATAGCTGGATGTAAGGGGTGAGGATAGAACTGTGGCTTAAATACAGGATACCCTTGGAAAGGTAGCTAAGGATTTAATATGCATTCTGGGGCTTAAAATGGTTTATAAAGGTCGTAAGAATCTAGTGGGGGAGATAAAGGAAAAACATGTACAAAGAATAGTGTGTGAGACGGAAATCAGTCTTTAGACTCCTAGATTTCTTGAAAGCCTCATATGTAGTACATAAAAGATTATGGATATATGTTTGTTGAATGGGTAATGAACAGCATGGATTCTGTATTAAACCGAACATTTCAATATTAAATCCATAATCATACAATGTTTTCATGTTTTTATTATTCTCAATGGATGGTATAAGCAAGCAAAAAGTTTAATGTTACATGCCCATAGATTTAGAATATTTTTGTATTTAAGACCTCTTAAGTGGACAGCATGTGTGGAGGCCATACTTTAGCTCACATGGTGCCATTCCGATTTAAGTGATCCTGATTTAAAAAAGAATCTTAAGTTCCAGCTATGTCAGTCAGTTAACCTTTAACAGAATCACCTTGACAATGTATGTGATTTCTTATATAACAGCACACTACCATGTGTTGGCTGCATTCGTATTTGCTTTTGTAAGACTAACCCAAAATGTTTCCACTGGTCTAGAAAAACAAACCCACAAGCATCTGCTAAAAAGTGAACAGCTTGAGGTTGGAATCAAGTAACTGACAATCCTTGCTGGGGGCAATTTCAGCCCAAGCAGAAGACTACCCTATATTGAAGAAGTTTAAACAAATATAGATCTTGGGAAAGTCTCATAGCCCACAATATATGAAATATTTAAAACTCTTGGTCTTTATGTCTTATGGCAATGAAGGAAAGAGATGCATTTGACCTTAAATCCCTGTTTATAGCAATGAGGCAGCAAACAGACAATTAAGGAGAAAAAAATTCTGAAGGCCAAATGTCAAAAATGAGAGCGTTAACCCTGAGTTGTGACATTTTAAAAATGTCCTTGGCTCACACTAAAGTGCAAGTGCTAATGTAGCCATTTATTTGTCTATTTATAAGGAGCAAAAAGCCCTGAGATTTCTGAAATGTTTAGAGATGGATCTTATTCTTCCTGGAAAATAACAACAAGCTGTTATTTCCAACCTAAGGGTCAAAACTAAGAAGTGTCCATTAGTACCCATCAAAGCTTACACACACATGGTGCATGTCTTGAAGCAAGAATTAGCACACTTTATTTTTACCTTGGCTAATAGTAAAATTTTCTCTGAGTCATAGGATATAATCATTATAAAATATTTGCACAAAGTGGCAAGAATAGACTATTGATGTGGTCGCAAAGTAATTTAAAATATGTGCATGTTTTCATTTTCTGAGTCTTGATCATTAGCACAATGCCGTTATAATAGGAGAGAGTTCTGTTATACCGAGGTTGATCAAAAAATCACTAAGTATGTATTTCTCAGGCTTATAAACAGCCAAAAAATGTTTTTGTTTTCTAACTAAATAACTAAAATTACTGAATCATACATTGTAATCAATACCACTTTTTGTGCTTGACTATGCAAAAGAAAGGAAAGAAGCTTTAAAAAATAATCTTTTCAGAGAAAAAAATTATCTTCTGTATGTGTAGGAAATGGTTGAGTAAATGCATCCTCCATCCTATAGTTTTTTTAAAAAATGTACAAGTCAGCTGATAAGAAATACATACACTTTAGAAAAAGTACAATGCTGATACTTTGATAGCTGTAAAGATCTTTTTGAATGGGTCTTTTGATGAGAAATCAAAAAAACAATCCTTGAGGTATGATGCTATTTACTCTTCCTCTTTCAAGTGTCCTTCTTTAAAATCTTGCCCACATTTTGTTATATGTGTGTCATTTGAGGTATACTTGTACTATCATTGTTAGGGACAAAATCTAAAGCATTACCTCTACTTAAAAATAACACTCTCAGATCCTGTTCTTTTGTTGTCTTTAAAATTTTCTAGATATTATACACATTGACTTAGACTCACAGTAATGTGTTTCAATGGGAACATTTTTTTTTAAAGCAATGTAGTATACCAGCACTTAAAACATAATGCATAAACACAACCCAAAGAGGCACAGAGCTTTGTGATTAAATGGGAGTCTGGAGGCAGACTGCAGGAGTCTGATGCCAACTCTACTGCTGAGAGCTATGTAACACTGGGAAGTTACCTAACCCCATCTATACCTTATTTTACCAATATCTAAAAAGGAGATAATAAAATGATAGTATGTTCCTTTTAGAGTTGTAAATATTCTATTCAAATAAAGCACTTCAAACAGCATGTTGTACACAGTAGCAAGCTATATTTACAATGAAATTAGTATTCATGTATAGCTTTTCTTCACTTTGCTGGGCATAATTTTACATTATTTGTATATATTTTTAAGGATTTTTGAAAACTCATTCTAAACTAGAGTGGCAGCACGATAGATTGGGGAGGAAAATCTGGACTTCAGACTCAAAGAGATTTGGAATACTTTTGTCATTTATATCTTACACCTTGTGTAAATTTGAACAAATTACAACTCTCTAGACATCAGTTCCTCTTCTGTAAAGTAGGAGTTATAAATTGAGAAATAAGTGATATAATGTATTCAGGGTCTAACCCAGTAACTGATTCTCAATAGATGATAACTACCAATGATGATTTGATCAAGTCAGATTAAATCCAGAATTTTATATGTCTATTTTACCTAAAGTACTGTTAGTTCAGAATTTAGAGTATTCAGGAAGTTTAATATTACATTGGTAGCTTGATCTAGCATAGTGGTTAGACGTAAACATTAAACTTCAGTAGAGACTAAGGGCACCCTTTCTCCAGGAATACATTATTACCATTGTGTTAATTTGTCAAACAAATGAACTGGTTGAAATCCCAGCTCTCTCCGAATTTACTTTTGTCTGTAACTGCAACATATGTGCTGAATTTTGGTGTGAGGTAATCCAGTACTCCCTAAAGGGCATACTGACTGTGATGCTCCATGTCCAGATTTTCTCTCTAAAGTGTTTCCCTCAGCTACCTCAAGCTGTTTGCCAAAGTCACCTCCCAGGGGATATGTGACCAATAATTGGCCGATGGCAGGGATTCAAAGGCCTTGTTGCCTGCCCCAGTTTGGAGCAGTTCTGAAAAGCCATTCTAGCTCTAGAGTTTACTCTGGGATCAGCTGAACCCTCTATTGTACCCATAGTGCAGACAGACCAGTTTGCCTTCCATACTTCCTTAAAGGTGTATCCCCTGAGTAATTCTCAATATATACTCTGCACACAATTCTCTGCCCAGAGACTGCTTCCAGAGAACATAATTTAAGTCTTCTCCCAGTTTAAAATGTATTAAAGTAGTGAAACATGAACCAAATATGTCTTTCTTATCTATCAGAGCACAGCAGGCAATGGATAAATTCAAACTGGAGCTGCTTTAAGAGCTTGATCAGACCTTTTAGAAAGTATTGCATGCATCATAGCAAACATAAGAAAGCATACCCATATTTAACACTAATTACTTACTGTAAAATTTTAGGGAAGATGTGATAAATTTGCTTCGGAAGTTATTTAGCTATGTGTAATTGATATAATTTGTTATTGGCTATGATTTTTTTGACATTAGACTTGAAAATATTTGCCAAGTGGGAAATATTTATCCATCAAACTGTTTTCAAATGTAATACAACTTTTCTGAATACTAAAATTAATAATTAATGAAGTAGCATAATGTTATATTATGCAAACATTTAATTAAACATTTATTCATTTTGATACTGTGGTGTTATTTTTGTATTCTAGAGTCAGTAAACTTAATTTAAAGTCTAAAATTTTATATGAAGACCTTTGAAAATCTCATAGGCCATTGGAAATTTCAAGGCCCTTGAATATATCTGAACAGAAATGCAGAATACATTTGTAAAAGGCAAATGTAAATTTTCCTCTTTTCCTATTAACTCGTCTTTCTAAATTAAAGCCAGGTAGACACAGCATCCACAGCTTGCTTCAGAGTTCATTCAAGCCTGAGAGAGAGAAAAAAGGACACAAGACTTGGGGAGCAGGAAGTAGGAAGGAATACTATGAGAACACAAAACTAATTCAGATTAAGCTAGTGTCATTCTTTTTTTCATGTTTCAAGGAAATTTTCCATTTCTTTCAGCTTTATTTTGTGTGTGTAACCCTATCTATGTCTTTAACTATGGCCAAACACATGTGGCTAGTCCAATAAAGTAGTATTTTACATAGCTTCCCAACCATGGCTTGCTAAAGTATAGCATAGATAGACACATATATTTACAAATCTTTGTGTGACACTCCTCTATTAGTCTCAGAAAACTGGTTCTCTACACCAGTTTTTAAAGATCTATAAACACATAAGGAAGAATAATAGACTCTGGGGTATGTATGTGTTTGTGTTTTTAATCACGAGCAGCCAACCACTTCTTATATTTAGTTTGCCCAATCATAAAATCACCAAAGTCAGAACTAAGACTTACTATATTAGGAAATTAGAACCATCGAGTTTATGCAACATTTTTAGTCATTTGGATTCAGTCCCACTCTGTTTCTAAATACCATGGCAATATATGCACCCATAATGTATTTTCTTAACAAGATAATCTTTGCTCTATATAATATCAATATCTCTGAGAGGGTATATAATAGGACAATATAGTACTTTATTTTTTTTTTAACTACAAATTGCCCCTAAACTAAATTGCACTTTTAATTTCTCAAAATTAACTCTAAATTTGATCATTTTATATATAATATTTATTTATATGTAAGTATTAAATAAAATATCTTCCAGATCAAAACATGTAACCATTCATGTCTTTCTGTCATCAGCTAGTGTTAATCTAGGTTTCACTCAACACAAATTCTGCCACACATATATTAAACATGAGTAGGTGGAAAGAACCAACTAAAACTTAATTTATGATCAGTTTTCAGAATTCTACAGAACCTCCATATCAATCCTAACAACCGCTAGATGTTGGAAGTCTGTGAATGTTTCACCAAAATTTGCTTATATCCTAAAGTGTGTTCAGTATCAATGACCATTTTTACAAATTTTTCTTTTTACTTTTTGTATACTATGTGCTACTCTTTATCTCTTTTCTGTTATCCTTTATGTAAACTTCCATATTTCAAATATCATCAGGTTTATATCATTAAAAGAACAATAAAACCTAGGAAAAAAGAAGCTGCATTCTGAAATGTAGCCATCAAAGAATTAGCTTAATGTTTTAAGAGTTATTGAACCTGTCTCAGGCTTAGTTTCCTCATTTGTAAACAATAGCTATTTGTAAGGTTATTTTAAGGATAATAAAATAGCTCAAATGTAATGAGGTCTTTGATGTATCATACACCATACTAGATATTTGACATAGATTATCTCACAACTTCTCTGGAAGGCAGTACTATAATTAGTCCTCGTTATACAGGTGAGGAAACTGATGAGATTAAGATTACACAGATGGGGTACCTAATATTACATTCACTACATTATGTACGGACTATCATGTCCAAAATGATCAATGAGATTTTCTTAAAAGGATTTTGAAGTATTGAAGCTGACATTTAGCTTAGTTGGTATATGTCTTGGAGTTCTCCAGAGAAACACAAGCAATAAGATATACATACACATATACATATACATATACATATACATATACATATACATATACATATACATATATGTGTACATGTACATGTACATTTACATATACATATACATATACATATTTACATATACATATACATATACATATACATATACATGTACATATACAGAGAGAAGAAGGGAGAGATTTATTTTAAGAATTGATTCATGCATTTATGTGCTGGCAAATCCATAACCCGTGGTGCAAATCAGCAGGCTGGAGATTCCGGTAAGGGCTGATGTTGTAGTCTTGAGTTGGAAAGCTGGGAACTCAGGGAGAATTTCTGTGTTGCAGTCTGTAAGCAGAATTCCTTCTTTGAGACACCTCTGTCTTTGCTCACCTTCAACTAAATGGATGAAATCCATCCACATTGTGGAGTGTAACCTGCTTTACTTAAAGTCAACTGGTGGTAAATGTTAATGTTATCTAAAGAAACCTTTCCAGTAGCATCTAGACTAGTGCTTGATCAAAGGACTGAACACCATAGTCTAACCAAGTAGGCAGATAAAATTAACGATCACAGTGTATTTGATTTTTTTAAAGTCTGTATTGTCCCACTATATACAGTCTTAGAGATATTATTCAAAGATATCTGACTCCAGAGTTCATAAGTTTATGACTCTTAACTAGAACACATATGAACATGTCTTGCAAGCCATTGACACAAAATGGACAGTAAATAAATCTTTTTTGAATCTGAATCCAAATCTGAGTTCAAATTACATCCTGGGTACTCTTGAAGATGAACTTTAACCACCTTATTACTAATTAATATTTTCTTCAACATTCTCTCCTTTTTTTTTATCCTCTTTTTTCATTTCTCTGCTATAATTTCTTCCATCAATTTCATCATTACACTGTTGAAAAGTTGTTCTTTTAAGTCTTACACTGACTTGCATTTTAAAATCCCAAATCATGTATCTCCTAAATATGCTGTTGGTAGAAGTCTTTTCCGATGCCTTCTTTTGCTTTTGTTTTTGTTTTTGTATTTTCTTAAAGACTTTATTTTTTGGAGCAGTTTTAGGTGTATAATAAAATTGAGAGAAAGGTAAAGAGATTTCTTGTATATCCCATACCCCTACACATGTATAGCCTTACCTGTTATCTACATCAGTACCCAGACTGGCAGAATGGTACATTTTTACCAAGAGTGAACCTACATTCACATATCATAATCACTCAAAATCTATAGTTTACTTTAGGTTTTGCTCTTGGCGTTGTACACTCTATGGGTCTAGACAAACATATAATGATATATAATCATCATCATAATAACATATACAATATTTTCATTATCTTCTGTGTTCTCTTAGTCATCTCTCTCCCCCAACCAACACCCTTCCTCACTCTTGGCAACTGTAGATCTTTTTATTGTCTACATAGTTTTGCCATTTCTAGAATGTCATATAGTTGGAACCATACAGTAGCCTTTTGATATTGGCTTCTTTTATTTAGGGTTCCTTTATGTATTTTCATGGCTTCATAGCTCATTTCTTTTCAGAGCTGAATAACATTCCATTGTTAGATAGTTTATTCACTCATTTACTGAAGGACATCTGGTTGCTTCTAAGTCTTGGCAATTATAAATAAGTTTCTATAAATAACCATGTGCAGGGTTTTGTGTGGACATAAGTTTTAAACGCCTTTGGATAAATACCAAGGAACACAATTACTTGATCATATGGTAAGAGTATATGTGACTTTGCAAGAAACTGACAAATTGTCTTCCAAAGTAGCTGTACCATTTGCATTCCCACCAGCAATGAATGAGAGTTCCTGTTGTTCCACACCCTAGTCAGCATTTGGTGTTGTCAGTGTTCCAGATTTGGGGCATTCTAATAGGTCTATAGTGGCCTTTCATTGTTGTTTTAATTTTTATTTACCCGATGACATCTGACGTGCACCATGTTTATATATATATATGGAACCCTCATATTTTACTGGTTGTAGGCTGGAGACCAGTCTCAGGTGCTAGAGACCATCCATACTTCCCATGGGCCACCTGGAGTGTCTTGCCACTTATGCTTCATTTGCATGACTACTTCATCAAGCCATCTAGGAGAATTTCTACTGTTTGGAATCTGACTTCAGGGAAAGCCTCGTTCGTATTTTAAAGGCTTTTGCCAATTATGTCCAGCCTCCAGGATAATCTCCCTCCCTTTTGATTCACTGAAAATCAAATGATTTAAAACCTAAATTACATATCTGTAATATACCTTCACTTTTGCCATATTATTGATTAGAAGCAAGTCACATGTCTTGTCTACAGTCAAGAGTAAAAGATTACACAGGCGTGAACATAGGGATGAGGAGAGATAAGGAAGAGTGCCACCATGGGATCTGTCCACCACAGAAAGGGTGAAATATGTTTTTTCAGATCTATCGAGTCAGCATTATCTGTGTAAGGACACAAGCAGCAGCACAAAGGTATTCTGATTCCTAAACTTAACTCTGCCATGTATTAGCTGCTTAAACTGGACTGGTTGCTTAGCACATTAAGTATATTACTTACAAAATAAGGACAAATAGTAGTCTTGACCTAAACAATTCTAAAATTACCATAGAATGCCAAAATGCAATGATTGTAGGATCTTCAAATGGGGCTTCGATCAGACAGTAAAAGCAGACAATGTGTCCCTATGGCTGAAATTCCAAAGATTAAGTAAAAATTGTCTTTTGCTTTTATCATTTTTTTAAAAAAGACTACAATTAATGAAGAAAAACTATGCAGAGCAAGATGTCTCCTTTTTTTAAATATTCAAAATAAAGAGGAATTTACCCTCAACTTTCAATTTCTTATATAATGGTGCCTTCAGAACTTTGGTAACATTGTCTGAATCAACTTGACATTTTTGAATCATTTGGATCAATATAGATACCAATATTCAAGAAAAATGAAAATGGAAACATGTAAGAATTTATCACAACAGTACTTCCATACTTCTGTAAAGGAATGAGGGAACAATTGTGTATTATTTCTTGCAGAAGTAGAAGAGCCCTCATGTAAAACTGCTTTGTGAAAATCACCTTGATTTACTCTTAGACAAGTTAGCCATCTTTGAATTGCATAAATTGCCTCTCTAACCCCTGTGTAAATCTAGACAATCAAGTGAAGCCAAGGCAGAATCTAGCTAATTTAAGTCAAGATTTCCTTGTGAATAAATAAAAAGCTGAGAATTATGCAGCTCAGCTGGTCTCCTAAGCTCTGCTGATATTTGAAATACATGACTGATTCCTCAAGGACTTTGTCTATGGAAGAAACAACTAGGGAAATATTTTACAATAAAGTGTTGATTTACTTTAAACTGTATTTTCTGGCAGACAATTGGGAGAGAAGCTTTATCTTTTTTTTTTAATTTTAGGTATTCTTTTTCTTCAATGGTGAAATAATAAGCAATAGATGATCCTTATGCTGACATTACACAATAGCCGGGTGATTGAATCTGGCACTGCTGAAGCAAACTCATTTTTATACAGCTCCTTTCAATGCTGCTGGGATCAGTTGTGGATAATACCTGAGCTTTCTGTATTAAATTAAACGGTGTACATATTTTTTCCATCTTTACATGCTAGCACTACCTTCGTAAACTCAATTCAGAATGGTGAAATTTAAGAGGAGCTGAGTCATTAATCACTACATGAAATTAAATGATTGGCATTTAATAATAGAGTTAATAACTTTGCTGGCTTAATGTCTTTAAAAAAGAAAAAAAGAAAAAAGGCCATAGCCCACAATCTAGGGTTGTAATTTAACAGTAAGTTTGCATCATAACTTTTCTTGCTTTGAGTTTGTAATAATTACATTCTGTCAATACATTTTTTTTTACAGTAGAAAAGAAAAGTTTTATTAGAAGAGAAAGTACACTTCTAGATGTGGAAGTGGGCCTGAGCAAGAGAAGTATGGCTCAAAAACCACAATTTTGATTTTGAAATAAAACATATTTCTTCCACTTCAGTTCCATTTCCTAAAATTAACCACTTTTCTCTTATCCCAAAATAGCTCATTCCAGTCAACAAAGACCTTTGAGGAACCTCATTTTCCATAGTGGCATTATCAACTTACATTCCCATCAACAATGCACAAGGGCTCTCTTTTTCCACATTCTCTCCAACCCTTGTTATTTCTTGTCTCTTTGGTAATAGCCATTCTAACAGGTGTGAGGCGGTATCTCATTGTGGTTTCAATTTACATTCCCTTGATGATTACTGACATTGACCACCTTTTTATGTATTTGGTTTCATCCTAATCCGAAACCCTATAATTTATTTTTATTCGTGGGGAGATGAGTAAGTTTGTTAAACTATAATTCAGATATAGATAGTCACTCTTCTGCTAAAAAAACAAAAATGCCATTAGCATCTCATTGCATTTGAAATAAAAGACAATGTCTTCATGGTGGTCTACAGCAGCGATCCTCATCTTTTTTGGCACCAGGAACTGGTGCTCCTATGAGAATCTAATATCTGATGATCTGAGGTGGGGCTGAGGTGATGATGCAAGCACTGGAGAGCAGTTGCAAATACAGATGAAGCTTTGCTTGCTCGCCTCCTGCTGTGCAGCCCAGTTCCTAACAGGCCAAAGACCTGTACCAGTCCACAGCCCAGGGTTTGGAGACCCCTGGTCTACAGAGTTCTAAAGAACTGACCTTACATCATATTCATTCTTCCCTGTTTCCCTATACTTCAGCCGCATTGACCTCCTTACTGTTCCTCACACATGTCAGCTACAGTCCAGCCTCCTACTTTATGCACCTGCTATTCAATGGAACATGTTTCCCACTGATATCATAGATTTCCCTCCAAATGGGACCTTTTCAGTCTCTTGAATTTTCACTTTTCAACAAGGTCTTCCCTGATGTCTCCATTTAAATTTGAATCTTCCATCTAAAGGTACTCTCCAACCACCCTGATTTATTTCCATAGTTCTATCACTTCTTAATATATTATGTAATTAATTTGCTTAATACTTTTGTTATATATCTCTACTCAGTATATTTCAGCTCCAAAGGAAAAAAGATTTTTGTCTAAGTTATATAATGTTATATCCTCAGCTCCTAGAAGAATGTCTGTTTTACAGTAAATGCTCAATGAATATTAGTGAGACGAATGCTTCAGCCAAAAGTTATGACACATAAAAAAATAGATCTGAGTTTGAAACTGATTCTTCAGAAAACACCCTAAGGCTCCTCCACAGTTATGTACATTTGTTTTAAAACATGTGAAATTGGATGACATTGCATTATGTCTCTATGGTGTCGTGTGGATCCATAAGCTATCTGCTCATTTTGGTGTTAGACAGTTTTTCCAAATCCTATATTTAGTTCACTTTTCTGCACATAAAACTGCAGTTCTTAAATGAAATATTATTATCATCATGATTTTCAGTACTTTGAGTAGTCACACGAACTGTGCAACTTCATACAAACACTGCAGTCAAATGAAATTATTCAGCTAAAATTATTCAGTTCAGATAGTCCCTGTTATCTTTAAGCAAAGAAATAGACATATATTTCTGTGGGACAGTTTATGAATATAATGAACTCTTTTTATCTTTTATGTTGCATACCATGTCCATCAATGTCAGATGAAAATAACCTGACCTTGAAATGTTTGGTCCAGGTGCCGCGGATGAACTGAATCAGATCAATCAAACAGCTGATTGGATCATTGTGTGGCAATCATTTCTCAAGATGACCCATGTAAAGGCATCATGAAACAGTGAATTCTTTGACTACATAAAATAAAACCTTAGACTCTTTTTAAAAAAATTCTGGTGACTTATATGCAAATTACTATTCTGTGATAGAGTGGTCTGGAACAACGTAGATGATATCCATATTTTTAATTCTGCTAAACTTGGGATCTTTAAAAATAGAACACACAATAAATAGCAATAACCAGTAGGATCCATGTGTTGTTGAAGCAACAGATGCTGAGATACTTGTAAAAGCCATTTCTTGTGCTTTAAATTTTCTTTTAAGCCCAGTTATGTAAATTATTTTTATCAAACATATAATGATTTGTATACTGTTATATTATTACCATGAAATGAAACTGATTCAAGCACTCAAATAATTTTGGTGAAAATTTGCATGTCACTTCTATGTTTTTTTAAACCATGCCACAGTCAATAGAACTAACTACTCTAGGATTAATAAAACCTTCTCTTGAATTAATGTTGTGTCATATGAAATAGAGGACTCTTATTCTCCTTGTATTATTGAAAAATCTCATCATACTTAAGCCATATACAGCTCTAGTGACCTGGCAAAAGTGATATAGACTGAGAAAAATTCCAGATATTTTTTATTGGCCTAATTCCAGCACATCATTTTTCCTTTTGGCATATCTAAGGAAACAAAATCTTCCATATACTACTGTTCACTAAACATCCTTCTCTTAAACAGATCTAGTCTTATGCTATATTTGGTTAAATGGTTTTAATATGCATTAAGTTTTTCACTCAACCCATGTTTTTAAGTCCTACTTTTTGTTAGGCTTTGCCCTAGGCATTGAAGACTCGGCAGTAAACAAGAATACCTACATTCTATTTGAGAAGACAAATGTTAAAAATAGTGAAAAAAAAAATAGTTACCAATGTTGGTGAGTTGAAGGAAATAAATATGACGATGTGCTGGAGTAATTGGGAACTATCTCGCATAAGACAAGGGAAGGCTTTTCTCATATCCTGAGTCACCATGAAAGCTAAATTCAAATTATTTAATGAGAGTAGGCATTTCAATGAAGATAGAACCTTAACTCCTAAATCACCATCCTGTTATTTACTTTCAAAAACAATTTCTTACCTTCTTAGGTATAAAGGATCACACTGAATCACAGAATTACAGGATGCTAGAGTTGGAAGTCACTCCAAGTTCCTGTAGTGTCTAGTTATACCTCATTTTAAAAATGAAGTACCTGATTCCCAGAGAGGTAAAGAGTTTTATAAAAATTTACCAATGCTAATTAAAAGAGCCATGACAAACATTGGTGTCTCCTGACTCTTAGTTAAATGTTCATCCCAGTGTACCCCTCCTTCACAGGACCTAGGTGTCAAGGCTAGCATTCCATTAAAAGGAAAGCCTGAGACATCCTGCCCAAATAAATGTAAGGCTCAAGATCATCCTGCTAAAACCATAGCCATTGTAATATCGCATTTCCTTTATATGGTCCTTTTTCTCCAATGAACTCAAATGCTTTCTGGCAAGTTATCACATTTATTCTTAAAACATTCTTGTGAAGTAAGTAGAAGTCTTTTATTTCTGAAGTTTAAGAGCTGCTTGGGATTGGGAAATAAGCCACATAGTGCCTATTAAAATCAAGTCAGGAAATCTAGTGTGGATAAAGGCAGAAATCAAATGATAGATATAAACAGTCATATGATATTTACACAGTAGCATGACATTTAAAATCATTTGCGCTGTGTTCACTATTGGCATTATTCACCCACTGAAACATGCATTCATTCAGTCCTACGTGTTAAACTAAAAATGTTGAACTTCATTTTGTCAAGCAGAATTAGATAGATGGATAGATGTTAGATAGATAGGTAGGTAGATAGATAGGTAGGTAGATAGATAGATAGATAGATAGATAGATAGATAGACAGATAGACAGACAGACAGAGACAGACAGGCAATATCAGTTTTTCTGTAGGCTTGGGGTTTGTGGGGAAATAAGGAAAGATTATGATGACTGACAAGGGATTGATTAAGAAACATATTTCCAAATCTTGTAAAATAAATGTCTCCTATCAGATACAGAGTAGGTAGATTAATTATTAGCCAAATTAGTTATTTATGGATAATTAGTTGTTTACTAATTAGTGTCTGTGCAGTATTTGTGCACTATCAGCTGTTTAACATTTTTCGTCTGTCTCATGATTATTAGAATGAGGGTCAAAATGCGTTTTGACATGTAATCCTACCTACTTTCTCACAATTTAGGTACACTGTATTCAAGCTATCTATATATTTATATGGTTTGAAAACAATGTAAGTAACATTTTATGCTGCTAAGTAATTTGAACTTTAATCATTGGAATATGAAATGCTGTAGGAAAGAGAAGATTGTAGCACTAAGGATTGGAGTTGTTTTTTTGGGAAAGGTCATTGGTTGAGGGAGGAAGATTTGTAATAATGCTTGATTTATTAATGTTTCATGTTCTATTTCTACTTTTGCAGCAGATTCTTGGTGTCCATTATCCCCCAAAGCAATGGGGTTTGGTGTGTTTTCTTTGAACTTGCCAGGGATTCTGTTTGAAGGGGATTATTTGAGTTTGACAACTAGGAGCAACCCTGCCTCTCTGCAGGAGGGGAGAGGAGCTGTTTATTTGACCAGCTGAGGGAAATGTGCACAGAGGCAGACCTGCTAGTGTCACTGGGTCCCATGGCCCTCAGTAGGATATAGAATAACAGCTGTTTGTGACAGTGAACAGATCAGAGGATTTTCATTTAATAAATTGGTGCTCTACTTTTATTAATAATTTTAATAGAGCTGAGCTTCTTCTTGTCTTGCTTTGATCCATTTCACCTACATTTTAGGGAGAGACAAACTGACTAATAATCTGAGCCACTGATGAACAGCCTTGGGGTGTCATACAGATACGAGCAGACCTAGACTATTCATGGGCAAAAGGGAAAAGGAGGGAGGCACCTAGTCACTGCTCTGAAGCTAAATAATTATAATATGTGCAATATTTTTTTTTTCTAAGCCTTCATTGTCATGTTGCTGTTTTCATTAAACAAAATTCTAGAACCTAAGGCTACACGTGTGAAAAAGGTTATTCATTGCACTAGAAGTGGGAAATTACTTTAGAAATTTATTACAATGTAGAAGAAATACACTGTTAAAAATTCCATTCACATGTTCTCTTTCTTCCTTTTTATGTTGTTGTTGAAGTGTTACACTTATATAGAAAAGTGCACAAAACAAATTCCCAGCTAAAGGAATTTTTACAAAATGAGAAACCTATCAAGCAACCATCTTGGTCAAGAAATAGAGCATACTCACTATCCTAAAAACTGGTTTTTTGGTCCCCTTTCTAATTTTTTTTTCTAAAATTGTTTTTAATAAAATTTAAGATTATCGGGGTAACATTATTTAATACAATTATATAATTTTCAGGTGTACATTATAATTTAACATTTGTATATTTTATTGTGTTTTTACCACCCAAATTCCAATTTCCTTTAGCTACCATATATTTGATACCATTTACCCACTTCACCCTCCCCCTCTGCCCCTATATTTGACCCCCTTTACCACGTCTACCTCTCTGCTCTTCTCCTACCCTCTACTCTCTGGTAACCACTAGTCTATAGTCCATGTCCATGAGTCTCTGTTTGTTTGTCCTGTTCATTTGTTGCTTTTAGGTTTATATCCCACATAAAAGTGATATCATGTGATTTTCAACTTTTTCTGTCATAGAACACTTAGGTTGCTTCCATGTCCTGGCCACTGTGAATAATGCTGCTATGAACATAGGTGTGCAAATATCTTTTTTGGATATGGGTTTTCAAGTAGAGGGATTGCTGGATCATATGGTAGATCAATTCTTAGTTTTTTGAGGAACCTCCATACTATTTTCCATAGTGACTGTACCAATTTGCAGTCCCACCAGCAGTGTATGAGGATTTCTTTTTCTCCACATCCTCTCCAACATTTGTTATTACTTGTCTTGTTGATTATAGCCATTCTAACAGGTGTGAGATGTTATCTCATTGTAGTTTTGATGTGCATTTCCCTAATAGCTAGTGATATTGAGCATCTTTTCAAATATTTGTTGGCCATTTCTATGTCCTCTAGGGAGAAGTGTCTGTTCAGGTCCTCTGCCAATTTTTTGACTGGATCATTTTGTTGTTGTTGTTGTTGTCGTCGTTGTTGTTGTTGTTGTTGTTGAGTTGTATGAGTTCTTTATATATTTTGGATATTTGGCCCTTATGGGAGGTGTTGCTTGCAAATATATTTTCCCATTCTGATAGTTGTCTCTTTACCCTGTTGACGATTTCTTTTGCTGAGTAGAAGCTTTTTAGTTTGATGTAGTTTCATTCATTTATTTTAGCTTTCACTTCCCTTGCTTTTGAGGTCAAATTCATCAAATCCTCTTTAAGTCCAAAGTCCTTGAGTTTAGTTCCTATGTTTTCTCCTAAGCATTTTATTGTTTCAGGTTTTACATTCAGGTCCTTTTTCCATTTTGAGTGAATTCTGGTGTGTGGTGATAGACAATAGTCTAGTTTCATTCCTTTGCAGGTAGCCTTCCAATTTTCCCAGCACCATTTATTGAAGAGGCTTTCCTTTCTCCACTGTATATTTTGGCTTTTTTGTCGAAAATCATTTGCCCATATAAATATGGGTTTACTTCTGGACTCTCGATTCTGTTCCACTGGTCCATGTGTCTGTTTTTCTGCCAATACCATGCTGTTTTGATTACTGTCACTTTGTAGTATAATTTGAAGTCAGGCAGAGTGATGCCTCCAGCCTCATTCTTTTTTCTGAGGTAGGCTTTGGCAATTCGGGGTCTTTTGTGCTTCCATACAAATCTAATGACTTTTTTGTTTTATTTCTTTAAAAAGTGCCAATGGGATTTTGATGGGGATTGCATTAAATCTGTATAATGCTTTAGGTAAGATGGTCATTTTAACTATGTTGATTCTTCCAATGCAAGAACACAGAATATCTTTCCATTTCTTTGTATCTTCTTCTATTTCTTTCAATAAGGTCTTGTAATTTTCATTATATAGGTCCTTCACATGTTTTGATAGATTTATTCCTAGGTATTTTATTATTTTTGTTGCAATTACAAAGGAATTATTATTTCTACATCTTTTTTCTGACACTTTATTATTAGAGTATAGGAACACTATGGATTTTTGAACATTTATTTTGTATCCAGAGACTTTACTGTACTTGCTTATTGTTTCTAGTAGTGTCCTTGTGGAGACTTTAGGGTTTTCTATACAGAGAATCATGTCATCCGCAAATAGTGACAGTTAGACTTCATTTCCTATTTAGATGCCTTTTATATCTTTCTCTTGCCTGATTGCCTCCAATGTTATATTGAATAACAATGGTGTTAGTGGACAGCCTTGCCTTGTTCTTGATCTTAGAGGGAAGGTTTTTAATTTTTCACCATTAAGTATAATGTTGTCTGAGGGTTTGTCATATATAGGCCTTATTATATTAAGGTACTTTCCTTCTATACTGATTTTGTTAAGTGTTTCGATCATAAATGGATACTGTGTCTTGTTGAAGGCTTTTTCTACATCTATTGATATGATCTTATGATTCTTATGTTTTAATTTGTTTTTGTGGTGTATCACATTAATCAATTTGAATATGTTGGACCATCCCTGTGCCTTTGAGATGAAGCACACTCGATCGTGGTTTATAATCTTTTTAATATGTTTCTGTATTCGGTTCACTAGTATCTTATTTAGGATATTTGCATCTGTGTTCATGAGAGATATTGGTCTGTAGTTTTCTTTTTCTGTGTTATCTTTACCAGATTTTGGTATCAGAGTAATATTCACCTCATAAAATGAGTGGGGAAGTATTGCCTCCTCTTCAATTTTTTAAAAGAGTTTGAGGAGAATACATATTAAATCTTTGAATGTTTAGTAGAATTCTCTGGTGAAGCCATCTGGCCCTGGACTTTGACTTTTTGGTAGGTTTTTGATGATTCTTTCAATTTCCATACTGCTGATTGATCTATTTAGATTTTCCAGTTCTTCTTGATTCAGTCTAGAAAGGTTGTATTTTTCTAAGTACTGGTCCATTTCTTCTAGTTTATTAAATTTGGTGTTACTTAATTTTTCATAGTATTCTTGTATGATCCTTTGTATTTCTGCAGTGTTTGTCATAATTTCCCCTCTTTCATCCATGATTTTATTTATTTGTGTCCTTTCTCTTTTTTTTTAGTAAGTGTAGCCAGATGTTTGTTGATTTTATTAACTTTCTCAAAAAATCAGCTTTTCGTTGCATTTATTTTTTCTATTGTTATTTTTTGTATTGTTTTTTTGTTTTTAATTTCATTTATTTCTGCTCTAATATTGATTATTTCTTTCCTTCTGCTGATGTTAGAACTCATTTGTTCTTCCTTTTCTAGTTTTTTAAGATGAAGCATTAGGTTGTTTATTTGAGCTCGTTCTTGTTTTTGGAGATAGACTTGTAATGATATAAACTTTCCTCTTCTGACCACTTTTGCTATGTCCCAAAAGTTTTGATATGTTGTACTATCATTATCATTCGTTTCTATGTATTTCTTGATGTCTCTTTTTATTTCTTCTCTGACCCAGTTATTCTTCAGTAGCATGTTGTTTAATCTCCATCTATTTGTGGTTCTTCCTGCTTTCTTTTTGCAGTTGATCTCTAGTTTCAAAGCATTATGATCAGAGAATATGGTTGGTATGATTTCAACCCTCTTATATTTGTTGAGGCTATCTCTGTGTCTCAGTATGTGGTCGATTCTTGAGAATGTTCCATGTTTACTAGAGAAGAATGTATAAGCAGCTGTTTTAGGATGGAAGGCTCTGTATATGTCAATTATGTCAGTTGGTCTAATGTGTCATTTAAGGATGTTATTTCCTTATTGATTTTCTGTTTGGATGATCTGTCCATATCCAACAGTGGGGTATTTAGATTCCCTACAACGATAGTGTTTTGGTCTGTGTCTCCCTTTAGTTCTGTTAATAATGGCTTTATGTATTTCAGGGCTCCCTGATTGGGAGCATAGATATTAATAAGTGTATGTCTTCTTGATGCATAATCCCCTTTATCATTATGAAATGTCCCTCAGTATCTTTCTTTACCTTTTTTATTTTGAAGTCTATTTTGTCTGAAATTAGTACCGCTACTCCCTCTTTTTTCCGAATGCCATTTGCTTGAAATATTATTTTCCACCCTTTCACTTTGAGTCTATATTTGTCTTTGGAACTGAGATTTGTCTCCTGGAGGCAGCATATGGTTGGGTGTTGTTTTTTGATCCATTCTGCAACCCTGTGCCTTTTTATTGGTGAGTTCAATCCATTTACATTTAGGGTGATTATTGAAATATGAGGTCTTCTTACAGCCATTTTATCTTTTGCTTTCTGATAGTTAGGTGTTTCCATTGCTTCCTTGTCCTTGTGTTTCTGTTTTCTTTATTTTGGTTGGCTTTTATGGGTTTTCCCTCTGGTCCTTCTTGTTTTATGTTATATACTTCAGTTCTGAATCTTTGGTGTGTGGTTACCATTATAAATATGTAAAGAATAGTTATATATATATATATATATATATATATATATATATATATATATATATATATATATATATAACTATATATATATATAGTCATCCATTTTCTTCTGCATGTGCCTTATTTCCATTCCTCTTTGCGAATTTAGATCTTTGAATTCTCCCCTTTTCAGTCATTATCTCAGTTTGTCCCTATATATGCTGAACATTCATTACTATCTTGCTATAGCACTTCTCTTCTTATTTTAAGCTTATAATGCCCTGTTCTTTGTAAGGGTTCAACTCCTATGCTTCTATTTGTCTGATAGTCTCTATATTCCTAATTATGTTTTTTTGTTGTTTGCTTTTTGTTTGTTTGTTTGTTTGTCCTTTTGTTTTAGGTGAGCTGACCCCTTTCAGTATTTCCTGTAGTGCAGAACTCGTCGTGGAGAATTCCCTCAATTTTTGTATGTCTGGAAAGGTCTTAATTTCTCCTTCATATCTAAAGGAGAGCTTAGCTGAATACATTATTCTAGGCTGGTAGTTCCTTTCACTTAATAGTTCAAATATTTGATTCCATTCCTTTCTAGTTTGTAAAAGTTGTGCTGAGAAGTCCAATGATAATCTAATGGGTTTTCCTTCATAAGTTATCTTTTTCTTCTCCCTGGCTGCCCTGAGAATTCTGTCTTTGTTGTTGACTTTTGATAATTTTAATACAATGTGTCTTGGTGAAGGCTTTTTTGGGTTGAGGTAATTGGGGTTCTGTTGACTTCTTGAATTCCAAGCTCCAGCTCATTCCTTAGATTTTCGAAATTCTTGTGAACTATTTGTCTAAAAATGTTTTCTAGTCCCTGCTTCTTTTCCTTGCCTTTGATAATGCCCATTATTTTTATGTTTCCTCTCCTAATGATATCAGCTAGTTCTTATATTTCTCTTTCATTATTTTTCATTCTTCGGTTTCTCTATTCTTCCTTCTGATTTATTTCTAGATTTATGTTTTCGATATCACTGATCCTTTTCTCCATTTGGTCGACTCTATTTCCCAAACTTGCTATTTCATTTTTCAACTCTTGCAGTGTCTTCTTTATCTACAGAAGATCTATTTGGTTCTTTTCAAGGTCTTCAGTCCCCTCGCTCTGCTCATCTAGATATTTTTTGAATTCCTGAAATTGTTGATATGACTTGTTTGAGAACTCAGTGAGTTTTTTTCAGAAATACCATCCTGAATTCTCTGTCATTTAAGTTGCATATTTCTATGTCTTAAGCTTGTTTTCTGGAGATTTTTCTCTTTCTTTCTGAGATGCCTTGTCACCTTGGTTGTTCATGGTATTTAACAGGCATTAATGGAAATGTGTTCTGCTTTTTATCCAAAAAGAAGATTTATTATATAAAGGTCTCTCTTTAGCCTGCTGCAAAGAAGGCACTTTTCTTTTGGTGGCTACTAAGTCTCTTATATTCCTGCTTTATATAAATCCTTAATAATACTTTTTTTTATTTTCTTATATTGAATTATGCTTGCTTACCCTGTTACAGTCCCTGCCAGTGTTAGCAACAGTTTCAGTAGTGTTTGCTTAAATTCCCCTGGGCTCCGCGGTGTTCAGTCATGGAGGGTTTGGGAGGAGTGGCCCTCTGGGTTGGGGCATTGGGGCTGCAGCTCAGCCTCGGTTTTGCTACCACAACTGGTAAAGATCAGCTGTTGTTTTTCTGCCATTTCTCTTCTCTGCTTTCTGCTCTGATGACTGAGCCCTGCCATCAGCTGCATAGAACTCACAACTCTCCCAGTCAGGGCTGTTCAGGAAATCATCTCACCTTCTTTCTTCCCCCTCCTCCTACAGGGAGATCCAGCGGCTCCAAGAGGCAGCTTCTTTATTTCTACCAGTCCACTGAAATGATACCCAGGGTTCTGACCTGCGGTAGCTCTTATACACAGATTTCACGCTCAGACATGCTGGTGTGCAGTTTGAGTGTTTTTTGTTGAGTTTTAGATGTTCAGCTTATTGTTGTCTCAAGGGGAGAGATTTGGGGTCATCTCTCACTCCACCATGTTTCTTCCTAGTTCCTGTCCCTTTTATAATATTATAAAGTCTAATTTATCTAAAACTTTTATATATTTGTTTATTTTTTGTGTATCTTTTATATACTTGTGTAATTTTTATATATTCTGTATCTATGTTTTTTTCTTCTACTCCAAGCTTATAAAATTATTCTCATATATATTTTCTCTATTTATTTTGTCTTTAACATTATGACTTAAAATTCTTCTGGAAATGATTATTTTATGATGTGAAGTAGGGGTCAAAATTAATTTATTATGAAGACCTTTCTCTGTTGCTCTGCTGCATATCTTTGTCATAAATCAAGTATCTGTCTATGCATGGGACTTTTACTGGCCTCTATTATATTCCATTGGCCAATTTTTCTGCTTATTAAACAATGTCAAACAGTTTTAGTTCACAAAGTTTTAAGATAACATTTATATTTCCATGAAATTTTAGAGTCAGGTTGTCAGGTTCCAATAATACAAACAACAAAAGAACATGCAAATATTTATATTTTATTGGAATTGAATTAAACTTATAAAACAACTTGGAGAGAGTTGAAACTTTTACAATATTGAATTTTCCAATTCATAAGTGTGGTATACCCCTTGTTTATTTAAATATTCAATTTCCCTCAAAAATATTTTGTACTTTATGGATAGAAGTTCTATATATTTTTATTAAATTTATTTTTATGCACTTAAATTATTTCTCATAAATAGTTTCTTTATTGTTTTATTTTCTATTTGAAAACATGATTGATTTTTGTGTATTTACCTTATATTCAAGAACTTTGCTAAATTAATTTATTAATTATTTCATCTTTGTATATACAAAATCATATCGTATTCTTTTGTTTAATTTGCTGATTAGTTTTTCTACCTCTTTGGCATCATTAATTTTCATTCTTTTTTTTCTTTTCTAATAAACACAATAAAGGATATAAATTTTCTTCTAAGAATGGTTTTTAGCTGTGTCTGACAGCTTTTTACATATTATATTTTTATTATCTTTCTATTTCTAGGTGATTAGATGTATTCGTTGAGGATTCTTTAAACATGGTTTATTTTACTTCTTTTTTTTCCTTTTTGCTATTGATATCTAATTTAAATTACTGTGGCGAGAGCCCCTGTTCTCTATCTATAGTCATAGCCCATATTGGCCTCCGCCTCATAGTTTCCATCCCTTGTAAAACTTCTCAGTGGCCTCAGAAGCTCTGAGGCTTTTGCTGGTGTCACTTATTTCTCTACTGATCCAAGCCTGATTATGGATCATTTTAATATTGCCCACACTATTGCCTTTTGGTTGACACCTGGCTACACTGAGCTACCTGCAGTGCATGTTTTCTTCCCTTTCTAACTTGTGAAAACATATGGCCTCTATGATTTCTAACCTCAGCTAGGTCTTTGGAGTATTCCAGCACCCTATTTATTCTCTTCTTATGTTTCCTCCATGTTAGGTGACTCATAGTCACAGTTCCAAATTGTTTTAATACTCTTAGGGCCACCATGTTTTTATTCATCTCTTCTCCTTAAGCTTAAGACCCACTCTTTACTGAGAAGATTAAAGTTCTCTGACCCTTCTTCATTCTCTCCTTGGCTCCATCTTTAGAGGAAGCAGTGTCCTCTTTTCAAAGCTAATCTCACTGTCATTCATTACTTTATGACTTGTTCTTTTACAACTCCTCTAACTTTGATTCTCTTTCCTCTTTCTTAAAGGAACACTCCTTATAATATTTCTCTGGCCCATAGGGTTACACAAAAATTATCTTCTAAGATATCTCTTTGGGAAATTTGCCTAGTCCAATCTAAGTTAATACCAATAAGAATCAAAACAGAATAGTATTGTTTCTTTTAGGCTTCATGGACCATAACATTGCATAGGACACTGCTTTATTCTAATTTACTTCTCTTTGTTTAATGGGTGAATTTGTGAATTCATCATTAAACATTGCTGAAAAACTAGTCATGACTGCAAACTCTAGTTACTCCTGTATATTCTATTCTCAATATTTAAATATTTATCTGTAATGTTTCTCTTTCCACAGATAGTAAAATAGATGATATATGTTTAAGGAGTCCTGTGAATTTTTTTCTTATAACTTCATTTTAGGAGAGTCTTTGGAATTGAAATCTTTGTTAATATTAGGAAATACTACATTCAAGAAGGATGTGAATAGAAGTGGTTTTTGATTCAAGAATGCAGACTATGCTTATTTTGTATAAAATATTTACACCCTTTTTTCACACAACTTCACTAATTACAAGGAATAACAACTCAGAATAACATGGGTGGTGTCAGTGGAAAAAGGTTGGAATTAAGCATTTAAGCTGTGACCAGTCAGCTCTTAGGTGACAGAAAATTAGGAATTTGATGTTCTCCACATTCTCTGCAGCTTCATTCACCCTCATACCTTTCTGAAATTATTTGATAGTGGTCACATACATCTTTTACTGGAACACACTTTACTAGATATCATTATGGTAACACCTCAGATATACCCAACAACCTCCTATTTTAATTCTTTTCATTCTTCAGTTACCAAAAAAATCCCTTAGGAAGTTTGATTTTTATTCTCGAGTCTGAAATTTCAGGCTTCATTTGTGTCCTAGTAGAATCTAAATATATTTTAACATGTAGTTTTCAAAGTGAAATTCATTCAAATCATCTAGAAAGTTTTATTTTATGTTCACATTGAATTTTACATTATGGCAAATGGGAGAGGGAGGATATTGAGGGCATTGAATTGGATGTTCTCCAAGGTCCCCTTCAGCTCAAAAATACTCTGATTCTGAGGGAGAAAATACATACACACACACTGCCAACACTGACAGTCACTAAAAGAATAGACTGCTTTTAAATATAAGGATAATATTTTGAATGCATTTTAATTTGTTCATTGTCATACTGAGAAAAAATATCTTTATGCATTAGAATATGTGGTCCTCTATTTTTGTAATCAGATTACTATCCATAATGCTAACTCTATTTGTAGTGTATACTCCTTTGAGATTTAGGAAGAGCTTTTCATGAACATTAATTATTACAACCACTCTATAACAGGTCCGCCCTGAAGAAACAGCAAATATTAAAATCATATTAAAATATAAAACACAACTGTGAAAGTGTAACTGATTTACCCAAGATCACCAAGTTTGTAAATGGTGGAGTGCACATAGAACTCTCTGAAAAAAGTCGATATTATCATCAATGGAAAACTCATCCTGACAGTATTTTTAACATCGAACATACATACTAGAAATCTGTTTATATAAAAATAGATGATACAACAAGCATGATTTAATAAATATATTTACATTGTCAAATAAATAATAATGAAGAAAAAATTCAATAATGTTCATTGCTATACCCCAAATATGGAAACTTGGCGATGGTTGTAGAAAAGATTGAGTACCATAAAATGTTTTAAAAGCATACACTTCATTCAGCCTAAAATCTCAAGAGAATTACAGCCCAGTAAGAAAGTAAAATGGTCTTTGGAAGTATTAAGCCTTTCTCTTAAGAGGTAAAAATGTTCATTGGCATAAATTACTCGTAAAGGATATTTAATCCATATTGAGAAGGAGCTGAGGAATGAACACTGAGAATGACTATGTTAACAAATCCCTTGAGGAGATGACAAATTCAAAGCTGCATGGTAGGTGGTCAGCACTTAATTCACACTGACAATGATTGTGTGGTGCAGGTTACTACATGATCTGAACTGCTAGGTCAAACACACTGTCTCAAAATAATCATGTGGTTCTTTTGCATCATTCAAGGATTGAGTTTAAAATTCTCTTTAAAATGCTTTTTCGTATTTCTTATAATGAGGCACATGATGTTTCTGAGCATCTAGAAGTTTATTAACAGATTTTCATCGCTCTCACATGTATGTTACACCTTGAACAGTTAGCTCTCTTGTGGTCAAGACGATGGTAGACTCGACAGATGGTTTTATCTTCTTGGCAGATTTTTCTGATTATTGATGTCTGTAGATCTAGAGAAAAACTGATTTCCATTTAATACTCTTAAGATTTATCTTTCTTTGTGAGTAGTCCAGCACTACTACATTTTATCAGACATTATGAATGAAAACTGTTCACAAGAACACAAAACAAATAAATGGCACAGAGTGAAGCCCAGAAAAATAAACAACTTGCAGCATATTTTTCGAATGATGCTAATAAAATTGACTGAGAATGTGTAGTCTGCCACACTAACTTTTATGGCATATGTATGTACATGTACATCTATACACGTGTGTATGCATATGTATTTGTATAAATACAATACATATATACAAACAAATTTTTCATATTTTTTAAATCACTATTGAATCAACTCAAATTAACAAATGTGTAATCAACTTTACTATATTCTGAGGCTCTGAATTAGAATCCTCAATTATTGCAAATATTCTTTCTAACTAGTCTTCTACCTACACTCTTGTGATGGTTATTTTTTATTTTTCAACTAGCTGGGCCGTGGTGCCCAGATATTTGATCAAACAGTGTTCTGGATGGTTCTATAAGGGTGTTTTCATGAGATTAAAATTTAAATTGGTAGGATTTCCAGTCAAGATGGTAGAGTAGATGGTAGAGGAGTTGCCTCCTCTCACGACCGCATCAAAATAACAACTACACTACAGAACAACTATCAAACATTGAGAATTGCCTGAAGTCTAGCTGAACAGAAGTCCTACAAATAAGGATATACAGAAAAAGCCATCTTGCGACTGTTATGAGGGACAGAGACACAGAACAAACTGGTCCTACACCCACATATGGGGTTAAAGATCAGAAGGGTTATCTCAGCTGCAGAGGTCTCCCTAGAGGAGCAAGGATTCCAAGCTTAACATCAGGCCCCCAAGCCCAGGGTTTCAGGGCCAGGAAGAAAAGTCCCTGCAATTTCCGGCTATGAAAACCAGGGGAGATTGTGGCTGAGTGAGACAAAAGGTTTTAAGAATCCCAGTCATTCCTCTTTATAGGGCCCATGCACTGACTTACTCACTAACAGATTTACTCCCTCTGAGCTGCCATGCTGGGACAGCAGCTGGAAAAGTGTCAGAGACATACAGGGAGGAACTGAATTGTCTAGCTTCAGGGCGAGGGCTGGAGGGACAGCTTTCTCTCAAACAGAAGTTTTGGCAGAATCCACTGACACTTTGTTGAGCCCAACCCATGCCCATGTGCAGACACAGGCAGCCACCATATCTGAGTCTCCATCAACCTAACACTGGTTGTCCCACCCTGGTGAATCCCTGAGATCCCACCCCTCCCAACTTATGAGCCCGCCCAAGCCACTTCCAGTGGCTTTTCCATACAAATGGCCTGTCTTGGCTCATGCTGCAGACTTTCCTAAAATCTCTCAAAAGTTAAAAAACAAAAAACAAAAAAAACAAACAGGAGTTTGGCTTTAGTGTACCCCATACCTCTTGCTAAGCAGCAGCAAGCCCGGCACTTTTTAAGTGTCCTGCCTCAACTGGCAGCCATTTTTAGTTTGTGGCTTGGCTTCCTGAGGCACTTCTAAGCTTAGCGTGGGTGGCAGCCATCTGCAGATTGCTTGGTGGCTCATACCAGGTGGCCTTGGGCAGGGCACGGGATGAAACTGAACTTGGCTTATAACAGGGCCCCTCCCACAAAGCCCCAGGGCTGGTATGCCAGATGGCCCTCTTCAGACCTAGCTGGAGGACCACCTGGGGCTACATCTGAGGAGGATGCATCCACAGAGCAGACTAGGCAAGCAACAGAGGCCTGCTGAAGTGAATTCTGCTCCAGCCAAACAATGAGCCCTAACATCAATCTCTTCCATTGATATGCAAATAGCAACTAATGCTCAGCTACAACAGGAGGGCACACACAACCCATATAAGGAACATACCTGGAATATCCGGCTCAGGTGACCAGGAAAAACTGGACCACTGCATCCCATAGGACACCTACTACATAAGGTCACTCTACTAAAACTGGGAGATATAGGAGCCCTACCTTATACATAGAAACAAACACAGGGAGGCAGCCAAAATGGGGAGACAAAGAAACATGTTTCACATGAAAGAACAGAACAAAGCTCCCCAAAAATAACAAAATGGAGATAATTAATCTACCAGATGGAGAGTTCAAAACCTTGATTATACGGATGCTCAATGAACTGATGCGAAGAGTAGATGAACTCAATGAGAACTTTAACAAAGATATAGAAAACATAAAAATTGAGATAGAAATCATGAAAAAGAACTAGTCAGAAATGAAGAATACAATAAATGAAATGAAGAATACCTTAGGAGAAATCAACAGTAGGTTAGATGAAGTAGATGCTAGAATCAGCCATTTAGAAGAGAAGGTAGCAGAAAACACCCAATCAGAATGGCAACAAGAAAAAAGAATCCAAAAAAATGAAGATAATTTAAGAGGCCTCTGGGACATTGAATGTACCAGCATTCACATCCTAGGGGTATTAGAAGGAGGAGGGAGAGAACAAGAAATTGAAACCCTTTTTGAAGAAATAATGATAGAAAACTTCCTTAACCTGGTAAAGGAAATAGATATACAAGCCCAGGAAGTGCAGAGAGTCCCATACAAGTTGAACCCAAAGAGGCCCACACCAAGACACCTAATTAAAATGCCAAAGTTTAAAGACAAAGAGAGAATCTTAAAACGCAGCATGAGAAAAAAGATTAGTTTCCTACATAGGAGCACCCATAAGAAACCAACTGTCAGTTGATTTCTCAACAGAAACTTTGCAAGACTGAAAGAATTGACATAAAATATTCAAAGTGATGAAAAGCAAGGGCCTACAACCAAGATTATTCTACCTAGCAAAGCTATCATTTAGAATTGAAGGACACATAACAACCTCCCAGACAAGGAAGAGAAAAAGAGCTCATCACCACTAAACTAGTATTATAAAAAGTGTTAGAAGGATTTTTAAGAAGAAAAAAAAAAGATCAAAAATATAAGTAATAAAATGGCAATAACTACATACCAATCAACAATTACTTTAGATGTAAATTGATTAAATGCTCCAATCAAAAGATATAGTAGCTGAACAAATAACAAGATCCTTACATATGCTGCCTATAAGAAACTTCCTTAAGATTGAAAGACACACACATACTGAAACTAAAGAGATAGAAAAAGATATTTTATAAAAATGAAAACAAACAAACAAACAAAAAAGCAGGAGTAGCAAAACTTATGCCAGACAAAATAGACTTTAAAACAAAAGCTATAACAAGAGACAAAGAAGGACCTAGTAATACCACTTCTTGGTATTTATCTAAAGAAACCCGTAACACTATTTTGAAGGGACATGTGCATCCATATGTTCATTGCAGCATTATTTATCATAGCCAAGATGTGGAGGCAACTTGAGTGTTCATTTATGGAAGAATGGATGAAGAGGTGGTATGCATATGCAATGAACATTTAGCACATATACGAGGTGTTCAGTACATGATCTGGTAGCTTTCATTTTTATCATTGTTATTTGATCTTAAAGGGGGAAAGGAAAAGAAAAAAGTCTGATTTTTTATTATTATATTACTAAACTGATTCTTTATGAGTAATATTGATCTTTTAATAAGGAAATTAACAGAACTTTCCTTCTAATCTCATGTCTTTTATCAAAACTGTCTAGCCAAAAATTAGATGTTGGTTTCAATCCATAACAAATAATTATACCATGAATGTATTACAATTACTTTTTAAACTCAATCTGCCAATAAACCTAGCCCATTATTCAACATTTTCAGTAGCTTCCAATTTTCATTCACAACATAACCAAAGCTAATTTTGTATATGTGTTTTTCTATAATCATTGTATTTAGGACATTCTAAATTCAGCAACTATCCAAACCCATTGACTCGACCAGGATGTATTACTTATGTAAAACAAACATTATCATTATCTTCTTCATCATCATCATTATCCTGGACTGAATGTTTGTGTCCTTTCCTAAAATTTATATGTTGAAATCCTACCCTGCACTGTGATGGAATTAGGAGGTGGGGCTTTGGGGAATTAATTAAGTCATGAGGGTAGAACGCTTATGACCATGATTACTACCCTTACAAAAGAGACATCAGAGAGATCTCTAGTTTTCTGTACTCCTTGTGAGGACACAGCAAGAAGACAGCCATCTGTAAACCAGGAAGTAGGCCCTCACCATACACTGAATCTTCTAGTAGTTTTATCTTGGACTACCTGGCTTCTAGAACTGTAAGAAATAAATATTCGTTGTTTAAGACACCCAATCTATTACAACAGCTTAAACTAAGACCGTCATGATCATCATAATTGTTGTCAATAACTAACATAACAACCAGCATTACTTCAGCACTTATTATATGACTAGAACTGACATTAGAATTTTATAAGGATTACCTCTTAATAGCACTAACCAAGTAGCAATTTTAAGTGGTAGAACCAGAATTTGACCCCAAGCCCTCTGTGGCCAGATCCCATCATCTGAACTACTGTATTTTACTATTGTGTTAAAAATTACGAAGTTACTGATATTCAAACATTTTACAAAACATTCAACCTACTATATGATACTGTTCTTCGGAAAGCAAAATATAACATTTAGGTTGTGTACATACACCTAAAATATATAGTTTATTGTTCCATAGAAAATATCTTTTTAAAAATTCCTTCCCATCTTTATTGTGGTATAATTGACAAATGAGAACTGTATAAATTTAGAGTGTACAACATGATGATTTAATATACATACATATATATTGTGAAATGATTACCACAATCAGGTTAATTAACACATCCATTATCTCACAGAGTTACCACTTGTGTGTGTGTGTGTGTGTGTGTGTATGTGATGAGAACATTTAAGATCTACTCTCTTAGCAAATAGGAAATACTTCTTGACAGTATATTTTTCCAATCGGAAAATGTCATTCATTGTGTAAAATTACTTCAAAGGACAACTTAGCTCATTACATAAAAAAGTTAGCCAGAAATTCCCGGTAAGTAAAATTATTTGCTATAGACATTGGAGAGATGGCAGGCACACTCGGCCAGCTGGCTAGAAAAGACCTATTCTTTTCCAGTATTACTTCATTCTGCCTAATAAGATTATTTTGTATTGCCATGAAAGACACATATGCCTCCAGTGGCATAAAATTGCTAATTCAGTGTCCAAAGGAAATGTAAATAAAGGAGCCAGTGATTCCTTCATAGCTTTGTATATATGTGTATAGTATATTCCAATGAACAGTGAGTAGGTTGGGACATCAGATGTAAGGGTTCTGATCTTGGATTCACTCTACCAGTAGGGTCATAGGCAAGTCATTTAGCCTAACTGGATTTCAATATTCATATTTATAAAGTGTGATAGTTGTATTAATGCCCAGATTGCAAATTTGATGTGTTTATTTTGGATTTATTATGGCATTATTTTGTGGCAATAGAACAATGAGATGGGGAATATGTAATTTGTATTTAGGTAGGATTAGAAGAGATAGCAAATCTGTTACCTTCTGAGTATATGTACAATTTACTCCAAAACAATTTGATTAGAATATATTTGGTAGAAAACACGTTAATGAGTCCTACAAATGGGTGAAATAAAATTCTGAAGTCATTTGCCCTTCTTTACCTTTAAATTCTCTGTAATCATGATCTCTAGAAACTATGAAATCCCTTTTTTTTTCCCTAATAACCATGTCACAACCTAAACATTAATTTATATTCTTGCACAAAAAGCTTTCTGAATGCTTTGGGCATATAAATTTCAAATGTTCCATATCTATTTTTACAAGTCTTTCTCCTAGAATTGCCATTGATTTCTGCATTTCTATGTTCAGAAATAAAAAAATATATACCTCTAAATTTTGATGGCAGAATGTAAAACCAGATGACACCAAGGTTAGATTTTGCATTTAACTGCATTTGCATTTAGATCAATGTATTTAGAGATCCGCAATATTCTGTATACTTTCACCTGAATAAACATGCTGTACTGCATAATGAAACATTTCAGGCAATGCATGTTGGCCAAGCTTCCCTTTTAATAAAATGGGTTCTATTTTAAATAAATGCCTTTTATGCTTAAAAACAAAAACAAAACTAAAAAACTATTACACCTCAAATTTATTGTATCATTTTATAATAATTTTTCTATTGCCCTTAGTATTTTTTAATAATGAATATGTACAAAGAATGACCTTGATAACTAGAAAACTATATAATAGCATAGAAAAATTCCCTAGTTAGGAATCAGAAGACCAGATCTCCTTTACTGAAAAAAAAAAAAATTGAAAATAGTGCCCATAAATTAATTCTGTATAATTAATCTATTTTTTGTTTCAGTATTTTAAAATAGTAAGCATTTTTTTCTTGATATTTAAGGATAGTGAACACATTAATTATATTTGAGTGTTGAGAGTAAAATCAGAAAAGAAAAAAGTCTATGGTTCAAGTCCAGGCTCTATTATGTTCTGTTAACTATATGACTTAACATTTCTGGACTTCACTGCCCTTATTTCAAAATCGAAGCTCTTATACTAAGATATTTTCAGTGTTGTGACCCTATGATTTCATTGATACATTGAACAATGCCTTGCCTCCAGGAAATAATGTTAAACGGAAGAAGTTTTCAAATGTGATATGTCATTTCTAACTCCCTCCTGTGACAAGACAATATTTTTTTTTATCACTTTGGAGATGAGGAAACCAAGACTTAGTGAGGCAATGGATTGCATGAGTGTGCATAGATTCTAAGTGATGAAGCTAGTGCAGGCAGCCAGCTCAGTGTGACTACCTTCATGTTGCCTCACACCTCATCTTGCTACCTTCTAGTTTAAAATGGGAAGTGACCTAGGAACCTTTCATTTCAAGGTGGCTTCACAAAGATATTTCCAACCCCAAGATATTCGAGACTAAGTTGTTTCCAATCTCAAATTCCTGAATCAGTTTTTTTTTGAGTAGAGGCAACATTGATGATTGGTAGCCATAATCTCTAAAAATAGGATTATTGTTCTAAATCCAGAGCAGAATATGAATTACCATAGAGTACTTTTGAAACGGGAATGAGACTATAAGATTTTATTAGGCTCTCTTCCCCTTTTACTAGGAAAGTAAGGCCTGCCTGCAAGTTCCTGAGTTGTACCGCTAAAATCCCACAACCCCTACATTGCTGCTCACACTCACACTGCCATTCACATGCCCACTCATCACAGTCATAACTGCCAGCAAATCAACATTGGAACTTTTCATGAAAATATCATCACTTTTAAAATGTCCTTATTCTTTTTAGCAACCCCTGCATTCCATAAGCTCCACTTTAGAGTTATGCTTTTTATATTTAATATCTCTGTTAAATCTAGTAAGATGGCAAATCTGTGAACCAAAAATAAAAGACACATGTCTCTGTTCATTTCACCCTATCTTCAAATAGAAGAGGTTGGTCGACACGATTTTCTCAATACTGGTGCCCCAAGAGCAAGAGCCACTATAAACCAAAATTGCATATCTTCTGCTTCAGATAGTTTTAATAAAAGACTCGTTTCTTGCATTTCTCAGCTAGGCTTCCATGAGAAAATTAAGCCCTACAGAAAATGGTTTGAGTGACTCTTTTCTTAGTTCTTCTGAGGATCATACAAAGTTACAACCAAAGAGGAGAAGGAGACAAGCTACCTGGTCCTCCCACTGGATGCCTTATGGCAGTAAGGCTTGATTCTCTAGCTCATGGTCCCTGGTGAAGGTTGCTAAAAAGAACAAGGACATTTTAAAAGTGATGATATTTTCATGAAAAGTTCCAATGTTGATTTGCTAGCAGTTATGACTGTGGTAAAGAGTGAGGGCCATGGCAAACTATGTCCCATAAGCCCACAAATTTTATAAATAGTTTTATTGAAACACCACTATGCTCATGTTTTTTTTTTACTGCATGTGGTGGCTTTCCCACTACAACTAGAAAGTTGCTTGCATAGTTGCCAAAGAGATGCCATGTCCAGAAAAACTTGAAATATTTACTCTCTAGTCCTTTAAAGAAAAAGTTTTATGACTTTTATTATAGGGTATAATCATCTACTTGATTTGTTTTTAATCCCCCCCTAAAAATTATCAATAAAACAAATAGGAAGACATGAGTAACAGAATGTCCATAAATGTTCTATTCAAATTATTTGGAGTATAGATATATACTTTTCCATATATTTCCTGAACTAAGCCACCAATGGAAACAGTGTTTATTCAGTTCTCAAAAAACACTAATATTTTTAGAAGAAAATTTTACATCATAGTCGCCCCATCTCTCACTTTGACCTATGTTTTGAATTACATATTACAGAATATCTTTCCTTGTAGGATAGCAAGAGACTGGCATTTCACTTAAGCAATTAGCTACAATTTATAAAAACTACGTATTTAGATAACTCCTAATTATAACAACTAGCTTTTCTGTGTATATGAGGCATGAAGTGTGCCTGCAAGTAATTAGACGTTATCAAACGACTTCCACTTTCTTTTCAAAGCTGAAAAATATAGATAATAAAGTTTGTGGCATTTTTACATAAAACTAAAGCATGAGTGCTAGGTTAAGATAATTATATCTTTATTCATATTTTTAAGCTCAGAGTTTATCCTTTCTTTAGCACATAACAAACAAAACTGGATTAGTTTACAGACTGTGCAGAATCAAGGCAGCTGAGGAGAGTGCATAAACCGATCTCAGCAGAGTGTTCAGCAGTGTAATGATTGATGGAAGGCTAATCATTTCTTTTATGCAGGTCAAATATTCACCACCCTAAAGCATCTGCATATCTCAAGCATTTTGCAGTTTTTACAGCTTTTTGATCATCCACTTTTTTTTCTTTAACATAAAATGTTTCCAGGACCAACAGCTGGTGCTTGCTGGCTGAAGGAATGAACAGGAAGAGAATGTGTTCACAGGATTATGGAACAGGCTGAGAGGGAGAATTTATGCAGAGTTTTATAAGCTTAGTCAGGCAGAAAATAGATTGGGGTGCAAAGGAAATAATGTGTCATTCAAAACTCAGCTTACAGACATAGCTTCCATAACATAGGAGTAAGCATGGGCTATCCTTGCTTCTGCATCTTCAAGTATTATGGTGAAGTCGGGGTGAACAGCAGAAGCAGCCTGCACTGAGATCTTATTCTCCAATGGTTTTTATTGTTTGACTATCGAAATCAATCAAATCACAACCCTCTATGCACCCCCACTACACACTCTTAACTTAAAAATTTGTAGTAATGGCCAACATTCAAACAGCATGATAACTGAGATGTGGTAAAGAGAAATGGATTATTTTTAAGAAAGATAAAGAGCATCCTCCAATCAGTATAACTGACCCTGAATTCTTTTTTAAAAAGCTCTGATTTCCAGCAAGCCCCCTGAGTGCTCACAACTTCACCTTCCTTTAATGAGCTCCCATATGTCACTTGTGATTTTTCTAAGTGCTCTAAAATCCCCTGGGTTGTGGAGTGTATTTCATGCTCCTAATTTAGACTATAACAGAACATGTCTAGTTAGTTGGTTGGAAATGACAGTCATGTTTCTTTAGCATCATTTTTTTTTTTTTAATGGTTTGGCTGAGTTTCTGTCATCAAGAGTTTTCACTTGATTCATTTATTAATTGTTTCTGTTGAATATCTTAACTCTGTTTTGTAAGCAAAATGATAGTCCTAGGTACTTCTCAGCAAATAGAATGATGCTGTCTTAGGTAGTGCTTATTAATAAGCTATATGTCAATATATTCAAAGTAACTATTTCATTAGTATTCTCAAGGTTCAAAGATAGTCATTTGTTCTAAAAAGTGATTAGTTCCCAATAAAACTAATAGGAAAAAGCAAAAGAAAAGAAGCTGGGAGAAAACTGTTTTAAAAAGTAATTACTGTGTAGTCTCCCTCAGTAGAAAATCACTTGAATTTTTTAGTATGGTTAGTTTGTAATGACCTGATAACTCCTGATAAATTCCAAGTTAAGATCTACTTGTCTTAAGTGCAGCATTTATTTAACAGTGTCATTATTAAGTTAAACAGTCATTCTTTTACAAGTGGCCATGCCCTGAAAGAGACAGAAATGCTAAACTTGTTAGTATTTACAAAATGAGCGATGAAACACATCTACTGTGTTTCATGGACTGCTAGGAGGCAATGAGAAATCAGCTATCACTGTTTGCTGTGAAAGTGTCCTTAACATCACTGGGCCAAGCATCATGTTAAGATATTTGTGGTAGATTAACATGGGCTACTCAGGGGTCAGTGACATCTGTCCTTAGCAACCATGTGTATGTGCATCCTTTTTCAAAACAGACCAGAGAGAAGATAAATTAATGAATCCTTTAGTGACATGATGGATATTTTCAGATGGTATTTAGCCTTAGCAACAGTTTCCTATCATTCCTTAGCAACTTTAGTATAAATTTTATTTTCTACCTAAAACTGTAAAAACAGACTGGAAACTCATGTTGTTATATTAAAAGCAACTTTGGCAATTTAAGATACTTGGTTCTACCATTAATATATCAGATGTCTTAAGAGATATATTAGCTCTGATTTAAATTAAATACTGACTTTGCATTGAAAGTTTATCATTGAAGTTTTAGTTTTTCTCCTTGCTTATTTTCCTTTTAGCTCCTGAGAAAATGGGAATCAGGACATTTTTTTCTTTTAAGAGTGGATAACATGTTTTGCCTGGGAGTTTAGTTGAAAGTGAACTACTTATTGGAATCATTACTTTAGTAGTACTGAAAGAGGAAATCAGAGAAGGTAGTGGTGACTTTGAGTTCTTCCTGACACTGAAATCCAAGAGAAATATTGAATTCCACGGTATTTAACATTGATGACACCTGTCCACTGTGGGATGGTATAGACTTAAAATATACCTTTGGAATTTTTTAATATTGATTGATATAAATATAATCAAGTATTAAAAATAACCTACACTTAATATAGGGTAACTTGTTAATCAAAACTTCTCAAAGAGGAGAGTTATGAAGTTTCTCAAACAACATAGGAAGTTGCCAGAGTTTCCTGGGGCTGGGATACTTAAGTACATGAGTTTTCTTTATCTTAGTAGCAAGCCACAGAAACTAAGTCTAGATTGATTAATCAGAGAACTAATTCATTATAAAGTTACTGGGGGCTCATAGTGTTACCAAGAGGGCTAGAGAAGCAGGCTCAGAAATGTACAGAAACAAATAAAGTTGGATAACAGACAAGATCACCTTCAAATTCAAACTACAATTCCAGTCTTGTTAGGACACCACTATTGCAACCCCCTGAATACTGCATCCGCTGGTGCTACTGCTGCTCTTGGACTGGATATTGTGTTTGCTATTGACTATGAACTGACTATTAGTATCACCAATTCCTGACTCAAAATCCAGGGCATTGGCTGATTCTAGGTCAAGTTCCTGTGCCTTAGTTACAAAGGAAACTGGGAAATCAAGTATCTGGCATTTTAACTTCTGTAGAAGATAGGTAGTAGAAGATGACTTATGCCTCCCACTAAAGCTCATGAGATTCTTGCTTTCGTAAAAGAACTTAAGAGGTCCAGATGCCGAGCAGGCTAAATATATTGCTAAATGCCTAGTATATTCTCTAGGGGCAAAGCAAGTCTTCAGCCACTCTAACTTCTCATCTGTCACCTGCTGTTTTGACTGCCCAGAGCATCTCTCCTCCTTGTTCCAGTGACATCACTCCCAATTCCTTTGGGAGCCTGAATCTCTTATACTCTAAATGTGATTTGAAGTGAGCTTTAGTCTTATTAGCCTGCTGCCTCCTGGTACATGATTCCAGCTAAAGTTGTCCCAGTATCAACTTCTCAACCACAGTGGTCAGTCCAGACATGTTCATCAGAACCCATCCACATCCACATTTTATGCTAGAATTTACCCTATTAATACTGGTAGAGAGTCCTCTTTCCTCATTAGTCATGAGGCAGTAAGAATTAAGCCTATAGCTACCTGAAGCTCTGGTTCCAGCCTCACAGAGACAACCAGCCTGAGAAAATAAAACCAGCGCATACGAAAGAGCAAAGATGAGAGACATGCAAAGAAAGATCCCATTGGTGTTTGAGACTCTATGTCTACTCACCCATAGCCAACACCACACATAGTTTGGTTATGTGAGCCAATACCCCAACCCCCACCTCTGTTCATGCTTCAGCCAGGGTAAATCAGATTTTTGTTACATCAACAACCTTCTAAGAAATATATTGTCCCTTTTCTGCCAAGACTAAGGAGACCTAGAATACCTTCATAAATTTTAGAGACTGTTTTTTTTCAAACAAGTCTAAAGGAAATGTAAACTTTTATTTTTCCTAGAGAGCCAGTTCAGCAGATTAACTTGGAGCCAGGCATTCCAGTTTTTCCTCCCAGCTCTGCTACCAATATGCACTGTGGCCTTGAACTCATTACTTAATGTTTCTGGGCTTTATGGAATGCACTTGTATAATAGGTTGAATTAGGCAATCTCAGAGGTGCCTTCCAGGGCTAACTTCTGTGACTAAAATTTTCCAAATAACTTTTGTCAGTGTATTTACTCATTTGAGTTCACAGCCCCTTGGGGTTTACTTCCAGTTCCCTATTTTAAGAAATGAACAGAGGAATTGAGAAAAGAAACTTAAGAAAAATATTTTATATATAGTTCAATTTATGACCTATTTGTTTAAAATCCTATCTTATAATATATGACGTATTGGCTAATATTTTTATGATACACCCACCACCTGAATAGTAGTAAATTAAGTGCCATTGAGATATACTTTGCCATCTAAGAGTTTTCGATCTCAATAACAAGACAAGTACATTCAGGTAGAACATTTACAAATCAAAATCAGGGCAGTGTGCAGCCATCGTATGAAAGGGTGGGACCAGCTCTATTTCTAAAGGCTGGTTTCCTTTAGGACTGAAAAAATAATAACCAAAAGCTTTTCAGAGGTTCTGAACTCCTAAAGAATGGGACTCAGCAAGCAACATTAACTGCAAGTTTACAATCTATTTTATGTCGAAATTTCTTTGAGTTTGCCTTGAAGGGAACATTTAATTCTTTTTAGTGTTTTATTTTAAACAGATATTATGACTGTGATTATGCTCATGTTATAGATAACCTTCCATTCTGTTCAGCTTTCAGAAATTCTAAAATATGTTCTTGCTGCAATGAATTCAAAGTACAACATTTAAATCACTTCAAGTACAAAACCAGTTTTGAAAAAAATATTTTTTTTCAGGAACCATTATTCATGAACATCAGGCCGTGGTGGCACCAATTTTTTTATGTGAGAGCATGGGTGAATATGTAAAATAGCTGGCAAAGACTCTATACTCCAGTATGAGTAGTCAGGGATTGTTTTAAAATTTTACACCTTTAAAATCTCTAGGATTTTCTAACTTAATCTGTGTTTATTAAAGAACAAGAATACACCTCAGTGTGAAGAAAAGACGAAGGCATATGGTGTTGCTTTCTTAAGCCTCGTGACAGAAGACTCTGCCAGGCAGTATAGGTCGTGTGAAAAGTCTGAGCACCTGGTTTCAAATCCTGGCTTTGCTAACAAATCAATGTGGCCTTACCCTTCCCCCCACCACCCCTCCACAATAAACACCTTTATTACAGGAGCTAAGACAGGAGGAGGATTAAAAATATGGAATGCTTCACGAATTTGTGTCGTCCTTGCGCAGGCGCCATGCTAATCTTCTCTGTATTGTTCCAATTTTAGTACATGTGCTGCCGAAGCGAGCACTGACCTTACTCTTTTTGAGCCTCCGACTCCACATCCGTGGAAGTATACACTTCGGTTTTATATCTTTTACATTGGTTTGTAAAGATTAAATGCCATCACAAAGAAAACAGCTGCGAGCCTATCACAGAGTAGATGCTCGATAAGTGTTAATTTTCTTTTTTCCTCTCTCTGAATTTTAACTTCCTCCTCTACAAAGTAAGAATTCAAAGAATGCTGTCGGAAAAACAAAACAAAACAAAACAAAAAATGATGCACTGTAAGTTCCAAAGTTACCCAGAGAAGATGGGCTGACCTCCAGACAAACTCAAGTGACAATACATTGCGGGTAGACACCAGATCGGTCCACCAGCTTTGAGCTCAGATATGTAAACATGAATTTCCCCAGAGAGTGTCTTATAACAGATAAAAAAGATAGAAATTTTCAACAGATTGATTTATTACTATTCTGCAAGTTGTCTTTCTCCCAGTGAGAAGTATGTACAGGAGTAAACAAACAACCAACATTGAATCAAAAGTTGTTTGGTGAGCATGAAATCAAGGCAAATTGGCTGAATTATCAGGGGTCAGCAGAAAATTTCTGTAAAGGGATAGCGACTAAATATTTCTGGCTTTGCAGATCATGCAGTTTTAGTCACAACTGTGACAACTCAGCTTTGCTGTTGTAGAAGAAAGCAGCTGTATACAGTACATAAACAAAACACTTCATTTACAAAAATAGGTTGATGGGCCAGATTTGGCCCCCCAGGCTTTGGCTTGTGGTCTCCTAGACTATGCGGTGAGAGTTATCAAAATAAGCATTTGGGTGCAACTGCCTTCACTATAGGAACAGAGCTGCATAATGGATTTTATACCTGGGTCTAGAGTTAGTAAAGCCAGTCCCTTAAGTGGATTAGGGGTTCATTCACTACCAACATTTGTTTCTCAGCATCCTATGTTTCTATTGCTAACTAACATTCCTTCTGAAGGACACATTCTCTCTGTAAATGTAAATAACTTTATATTCCAGGCAACGCCCTAACAGAGGCCATTCTGCCTGTTTAAGATATAACTTTTATAGATTTATATAGCTCATTGTATAGAATTTGTAGAGCTACGTTTGGGTTCTTTATATGTGTTTTATAATTTTACTCTCAAAAAACAATCTTACCTTAGTTTCTTATTTCCTACTTTAATATTTTGGAGGAGGTAGGAGTCTCTCACTATTATCTTTCTGTTTACTGTTTATAAGTAGGATGCATGAAAATTTAAAAAAAAAAAAAACTTCTGAAAAGTATGTGGCACTGAGTAAGGATTCAAAAACACTTCCTGACAGGAAAAACTTTTAAAATAAAAATAAGAATATAGTTGTATACATTGAACAAACATTGAATTAGTGTCAAAGAACTGTAATATTTTTATACATGTTCATTTCTGTCAGGCTCTATCATTTCCATTTGGAAGTGATTAAAAGTACAGTGAAAAAGAATTTGCTAAAGAAAATAAAATGGATATAGCTGGGAGTAAGGAAGGTGATGGACAAGCCAACCTAGACCAAAATGGTCTATGGTCAGCACCCCTCTTGCCCCTTTACTTGTTATGGAACATACATATGGAGACTTCTCACTTTATTCCTATCTTCTCGGTCATACTATTTTTGATCTTCTGTTCTCCCTACATCCTGTGACTATTTAGAAATATTTTGTCACCTCAGGATTTTGTATTATCCAGATGTGGAATAGGAAGTGGGACTAAAGAAAGGGAAAGGGAAAACAATGTATTTAACATTTGCTATGGGTTTCCTACTTTTTATGCATTTTATTAATTTGAATCCTTTACCTAATTCTGTGACATTATTTACATGTTATAGATGATAAAATTAAAGTTCAGAAAAGTCAATTGATTTTTCCAACGTTGCATAGATTAAACTAGATATACCACACATGCACCTGCCTCCAAAGTACCTGTTTGAGTTGTCAGGTAGTCATCAATGCTGATTCTTACTGTGCTCCTAGGTACCCTGAAATCAGACTTCCTAAGAAATTGGCCTGGCTGAAAAGCAAACTTGTTCCAATCTTCTTAACTTATGTAAATGCTTAATCCTCGCACTGGATTTCCCTATGGGCATTTTAGTTAGTCAGCTTCTGTCTACCACCTGATAACCCTTTTAAAAAACGGAAGACAAAAGGAATAATACCAAGGATATTTTTATCTTAAGCCCTTAATTATGGAATAAAATTGATGTTGGCTGCTAAAGAAATCTGAGGCCAGTTGGCATTTGAGAGAGTAATTTTTAGAGCAGGGAACCCACTTCAGAGCTTTGAAGTTATAGCATGTAAGCATGTTCTATCCTTGAATGAACTAGTCCTGCCATCTATCATATTTATTAGACTTAGTAGTTCTGAAAAGTTCTCCCTGGAGAAGCTAATTTTAATGGTTGAATCAGTATCACAAACTATATCTACATATTCTTTTTTCATTCTACTTTTCATTCTACTTTTCATTCTACTTTTCATCTCATACTTTTCATTCTACTTTTCATCTCATACTTTTATGGGATGAAGTGACATCTAAACATACACGCTGGGGGAGTTTTGACAAACCAGGTAACCTCCCCAGACTTAAATGAAGGTGCTGGACAAAATAGTCTCTAAAATCCATTCCAACTCCAACATTGTACAAAGATACACATTGTTAGGTTATCTAGTTCAGACATACCCTAGATTTAATGCCAGATACAGGCACTGGATGAATTACTTCCTCATATTAATAAGTTTATTAAAGGGATTTACCATTGTGTCGATGACAATTTTATTTTTAACCCAATACAGTCTTGCAGATTATACTGCGGGAGCATAAGTTTTTGTGCATTAGTGTTTAAACCAATTTAACCTTCATTTTTAAGGACAGTTGGAAGCATCCCAGTTCTTTAAACTATAAGAAAATACCAAATACCCAAATTTGTTGGTGTAGGCTGTGTTCTGTGTTTTAGTCTTGTCAGAACTTGGGCAGACTCAACCAAGAGACATGGATTTTATCAACAGAGTGGGATGTGTATGTGTAGGAGGGATGGAGCAGGAAATGGGAGCTTACAGGAGAGGAGTAGGGGTAAATATTAAACAAAATTTTTATTTAGTATACACTGTGCTGGGCCCAGGGATATAAAAACAGATAAAATATGTTAGGATTTTCACCTAAGGTACTTATTTGCCTAAGCTCTATCTCTTCCTGCCCCCACCTGGAGAGTTCCTATAGCTCACACTCAGTTTACACTATTATTAACATCTAACATTAGAATGGTACATTTAACTACATAACAATTAGTAAACTACTAATGTATTGTTATTAGTAGTAATTATTATTAGTAGTAGTTTATTATGATGATGTATTATTATTCACTAAATTCCATACTTTATTCAGATTTCCTTAGTTTTTACCTATTGTTCTTTTTCTACTTCAGAATTCCATACAGGATTCCATAATACATTTAGTAGTCTTGTCTCCTCACATATTCATGTTGGCTATAACAGATCCTTATCTTTTATTTAACAATTATTTTCCTTTTTTCTCAATATGTTCACTTGCTTCTGTTATTTAATTTGTGTTAAGTTGCCTGAAATTCTTCCCCTATTTAGCAGAGTATTAAATATTTAATCCATTGTTTAGCAAAGGCTCTGGAAATCCCCTTTCCATACAAACTGCCAAGCATTTTTTTAATTTCTAGAAAACTTGCAAGTAATGAGGGCAGCCCTTGCCAGAGGCCAATGAAAATTTATGATTAGTGAATTAGAATTTTCTTTGGATGACAGAAGGAGACTAATCTTTATTAATGACTCAGTCAGTTGAAACTCTTAAATCTTACTCAATTGAAGAATAACCTAGTTAAGTTTCAAAAGAGGTAGGCATATTTATTGAATGTTTGTAATTATACAAAGAAATAGTTTAAGAATGGTAGCATTTAAACTGGCGTCATTAGTCTTCAAAATTCTTATCTCCTTAGGAAGAGGAAGGATGATTCACACTTTCTCAGTGCTTCCTATTTAATCTGTTCAACAGATTTATTAAACTAGGTACAGAATTGGGCTTGTATATATTTCACATAGAAGGGCCAAGAACTCCAGTTCTGTCTATTCTCAATTTAATAATAAAAACCCTAGTAGCTTCTGAATGAAAGATCCTAGAAAAATGCAGCTTATTGTCCAATGCAGAGCATAGCAGTGTCAGGTTGATATGAATTTCTACAGGCCATTCTTTATTTCCATAGTCCTCAGATACCATTTAGACTGGAGAACATGATGCTCTGCTTAGCAAGTGTAGGGGGAATATAATTTAAAAATGAAAAAACAAAAATATCTATTCCAACCCACAAATCCTCTGCACAAAAAAGGTAATAAAAAAAGAAAACCTTTATTTTTGAATAGGCGTTAAACTAGAATGTGGTATGCATCAGAGTCAATCCACTGAGATTGCAAAGTCAGAAAGAAACTTCACCCCTTGATATAGCCAAGGAGATACATCCTATTACATATATGTGTTGACTTAAAAGACATCCAAATCTGTAGAGAATTTTTATGAATTTATTTGAGCCAAACTAATGATAATTGACAGGAAGCAAAATGTCAACGGATTGAGAAAATGCTCCAGAGAATGGCAATTTTGCAGCTTATTTTATACATTAAAAAGAGGAGACATAAGGAGGGTTACATGATGTCCATTGGTGGTAGATTAAGGACAGGAAAAAGCAAAGCATGAGGAAATCTTTGGTATTGAATAAAAAGGCAAAATAGAGAAACACATACTTTTTTTATGTTGATGGGTGCAGGATAGTTAATAATGAAAATTTACAGCACACAGGTGGTATTCAGGGAACAAGAATACAGTGAGGTGTTCTGTAGTCTCTTTATCCAATGCTTGTGGTTGTGACTTGATGGGTCTGGAAAAGAAGATTACTCTGACATTTCAAAGGTATGTTATCTTAGATGCAGAAAGACAATAGGTTACTTAAAGTAGTGATTGAGCTTTCTCAATGAAGTTATGGGCCTAGGATGAAACTACAGGTTATGACCCACTTTTAGTTAGGAATTTTTATGTTCAGACCATCCTATGTGGTTACTTTAGGTCTCTGAGTTTGTAAGGCCAGCCATGCAGGCCTCCTCAGAGTTTGGCAGGCTTACTATGTGGCCTCTTTTTTGTCTGCATATGTTTTCAAGATAAATAATAACTAATCTTCAAGTAAGAGGACTGGACAGCATCGTTGGTCACACATCATTAATTCTACCTTTACCTGGTAATTGGGGTGACCATCTATGTTAGCTAATTGACTTTATCCAAAAGGGATGGAGGGTGGGAATAAACAACAACAACAACAAAAATAAAATAAAATAAAATAAAACCAAAAAAACATATCTTTATGACAGAAAGCATTTTAGAACTTAGAGCAAGGAGTCCACCAAATTTAGGCCCCTACTTTCCCATAAAAACTAGGAGACAGAGGTACTACCTCCTTTGTTTACATTTCAGAGATAGCTGTCAAGTCCTTGAGAAAGACATTCCTAGGGCATAATATAAACAAAAGTCTTATTTAGCTTCTAAAATCATACATTTCCAAGAAATGGAGAAGGAATTTAAATTTACAATTTTCTAAGGTAAAAATTCTGACGAAAAAGGAGGAGACATCTCTTCCATTATTTTCAGCAAAAGGAATTGACTCATATTTTTTGTTCCTATTTGTCCTTACACAAGCCATAGATTTCTCTTTCATGCAAAAGTGTTTACTAAGCATCTGGCCATGTGCCAGCTTCCACACTAGGCACTATAAATACTAATATTGGTATATGATGCAAAAAACCTAATATCACATTTAGAAGAACTCACCATCTAGGGAATGAAATCCCAAAGACTGCAATGTCACATCAGTCCTCTCACAGGTCCTTAGAAGTCCCTCCTGCTAAGGGGAGAGAAATTTGAATAACTCTGGCCTAGACTTCAGACTGCACCAGGCACTACATTTCTTGCTTGGTTCAAAAAAGGCACCATGTGAAAAACTGCATGTTGCAGTTATTCTCTGCTAATAACAAGTGGCATGAATTACATGACAGTCATGTCCTGTACACTACACTGCTGGTTCTCACAACAGCCCTGTGAAGTAAGTTTTATTTCTATGCCAGATTTACAGATGAGTCGTGGTAGTTGGAAAACTTGCCACTGAACACAGAGCCAGTAAAATGGAAGACCAGTGTGAATACAAATTTATCTGACTCCAAAGTCCGACTACACTGTCTCCAAGTGTGTATGAGTTTAGGTCAGGAGAAGAAAGCCAACCTCTTCAATGGCTGAGCTCTGTTTCTTATAGAACTGTCATTACATAAACTTGGCAAAAAATGACTACCTTGATCAGGAAAAATTCCCTGCATTTGCAATGCACTTAACAGTTTCAAGTCACTTTTTGTACATGGTTTCACATGATCCTCACAACAAGCTTAGGAATGAGGTAGGGCAGGTATTTTAAACTCAATTTAGGTATTAGGAACCTGAGATTCAGAAAGGTTAAATAATTTATCCGACATAAAACAGCTAGCGATTTAAGAGCTGGACATCTCTCCTGATCTTCCAAATACCAGTTATCTGTGGCTTGAAATTGAAAAATCTCAAGCTAGAGACTTGTGGATTTCTGACAGAGATATAGAGATTCTAGGATTCGCCTGGAGCCTTCCCTCTACTCCAAGACCCAAGCTAGAGTAACTGTGTGCTCTGTCAATTCCGACTATTCCGAGTGATACTCACTTAAGCATGTCTTTAAGTTACTTGTAAATAAAATTCTGTTTGCTTGATATTCCCTGTGGCTAAAGAGTAATGTGTAAGCTTTTCAAACTTATTTTTACCGTGCTTCCTGGAGAATTTTGTACACTACTTACCCCAAATTGGGCCCTGTTCTGCAGTTTTTATTCAGGTAAAACTAATGGATTTTCCCCAGAGTGAGGCATGTGTAATCAATCCCATTGTTTGATTTCAATGGCTTATTACCCGGCAGGGAGAATTGTTATAGCAGAGGCAATTTAGAAAATCAGGTAGGATTGACTCCAGTCAATTTGCATACTGCAGTCCCTACAACAAAAAGTCATAGCACTTCATGCCAAAGATAGTGCAGTCATCAAAAGAGACTGCCTGGGCAACTAACTAACCCCAAGAGAGAATAGAACTATGTGTGTGTTTCTGTGTGTGTCTGTGTGTATGCAAGCGTGTGTGCAACACATGCTCCTGTTCATGTCCATGTGTGTTTAAAAAAGAGTGCATTTAGTATTATCACCAAAGAAGGAAAATTAATCTTCCAAGTAGTTATCTCTAATATTTTCCAAAAGATAGTTACCATCAGAACCATCCCTTTCAAGATCTCAGGTGGCTGGCCTTGAATGTGAAATTTGGTTTTCTATGGTTGTTTGTTCTGAAAAAGTTGGAAAGAAGCCAAGTTTGGAATGATTAAGAGGTATGTGAACAATTAATTGAAAAGCTACCTGAACTGAGCAGCCAAAATCTAGGCTCTAATCTGAACCTGGCCACTAACTTTCCTTACATCTTGGCAAGTAAGCTAATGCTTAGGCTTCTATTTCTTCATCAGTATGAGGAACTCAGAACAGATGTTCTCCTAGGCCTTTTCCAGCAACAAAATTTAGTTTCTAATGCTGTCACATCCTTGAAAAAGGAAAGACTGTCTGAAAGCACTGACTTGATTACTACCAAGTTGTATGTCATATCTATGGACTATACTCAATGAGCCAAATGAGAAATGAAGATGGAGGAAGAACAGAGAAAAAGGGTATAATTCCTATCCTAGCATAACAACACATCACCATTAGGGACAGATAAGTACATGTAGAAACACTACAGATGGTGGGTGATTAGCACCATCTTTTCAGTGAAAGATAAAGCTGCCCATATTCCAATACTAATGTGAAGTGCATCCATTGATTTGAGAAGTCCCTTACAGAGAGTTTTCTCTCATGCACTGGATAGAGAAGGGAAAGTAGGCAGCCTATAAGAGAAGACATTGACACTTGTTAAGACCAACTAGGTTGATAGATATTATCTCAATACCCCCACAACAACACTGACAATTAATACAAGCTTCACCTGCAGCAACCTGAACTTGGAAAGGTTAAGGAATTTAGAAAATTAAAAAAAGAAAGAAAGAAAGAAAAAACTTGGTAAGGGTAAGGGACAGAGCTGGGATCCAGACCTTGTCCTAACAACCAAGCTCTTCCAAGTATAGCACATTGTATGTGCAGAAAATGTCACGTCCTTTAAATCATATCTATTTTTTTCCCTAGTACTCACTTCCCACCCCTGTTTATGCATATCTTTTCAGAGCATCACCCAGAGGTAGAGAACATAGCCTAAATCTGGGTGGCATAGGGGAGGGGCTTTCACTATGTCTCCACTTCCCAGCCTCATAATCATTTTTGCTTCATGACTGCCTGTTTCATCCATTTCAGCTTATTAAAAACAAGGCCTCTATGCTTTTGTAGAATGCTCTTTTTATTGTTGGGAATGAAATATCATTTAACAGTTCAAAGGCAGCCTGGTGCGATGCTGGGAGCTGCGTCAGCACAGAGACAGCCAGGCCGCATCATGAAAAGCAATTGCAGTTTTGAGAAGCAGCAGCTATTTGCAATCCTCCTTTCAAAAAGATCACTTTCAGAATGTGGCATTGGTGAAAATGGATGCAGTCATCATTTTCAGTGGTTTTGTTGGGCTGTGGCAGCTGGGGACTCTCTTTTCTCATCTCCTACAACCCACAGACCCTCACACAAAACAGGAGGTAAAAATGCCATTGTCCTTAAAATAAAACCCTGCTGTGCAGCTACATATTGTAAGATTTTTTTTTTTTATGGGGGGGAGGAGCTTTTTTGTAACGGAAAAACGATCACAGGAGTTCAATTAAAGACCTACCAGATATGGAAAAATAGGTGTTTTTTCTTAATAAATATAAAGGAATGAAAAAATTTTGATAGGACCAATCGGCACTGTTCCATTTAGTAAAAAGTCCCATAGCCACTTTTCCATTTCTACCCTCCTCTGGCCTTGCTCAAATGCCAGCTTCTCCAGGAAGCCTTCTCCCATCCCTTCTGTGAGATTTCTTTTTTTTTCTCTTTCACTTAACTCCTAATATGTTTTTATTTGAGTACTTTGTCTGCATTTCCTTTCTATTTGTACTCTATTTGTACTCTAGTTACCTTGTACACATATTTTGTCTTCTTAATTCAGTCTATAAACACCTTTAGAAAGAAATTTATACTATTGTTGATTCATATATCCATGAAACAAATGGAAGTTGACAGTTTATTAGTTGCCGAGTATCAGCTAAAGACTAAAAATATGATCATAATAGTTTCTTTCCTCAAGAAACTTACATTCAAAAAAAAATCTTACATTCAAGTATGGAAGAGAGACACATAAGCATGTATATAAATTGCAATCGAAGGTATGCAGGACATATATTTAATTTATTTTATAACCTTCTAAATAGTTTAGTACCTTGAATGAATGAATGAATGAATGTTGGTTCCACTCTTAAACAACAGTAAAGGCCTGAAAGAGAAACAAGAAATAAAAACTGGTAGGGAAATTGAAAAACAATGATGCCCAATGGGTCCTTGAGAGCAGTGTGACTCTCAGTAGTCCAGAACAACCATTTCTACTAGCTTTAGCCCTGACTATTTCTTTATCAGCTGTTTCTGCTATGCATGGGATAATTTAAGCATTAAAAACAATCCTAAGGAGACAGCCAGGTAGAGTATAAAAAACATAGCCTTAGAAGAAATAGTACATACAAAAAAACATAATATTAGGCAGTCTGTGATAAGTGCTGACTGAGGATGCAGTTATTAAATGCTACAGGAAACAATAAATCTGACACTATTCAGGAAGAACTTTATGGGATAGGCATACTTACTAGAGAATAAGAAAAGGGCAAAAACATCTGGAGAAAAGTTCGAGCATGGGACATGTGATCCAAAGGCAGACCATGGAACATCTGGTATTTCTTCGATTTCATGGTTGACGATTGAATTACTGCCAGGTAATATTCTGATGCTAAACAGTAATATGCCATGTACATTCTTTTATATGTTACTTAAAATATTTTCTTCTGTTGACTGGTTCCTACATCTTGGTATTTTTATTTTAATTTCTTAGGTTCCTGATCCCACACTGTCTTTATTCCCTTTTCATTTTCATAACGGATCAATTTATCTTTGTAGAACATCTTTCTCTAAGCTCAAATGTTAGTATTCTCTATCGTACAATTCTTGTCTTTGCATTTGAACTGTCAAAAAAAATCACCACCTGAAATCATACTATCACCCTTCAATTCAGCATTCAATTCAGTTCTACCAAGATGATTGTCTAATCTCTATCATCAATTCAACCATTTTCTCCTTGAACTCTACTTCTATTTTACCGATCTTAAGTAATACATTTACCTATTGATGTAAACCGTTAAATCAGACTTAGCCAACTACCTGTTCCTTACATTTTCATTCCATCAAGAGATTAATCATCATCAGAACTCATCCACTAGAATACATTTTAGGACTTAAAAACCTCTCCCTGAAAAACAGAGGTTCCCCCATCAAATTCCTCACATCCCCAATTGCATCATCATTCTCCCTATCTCCTCAGTTTATAATATCAGGCAAATTTGATTCCTCCTCTTTCTATTTCCATATCTAGTCACTGGAGTTGACTATTCTTAAAGACTTCTTTTATAATCTAAATCTAAATATAAATATAAAAATATATTTTGTTGAGCAAAAGTAATCAGACACAAAAAGTATTTATTGCCATGCCATCTCTCCCCCTTTGCCACCTTCATTTGGCCCTTGTCACCTCAGGTATAGGCCTTTCAATAGTTTATAATTTTCCACATTTCTAGTCTCTAGTCTCTCCTAAGCAGTCAGCACTTTTTAGTCTGATCACTTTTCTTAAAACACATGTTTAATAAATCCAGCATTCTTGCATTTACTAACTTGTCACTGGCCAATAGAAATAAACGCAAGTCACAGATGTGAGCTATGTATATAATTTAAATTTTCTGGTAGCCACATTGCAAAATGTAAAAAGAAATAGGTGAAATTAATTTTAATAATAACATTATATTTAACTCGATCTATCCCAAATATTATAATTTCAATATCTAATGATTACTAATTAATATTAGTGAGACATTTTATTTTTTTTTTTATACTGAGTCTTTGATATCATTCAGCTCAGTCCGACAAGCCATAGTTGAGGTGCTCAAAAGCCATATGTGGCTAGTGCTACCATATTGGACAATGCAGTTCTTCAATATGCTTTGTGCTTCCATTTCCATTCTTTGCACCTGTTCTTTCTCTTATATTCCTCCTCATTTCAACATAATTAGATCCTGATAACATCTCAAGTCTCTCTCACCTTAAGTTTTAACTCTACTGGATAGATTTTCCTCACCACCACAATAGCACAACTTCATCTCATGAGAAGCATTAGCTATACTATGCAGCTGGCATGTCCTATGTTTTACTTTTTGTAATTAATGCATGAGAACCACACACTGACCAGATTGTCAGTTTCTTAAGGGCTGATACTTCTCTCTGTCCCTCATATCACTTAGTAGAGTGCCTTTTGTAAAGAAGACAGTAAATATTTGTTGGTGGAGTGATGATAGTATGGAATTATAATAAAAATGTATAAGTAGACTTTACTAATCCACAATCTTACATTATTTACCAGTTAGCTGCAATACCATACTATACTATCACTAATTTCATTATAAGGCTAACTTTATAGGTTTTAGTAAAGATTTATTTTTTATTCTTGTTTTAGAAGAATAAATGAATTATCAGAAATAGAAGAATAACACACACTAAATGGAAAATCAAATGAAACTAGCATAATTTTGGCTTTCTGATTTATTTGTATATGAAGTGATAAGAATATTGATGTATGAAAAATAGTAAGTACAATAATATTATGGAAGAGATAATTCAGTGAGCTCCAACAGATATTGTCTGATTATCTTACCACTATGGAGAAATTCTCAGAAACAAATTTAGAAGATTTAATTTAAAAAATGTTGGAAAAAATGATTTGATAAGGGATCTCCAACATCGATTTGTGACAGAGAGGTTTTATACAATTACTTCGTGGACATGTTTAAAGGTGGCGGGAAATGCCTTATCAGGGAATAATAGATGCAATAGTGGGTTATATGTTTACAAACACAAGGAGTACTTGATGCGATTTCACACAAAGAATTGTCAGTTAAGGTAATGAGTCCTGGTGTAGAGGGTAAAGAAACCAAATATAGTTCCTATATCATGAGGGATTTGTTTATGTTACTATCATTTTATATAATGCATAAACTGTCAGTGGGCCAAATGGTGGTTAGTTTAACATATTATAAAAGTATAGGGTAAGTTTTAAAAACAGATTTTATATAAATTGTAAAAAAGTGAAACTTGTACTTAGAGACACTCAGACTCCACTATCACTAAACACGCTATTTTCCCTTCAGGCCTATTAATTCCTTATTTAGAACCCATATCACCTTTGTGAAATTTGATGGGATTTTTCAGATGTATTCTGATTTTACTGAGAGCTTTTGAAGCTTGAAGCTTTCAAGATAGAAATATATTATACGGTGACTGGCATTAAGGAAACTAATTCGGTTGAAAGCCACATATCAGCTCTTAAAATTATACTATAATCTTCCTGCTAATAAGACTGATGCTAAAGTCTAAAACTTGTAATATTTACAAGAGTACTTTAGAAAAATAATTCTTTTTAAAATCAGTCAGTATTTTTTAAACACCTGGATAACTGCAAACAAAATCAGAGTTTTTGTATACTCTACATATGTATTTGTAAAGATATGTTTTCTATGTAATATCTATTGTCAAATGGATGAAACCTAGCTTGCAAATACATGTGTTGTGTGTGTGTGTGTGTGTGTGTGTATTCTTCTTATCATTAGAGTATTATTAATTTAAATGCAGACAAAGAGTGCCAGGAGGGGAAGCAAATTTCATCCTGGTTGACAGTTACATTTGGTTAAGTCCAACTGGAAAATTGGAGGGTGTGGGTCATAAATGGGTTGGACAAGATGCATGTGGTATGCCAAAGGCTATGCAAGGAAGCTGAGGTACAACCTGAAATGGTGATAGAAAGAACACTAAATATAGCTGGTGTCAAAAGCCAAGGATAGAGAGTGGAGTATCCAGTCAAGAAGAAAAGCTATAACTGAGAAAAAGAAATAGATGTTCAAGCAGATGAAGACAAAACAAGCAAAAGGAGACAAGACTCTGGAAGGGGAAATGCCTTCCTAGAATGTCGATTGAAGCTTGCTTGTTTTTTTGTTTGTTTGTTTAGTTGGTTCAGTTTTTTGGTTTTGCTTTTGTTTTGTTTTGGCTGATAGGGCTAAAATATGTTTGTTGAAGAGCCTGGCTTAAAGAAAAGAAGGTTGGAACATGGGGTAGTTAGAGAATGAGAAAACTACAAATATGTCTATTATAGCTCTTATTAAAATACAGTAGTTTGAATTTCAGAAATCTAATTCCTAAATAAATCTGTTAAGTCTTGTAAATGCTCTACAGCACTAAAGTCAATGCAGAAAACTAGCAAATACATTAAGAAAAGACATAGGAACAAACAACCAAAAAATCAAAAGCAGTAATCAACCTCAGGATTAAGTGGTGAAAAAACCATCACCACTACAGCCAGTAATAAAATGTAGACAAAGCAAAACTGAAGAGTCTTAACAGGAAACCAGATTCAATGACTGGTTTGATATAAAATATTTAGGGGGAAAAAAAAGACAGTTTCCTAAACTGTTGACTTGGTAATCGAGTTGATTTTTATTAGACAATAGTCTTCATCATCATCATTATCATACAGCTCCCTGTCACCATATCATGGCTATAAAGCTTCTCATAATCTATGATCTAGCCTATACCTCTTCTCCCACTTCTCTCATATCAGGCCTTTCTGGCACATATATGCTTTTCTAACACTAACATCCTATGTCAGAGCCTTTGCACCTATATGCCCTATCTAGAGGTCTTTACCCCTTCCTCTTGAAATGGCTATTCTCTTTTATTCAAGTATCTGCTCAAGTTATCACCTTTCAACAAGATTTTCCTTACTTCCCTGTCCAGTATTGCATGACACTGCCCATACAGTCATACTTTATTTTCTTTCATTTTCTAAGTGACATTTAGTTCTATGTGAAATTATCCACCCATCTACTTGTCTTATCTGTCCATCTATATATCTTAGTTGTTTGTTAACTGTTACCCATTAGCATATAATCTCTATCAGAGAAGAAACCTTGACTATTTTTCTTCGAACTGTAATTCCTAGCATCTAGAACTCATGGTAGATGCTGAAAAATATGTGTATTGAATAAATGAATGAATGAGTTGAATATTAAGTGCTAAATAAAATTTATTGTATTTTTCAAAACTCACAACAGCTCTGAAAGATAAATATCATTTTCTTTTTATATCTATTTTACTGAAAAGAAGACTGACATTTTTCAGAGATTAGATGACCTGCCCAAGATCAGATTGTGAGTTAATATGCCTACAAAGCTCATTTTTTGCCCTACTACAATATCTCCCTTACTGATAAGACAGAGTCACATAAGATAGTGAAGAGGTTATAAAGCACTATAGTAATGTAAAATATTTTATTTCAGTTCTCATAATTGGTATGGCACATTTATTTCTAAACACTTGTGAACATCAGCTAGTTTACAAGTCTTTGAAGCTACATGAATTTCTAATTTTCTAGTTCTTATCATTGAATAAGTATACCTAAGTCAGAGTCTAGAGAAGTCTACATCTGCTCAATAATACCCTTTAGATTCATTTGTGATTAGCTGCTAATCTCAAAGAAGTCCATTCTATATAATGATGTCAACACCAGGACAAAGCCTTAGGGCCCTGGTTTACAGAAAATCTTACACAAAGATGGTAATATAGATTTATTTTTATCTTAACATTAGCTACACCAATAAGTCCTCTCTCTTAGGGTAATATGGCAAAAAAAAAAAAAAATTAGTAACACCAGTTCACTCTTTTGGGGTAATAAAGAAAAAACATGTTCACACAGTCTCAAGGAAAAGAGAAGGTAAAACTTAATTGACATAACAACAAGTAAAAATATATAAATGTAAAAAATCCAAAAATTTTTGTGACTAATAGCAATAAACTAAATGCAACATTGATTCAAAGTTTAATGAAAATGGAGTAATAAAAAAATGAAACATAAAACTAAACTTATTTAAATTTATTTATCTACTTATAATCATTTTTGCATCCTGGTAAACTAAGACAGCTATTTAACTTTCTCTTGTGTTTAGGATAAATCTTGATTTATGTTAATTCTGGAAATGTTAAAGTCATCATTGGTCTTCTTAATCAAATCTTTATTTTTATAGTTAAAAATCTTATAATATTTAAGAAGTTATTACAATTGATTTTACCAAATACATGTGCTCTAGTAAGTAACTATTGCAAAATACATGAGGATTTCAGAAACTAACAAATACGAATAAAAAATGTGAAAAACTTTTCAACCCAAATGGTAACCAATGAAACATATATTAAAACAATAAAAGATTCATTGACTAATATGCAAAAAAATAAGAAAAATGACAATATCTATTATTGGCTACAGTGTGAGGAAGGAAGCACTCATATCTGGATGGAAGGAGTGTTTAATGTTATAACCTTTTGGGGTACAATTTGGCAATAGGTATTATAATTTTTATAATTTGATATGCATATATAGGCTTGACTGAGTCCAGCAATTCATCCTAATAAAATAATCATGGTTCATGCAAATATATAGCCATAAGAATGTTTATCATAGGTTTGGACTGCTTATACAAGAAGAAAAGAATGGACAATAGCCTTTTCAATGAGTCTAACAAATCATGTTTCATCAATAAAATTATGGAATTCAAAATAAGCAGTACTCAAAAACCTGGTAGGAACACAACTCATATCATTTAAAAAATATTCATGGAAAAGTAAGTAAAAAATAAGAGCAATACATTGCTAGTAGTGAACTTATAAATTATATATTAGAACATAGAAAAGAGATGACATAACTACATAATAAAAAGTCAATTTATCTCTTAGTGATAGGATTATAAATGACATTTTTTAGTGTTTTTTTGTCAATTTTCAACAGTGAATATTGAATTATTTTGTAAAAGGGAAAATATGTATTGTTGAAAAATAAAAATAAAAACTAAACAGTTATGATTAATAATTATGATTAATGATTTAATCTTGATTGAAGATGAGATAAAGAAAAAATGAGCAATAATAGAATAACAAAGAAAAAAGTAAATTAGAAAATTAGAAAAGCAACTAAGTACAAAGAGAGGAATGGGAGAAATGGAAAAACCCCATTCAGAATTGTCCAAGCAAAGCACCATAAACAGATACTAGACTTTTCTTTTTTATTGTGTATGTCAAAAATTCACAATCAGTAAAGTTTACAAAATTTACAAATGCCTGTTTCTTTCATTAATTTTCTTTAATCAATATTTGAAGAATTGATATTATTTCCTTCCAGTCCGTATTAATGACTTGGAAAATTCTAATTAAAATTAAATTCAGTACGCAAATCAAAATCATTAAATATCGGGTGCCACTGTGGTGTCTCATTATTACTGTTACAGTGCAGTTTATAGTACTTTGCACTAAAAAGGCATTTTTGTGCACTTAATCCCATTTATTCTCACCAAAATCTTTGGGAGTTATTTGTATCATTTCCACTTTACAGATGAAGAAACAAAAGTTACATAACTCTCAACATCCCAGCTATGCTCAAAGCAAATGAAAACTAACAAAACTAAATCAATCATAGATTAATCTCAAATTAAGTATTATTTTGAAGAACACTATTAATATTAGCCATGAATTTGTTGTTTTATTCTCTTCTTATAATAATAAGTTATAATTTCAAAATTGTTTGCTCTGTTTCTATGATTGACCTCTATGATTATGTAAGAGCTGCTGATTATAGAGCATCACAGTGCAGAATGTCCAACTACCTTTCAGAAATCATGCCACAGTTTTTTCTACATTTCATGCACGTGTTGCAAAGAATGTTCAAGTTCTGCAAATTATTTTGACTTATATTTGAGAATTTTAGCAAAGCTCTATTTCTTTTTTTTAATTTGATTTAAAAAGTATGTATGTAACGAAAGATATATCAAGATTATTTAAGAGATGTACTTTAGGTGAGGTGATTGCAAATACCTATTATATAAATAATTAGACATCCAAGAACTTTTGAGGATAATTTCAAGATTAAACTGGAGGCAGATTAGGCTCATTTACTAAAATATAATTATTTTTGTTTCCTATCTATACTGTGGAATTTTAGACATAAAATTTAGAAAGTACCCTCTAAGGAGCATAAGAAATAATTAAAATTAGCTTCTTACTCTTAGAACTTCTCATCACTCTCATTTTGGTTATTTGGGGGAGGGAAGAAGGGTGTAAACATCTAAGCAGATAAACCATCTAGCATCCTGATTCCAGGCTCTTTTCTCTATTCCCATTCAATGACTTTTGCCTCCATTCCATGAAAGCCACCCGCTCTCATCTATATGCAGTATTTTTGTAGCTAACTTTTCCTCTTAGTTCTAGAAACCTTTACCCAACTTAACATTTTCATTTGGCTGTCTCACAGGCATTTCACAAATAGTATATCCAAAATGTAACTCTACTTATTCCCCTCAAATTTTAATGTGTTTCCATTATTCACTATCTCAGGAAATGACAATACTGTACATCTAATTGCTCAAGCCAAAAAGCTGCTCATCATCCTTTGTTCTTTTCTCTGTTCTATGTTTATATCCAGTGCCTCAGCAAGCCTTTTCTTTGTACCTACTAACTCAGTTATGAATCAACCCAACATCCTCTACCTCCACTGTCAATATGGTAGTTAGTCCAAACCTTCTTAAAGAATTTCATTTCTGCTTGTACCCACCCTCTCCCCAAACTGGTCATTACACAGCAACCAGATAATCTTTTAAAACAAAAATTACGACAATAAAAACCTCTGTTAAATTCTCAATAGTCTAACCATGCATTTTATGTCCTACATTAAATATATATTTCACATGTTTCTACTTCTATTTTTAGAGGTTTTTAAAGGTATTATTAACATATACTGTGCACGTCAAAACATACAATTTGAGGTGTTTTGACATATGTACATACCTGGAAAGTCATCACCACAATCAAGATAACGAACGTATCCATCAACTCCAAAAGTTTATTTATGGCTTTTTTAATGTCTCCCTCCTCCTTCCCCAACTCATGTCTACAGATAAACACAGATCTACTTTATGTCACTCAAAATCAGTTGGGGTTTTCTAGAAATTTATGGAAATGGATTAATATATCCCCTTCCCTCACAGAGAGTTTAAATTGATTTCTTCAGTTTTACTTTTAAAAAAAGAAAACAAAAACAAAAACAGGGTGAGCAAGTTCAATGCAAGTCACTGGGAAAATGCCAGCATGGTAGTCCAGTTTTTAGAATGGCTTATAAAATTTCTGAAACACTACAATACTTTCATGGACTTGATCTTTTTACACTCTAATTTAAAAATATATTAATAATAAATTTATATTTTTAATTAAAAATTTAATAAGTGTTTTTCTCCATCCAATTTGGAAATCCAGATTTATCTCTCTTTTAACATTATCAAAACATTTGGGAGATTGTGTTTTCTAGAGACATTGTGATGTTGGTTAAAGCAACTAAGCGGGCTTTGTGTGTATTTACCAAAGAACCAAATCACAACAGTGCAAAGAATTCTTTACAATGTAAGAAATATATAATTTTGTAAGAATTGTTCAAAGACTTTTCAAACAGAACTTTTAAATTTAAATGTGTTAATTATGTTATTTCAAATTGCATACAACTTTAACTATAAAGTATACCGAATTAATATTCTAAGCTATCATTCCTATTCCCAGAATAATCATAGCATGTTTTGTTTCTTGTTTCTTTTAAAGGGAACATTTTTAAATTGCTTTTTTACAACAATGATTATGAAGAGAAATGCCAAAATATAATTAATTTCACTTCTTTTTGGAATTTGACATTTTTCACTAGTTAAGTAATATAAACATGCATCACCTAAATGAGCAGTTTTTTTAATGGCATCATTTCACAACATTTTAATTGTTGTCACATTTCTTCTTTGTATAGGGAGACGTGTGGTGAACAACTCTGGGATCTAAAGAAACAGGTAAGATTTAAAGCATGCTTGGGTTTTTTGTCATTGTTAGTCTTTCAATTTTGTTTTATTACCTAATACTATTTTTTTACTACTATAGGTTGTAGCTTCTGGGAAAAGTGTTAACAATTTTATTGCGAAGCATGAGGAATACAAGTGGACTTATAACACTTTCAGATTATATGGAGGCTTTAAAAACCTACATGAATTTTCTGTATGTGGTAGGCAGATATAAAGATATTACAGATGGAGTGAAATTTGAAGTCCAAAATAATGGGCATGTTTTAATTGTCAAGAATGATTATGAATCTATAGCATGACCTTTTACAAGGTAATTTTTTTACAAAACGTATATTGCTATAGTTGTCTTACTCTTACCTCAGTGGAATAGATAAGTGAGTGGTTTGACTTGATTCCCCAAACTTACTTCATATAGGACCATAACTCAGCACCATAGAATCTGAACAATGTAAATACACCCTCAATATTGGAATAAGATGTGTTGAGATGATGAGGAGAGATTCTTCAAGTAATAGATTAGGAAAGAGAACAGATAGGATAATGGTCAAAAAGAAAACAAATGAGTAAGGGTAGATTTGAAAATGATAAGAAGGGAGAAAGCAGATTACCATAAAAATAAAGAGTAAACAAATATATTACATATGCTTCATTGTCAACATTTGGATGAAAGAAAATAGAACACATTAAGAATAGAGAGTGGAAACTAAAGAGAGATAGAGACAGACTATGTAATAGGTTGTACTTGAAAGAAAGACAGAAGGAAAAGAGTAAGTGCTGAAAGATAGAAGGAGAGAGTTCCATTTAAAATTTTTGCTACTTATTTGACAATTTAGTTAGTTGAAACTGGAACTTAAATGATATAAAACACAGAAGGATTGAATATTTTTATCTGTTTTACTGAAGAAGAAAAAATTCTATCATTATCCAATTATTTGATGTTCCTGAGAATCTTGCTTTATGCTCAATTTAAGCCATGGCTTAAATGAAGAAAATGTTTTTTGATATGTTGCAAGTTTTTTTACAAGTGTTCTAACCTCCTCTACTCTTGAAATCACTTGACTTCTAAAAATGGAAAAATCACGCATTTAGAAAGATGAAATAAATCTGTAAAATGCATTGCTAAACTACAGGAAGCATATGTTAAATAATTTAAATTTATAGTCAGAAGAGTTCAAATTACTCCTGCATTCAGGGACACAAAGCCCTAGATTTACCCTGTAGTTATTCTGTAATCTGTATTTGCAGGCAAAGGAAAGGTTGACAGTGGTGCTAATCTCAATGCAATGTACAGATTTACCAAGGAACCCTGTAGAATTGACAGTTTTTCTGTTCCAATGCATAAATGATAAGGAGTCAGCAAAGTAACTTTCTTTTTATTGGCATAGAGATAGAAATAAGTAAAAATTCATTTTTAGCAGAACTTGAGAAGTGTGGCTTTCAGTTTATGGTTATTGCTATTGTTTCTTATTTTTCTGGTGGCTGTTAAGTGTTAATCATTTATCATCATAGTGAAAAATCTCTTCTCGATAGTTGATGTATCTTGTGGAAAAGATTCCATCATGTATAAAGCTATCACTGATAGTTTTGTAACTATAGAGCAGAGAGTTCAGTGGTGGTAGAGTTGAGAGTGGCCATTGCCTCAGACTCCAAAATACTTGGTGAAATTCCAACACCATCATTGAGATTCACTTAATCACCCTGGACCTCAATGATTTCATTTTCAAACAAGAATAATACTACCTACTCATAGGATTGCTATGACATTTGAACAAGTTATCAGCCTGAAAGTATTTGCAACTTGGTTAACATTAGCGATTCATGTAACTGCTGAGTCTTGGGTTCTAGCCCTAAAGGTTCTCGTCTAAAATTCCATGAGCTGCACAAATGACTTTGCAGGATTGTTGTAGGTGTTTGTACTTGTAATTCAACTTTATCATTTAAAAAAGTTATTGGGGCATGAATCAACTTATCTTTTAAAAAACTTTAGTCATCATCTTCATGGCTCTATATCTGGAGTTCAGAAGTCCTTCAGCCTCATAAAAATCTTCACCTGCTGTCTAGTGCCTTACATTTCTCTAGTAGAGTAAAGGTAGGGCCCTCTCCCCTATTTTAGTAGCTCTGGGCTAGGTGGTTACATACATTACTTCATATAATTCTCACATTAATCATATAAAGAAAATCTGATAGCCTCATTTCCAAATGATTCTCAGAAAAGCTGAGTAACACGACTGATATCACCTAGCTAGAAAAGGAAAGGAGCTGGAATTAGAACCCAGAACTTGTCCCACAGCTCATTATGTTACAAAATGCCCTGCTGCCTTTCTTAGTGGAATATAATATTTTAATACAAATATTTATAGAAGTATTATCACAATGATTTTATCCACATTGGTGTAGACAAATCTTTAATGGAAAAGAGGAGGGAGAGCAAAAGTGATTGTTAGTTCCCAAGGTAGGTGAGGACTACTGAAAGGGTAAGTAGTAACACAGCCTCACTAACTCAGTGTCGTGCTTTGGACAAGCTCCATGGAAAGGTATTAGTAAGTATTACAAAGTAAAACTCTACAACTCTTTTCTACTAGACCAATTGACTGCAGAGTCAATCTCAAATTCTCTTACATGTGCCTTTAAGATCCAATTCATCTGCATTCCTACAATAGTTAAGCAGAAAGAAGTCCCAGGTCTCATATTTCTTGATACTTATTGGCATTCCTCTCCTCAAGAAAAATACCCTAAAGATCCTCTTTTCTGTATGGCCCTGCTTTTCTGCTGTTGGTGTGAAATGTGGTTCATCTGAGTTAGTCTAAGTATACTAGCTGAAGTCAGGGGAGAGGATAATTATTATGTCCAAATGTATATTGAACACTCCCTTTGAGACATCAGCCTCTCAAACTTCCATAAGAAAAAAAAAAACTGCTAGAAAAAATAAAAACGAGGCTCTTGTATGACTGATTGTTTAACAATAAATAATTTTAAACAATTATTTAAAAAATAATTGTTTTTAATTAACTTCATTAAAATAAACCTGTTGTATTTTTTAGACAATTTATCCGAAATAGAATATTGAACAAAATCAACAAATAATTCTTTCAGCTCCTTCACACATACATACACACACACACTTATACACATGTGCACACAGACTATAACAAGGTATCTTACCCTTTTTAATAAAATATTCTATATTTTATATATTTTTTGAATAAGCCATGTTGAAAAAATGATTTTGGTGAAAAGTTGAAATGTTTAAGCCATAAATATATTGTGACATTTCTAAACTTTAAACAATCTACACCTATGAAAACACTGTGTTTTAAGTAGTCATCATCCTGCTTCATAAGCGAGAGGCTGACTGTGTTTAGAAATACACTTTAATTGTGCTGATACCACAATACAGATTTCTCTTTCCTCAGATTGTCTCCAGTGTAAACATATTGCTTGATAAAGATGACAGTAAAGTTAACTTGATTTCTAGGCAACTGTATTGTTGTCATCATAGATAAACACACTTATTTCCTCTTTGGAGTATTCCTGGTAAGGCATTTCTGGACGAGTATAATGTTTTCTTTTGAGCTGATTATAATCTTATTCATTCTGAGTAACCACATAGGTATTCTTTATACTTTTGTAAGACTAGATTTAATGTATAGAAAACTTCAGAGGGAAAAGCTGAGCTACTGTATGGTATTTTTCAGGGCATGATTAGAAACAGGGATACTATTATTGAGAAACATTTGGAGTCTTGTACAAGATAAAGAATCTAAATCGTGCAACATAAGAACATTTCCATCTAGACTGTGAGAACTAAGCGTTATCTTGGGATCATGGGGGAGTTTTATGTACAATATCAACTCTGCTCATGAAACTCAAATAAATAATTCCAGGAAGAAATGAGGTAATAGCAATGGACCAAACAGTTTTTTATTTTGTATGGCTATCTCTTTATTTCCAAAGAGAGTTATTCCCTTGTGAGTCTTACTTAGAGCTTACAATTTACTTGCTATAGAAAAATGTTCATTATCAGCAGCGACTACTGATTATGAGGATCAGAAGGCATCAAGAGGGTAAAAGTGCAACAGCCTAGAAGATTTTAGGAGTGAGGGAATACTCAAAGTGCAATCTCATAGTGAGGCTTGTTAAACTGCAAAATGCACCTAAGAAGGATTCATGTAACCTAGAAACCCTGGCTTGTACATTGACACCTTCAGATTACTGGAGTGCTTTTTTGTGAAGGAAAGGAAAGGCTGAATTAGTTGGACCCCAGTAGTGGAACTGATGCTGGCAATGACACCTTCACCACCACTACGAAAAAACACAGTGGACACGTCCAGTGCCTGTTACACCCAGGTATTCTCTGAAGTTTGATGTCTGTTTGGGTATCTGGCTTAGGGCAAAGTTGGATAATGAATTAACTGAGTCCAATGCTACTTGCAAAGCAGCAGAGGAAGGAAGAGAAGGAGGCTAGTTGCTTGTGCCCTTTAGGGCAGGGGAAAAAAAACATAATTCATTATATGGACTGTTACCAAATATAGGAGAGAGTAAGGATCCTTCCACGTTCAAAGACTATTATTAGTTCTGTCTTGTGAGCAATCACTTCTCTGCTGTCATCAGTGATCAATGATAGAATACAACAATGGTGGTGCAACAATATGTGGTACTCTCACGGCATATTTATTGTCCCCATTACCTTGAGAGTGGTTTCCAAGATTAATTCAAGTGTCAGTGGCCCCAAATATTAATTACTACTGCAGAAACTCTTTATAATACATCAGAGTTTTGTCATTCTTTTGTTACTTTGATTTGAAGTCTCTAAAGCCTCAGAAATTGAAAACAACAAGTGAACATAAGAACTGGCAAGTTTTCATATATAATTGCTTTAAGTTTTATTGTTATTATTATTATTATTAATATCTACACTCTCTTCATTCCTCTCTTTAACTTCCTTTCTTTCGTTAGTATGGTTTGTTGTGTTTATTTTTTATTCAAGAAATTTAGACATTCAAAAAACTTTGCTGAAAACTTCATCTAAGACACTGCCCAACTTTAAAATATAGATTTGACATAGAAGATGTTTGACAATGTGGGCTAGTGGATAGTGAATGCAAAGACAAGTCACAGTTTGCACTTCAACAGCATTTATACTAAAACTGGAACCATACAGAGAAGGTTAGCATGGCAAAAGCAAGTCACAGATTTTCTTTTAGCATTTCTGAGTTTTGTAAAATTTTGTTTTATTCTTTTACTTGATGTTACAATATGTAATGGCAAAGATATATATCCTCACATGGCAGATAATGGTGATTTCTTATCCCAGATGGCAGAATGACAAAAATATGTATATAGGGCATCAAACTTTAATTGATGGAGCTTGATAAAAATTTCAAATTATGGTGTAAATCTGCTTTCTTTTAATATCTGCTGACATTAGAACAGTCATTAGATATTGTAAATGGTTCACCCATATCTGTGTGTGAAAAGAAAGCATCTTACCTGTTTGATGTTTTTAGCCAGATATATTGGAAATCTCCTACTTCCTTGAGTGCATGGATTTATCTCTTTTGTAGTGATCTCAAATACTGTGAATAATGCTTGGTTCATGGAATTCATTCAATATGTATTGGGCAAATGTATTAGTTTTTTGTGCTGTGTAACAAATTACCACAAACTCAGTGTCTAAAAACAATAGATATTTATTATCTCATAATCTCTATGGGCAGGTATAGGCATGGCTTAATTTGGGTCTTCTGCAAGGATGTAATCAGTATGTCAGCCAGTGTTTAGTTCTCATTTGGAAGTTCAACTGGTGATAGATGCACTTCCAAGTTCACTCAGGTTGTTGGCAAAATCCATTTCCTTGCGACCATTAAGAACGAGGGCTTTATCTTCTTGTTGCTAATTGACTGGAGGTTTCCCTCAGCAACCATAGGCTGCCTGAAGTATGTTGCCTCATGATCCTCACCATAAGCCTTTTCACAACATGACGCCTTACTTCTCTAAAGCCAGCAAGGGAGAAATAGGGCCTTTAACACCAATCTGATAGCAAGATAGAGTCTTATATAACATAGTATAATCAAGAGAGTAAAATCTTATTATCTTTGCCAAATCCTATTGGTTAAAAGCATGTCATAGGTCCTGTTCAAACACAAGGGGACAGAATTATATAAGAATATAGACACCAGGAGGAAGGGACCCTGGGGAGAACTTTCAAGTCTGTCTGCAGGTATTATTATAAAAACCAGTATCAGGAGCAGTCCTGAAATCCCAACTTTGGACCAGAATTTAAAATCACATTAGAGAAAAAACATGTTAGTTTGGTCTTAATAAAGAAAATGTAAAATAGCTATAGGGTTGTCACTACACTAGATTTATGAAAACACCATATCTACATCATTTTCCACTATAAGAGGCTGAAATTTCAGGGCACAGGAATGTATTCTTAGCCGCTTCAACAATGAATAGAATGTGAACTTCTTTCCTTGCTGAGTGCTTTGCAGTTCCAAGACTTTGAATAACACAGTATGTTCTTAATGCGCACCTCATTTGCCTACTATTGTTTGGCCTGTAAAAACCACCGAGGTGATTATATACTATGTAATTATATGCTGCAGTTATTACCATTTTACCATCTATTAATCCGTAGGTCTGTTTTCTCACATAAGCATTTAATTATATAATATTTAAATCAAAGCTCCAGGCTTACTAGTCTTCCAGGAAATGAGAATAATAGATGAATTATAAGCTATTGCCCCATGGAACAGTGTATTGAGACATGTGAGACGATGTAACATTGAATCAGCCACATCTGGTGATCCTTGAAAAACTCCCTACCTTCGTATCTTCCTGGACTTCAAAGACAGATACTATTTCTAAGTGCCCCTGCAGACCATAATTGCCACTTTCTACTTAAGAGAAGCAATTTCTAAGGTAACCAGGATATACACTCCATAGCAATTTAAATCATGAGCATACTACATGTGAACCCTAATTCAAGGGAGATTATTTTCCCATACTAAAATAATAAAGCCAATGAAATGTAAAAATAATTGGTTTATCCATATTGTTTTTGGAGTACACTTTTTTTGTCTGTTATGTAATAAACACATGACATTTTCAGCCCACCATTAAAAACCTTGTCACATGTAACAGTGATCATGTGACAATCCACTGTGTATGTATCAGTCAGGGCCCTATCAGAACACTGATGGCACATTTAAAAAGGATTGAAAAGAGTTTAATAAAGTGACCATTTACAGAGGGATAGACAGGGTTAAAGGATAGCAAAGCATCCTAGGCTAACTAAAACTAGAAGCTATTTTCATGCCTCGGCTTGATAGAACCTAGGGTTATCAGAACCTAGAAAGATCTGTGCTGTTTAAGAGGGTGACCCAAGAATAACCTGATCCTAATAAAGAAAAGCAATATATGATGACATATGCTCTAGCAAGTAGAAAAGAGAAGTAAATATCATAACTCCTCATTTCTTTTACATTCTAACGTTCCGCAGATACCTCCCATTGCCTGAACCAACTAGAAGCTATAAAAGCAAGAGAGTCTGGCTCATGCCTTCCATAAATGTTGAGCTCATGAGGCACAGACCAAGGAGATGAAGATTAAAGAATAAATCAGCAGGTATTAGCAGGGATTATCCTATAACATGTCAGTGTACTATATCAGAACTCAAAAATAGTTGTGAATAACTTTGTCCCATTTTTATTAAAATTCTAACTTTGCTCATGATCTTATTTCTATCAGTTTCTTTCTTTTATGCCTTAGGAATATTAGGCAAAGATATATTGAATTGCTTACTCTCTAACATCGCTTTAGGAATTGCCTCAATCATATATTTCATTTATTGATATTCTGACCTATTTTCAGAAATTATGGCACTTTCAGAAGGGATTGTGGAAATATTGACTGTTCTAACCACTGATAACTGGAGTTTCCCCCAGGGCCATTCCTAACAATTTCCATCTTCTTACAGGCTGGCCAATTTTAGGACACATCTGTAACTCCAAATCTTTAGAGGAAAGCCCAGGAATTACCCAAGATGCCTTCACACAGGCTCCAAGTCAACATAAAATTTTCATAACTCCTTGAGGGAAGGCTAGCCAAAATCTGGAGAGAATTTCTGAAGGTTGCCATAAATTATAGCTTATTACCTAGTACTTTTACAATTTGCCTTTATACTCTCTATGCAAGAAAAAAAAAAAAAAGCTACATGCCTAGATTTGAGATAGAATATTTCAAAATTGGCACATACATTACACAATGAAATCCTCCGGTTTTATCAATGGAGGGACTAATATCTACTATATTTAAATTAGATTAACTCTAATCCAAATCATCATTCAACTTGTTTTCATTTTTAAGCACCCATACAAATTTTTACAAACATTTCCACTTTTTCCTTCATGCCAGTCAACTTATCTTAATAAACCATTTCTCCATTCCAGTTTTAAATAGAAAGTTATCACTGACATTTGTTGATCATTTTGACACTAACGTTAAGATTGTAAGAGCTATGCAACCCAAAATTTCAATTCAATTGGACTTAAATTCAGCCTTTGTATGACTTAGGACAAGTCAATTTTTATTAACTCTCAACTTTTTCATTTTTTTATGCTGATGATATTCCTGTCAACCTTTTGTTGTGGTTTTGGTATGGTACATATAAATAGTGTTTTGTACATGTCAAACAAAATATTGAGGATAATGGAAAATAATTCTAAAATGGCTATTAGGTGAATGAGGAAATCATTTGTAGTTTTATAGTAAAGTCTACTGTATTTATATGCATTAGCTTGATATCATGGGTTTTTGTTTTTGGTCTTTTAACTTTAAAATTGATGTTTGGTTTGTTTTTTTTTCTGACAGCAGCATACCAAAGAGTACTTTGGTTCCTCACTAAATTACAATTATATAATTATATAATTTAAGATTTTTTCCTTTAAGTACAATGTCGTAAAATTTAACTTAAGCAAAAATTTTTTTTATATTTTACATCACATGATACTTACTTTATTAATATTACGGTAAAAGAGAGGGAAAAATAAGATTTTATATAGTTAAAAATGTTATGATAATATAGTATTTTTTGAAATTATATAAACAGCAATTCCCAACATATTATTAATGAGGCTAGTTAATAATCTTTGCAAGATTTCAAAACTTATGTTAAATAATGGTTGGACTATTTTAACTCAGAATTTTGCCATTTGATTTTTTTATGTTTCTTCCCTCATCAAAACCAGAGGCCAATGATATAACAGGTACAAAGTTTATATCCTTCCTTTTTCCATAGAATTGCCTGATTGGAGATTCTAGAATACATTCTTACTAAATATTGAAAGGGAAAAGGCATGGGTTACTTAACAACCCATCATGGACTATAGGTTTCTTAGCTAAAACATAGGATAAGTAGGAATCCAAAATAGTTAAAAATGTTAAAAGATATCATTTTGTAACCTTGTCTTTTCATTTATTATTTTTTCACATGTGTTTTCCTCAAGCACAGTAATACGAAGAGGGAGAAAATGGTCCAAAAGGGGTAAAAATGATCAGTAAATGTCAACAAAATAGTGGAATATGGAAAGCAGATAAATTAGCAAAATAGGGAAATCTGAAACCTATGTGCCATTAACTTAGATAATTGTGACATGCGCTAATTCATTCCTACAGCTCTGAAATCCTAGAAAAACCTTAGAACTTGAACTTACTACATATATGAGTGTAAAGAAAAGTGCTTAACACTGAAGATCAAAAGGATTGTCTAAAAGTCTCTAGGATATGCCTAGGTCACCAAATTCCTTCCCATATTCGTGTATAGCTAGAGGACCACATCTCTCCCTTTCCCACAGGGCACAAGAGAGGTACAGAACTTTAGAGAAATTGAATTCAAATCAAGGATATCAAAACAAAGAAGGCTGGAGATGAGCCAGTGTTCAGTGATTATGAAAAAAGAAACTCAAATATCTTCCCTAGACACCAGAGTATCAGAATAAGGAATGAGAATGGAGTATTCTTTGGAAAAACTTAATGATCTTTGAAAAAATACCCACATATAAAAATATATAGGGGTTGTTATTCCAAAGTAAAGCCACCTCATTACCCATCACCCTATCATAAAGCCTGTGACCATATACACATTGACATCTAACTTCTTATAAAAGCTTCTTATGGAACCACTCAGATAGTCAATGATGCCCATATAAATGAGAAACAGTTTTAACATAAACAATAACAAAACAAAGATATAAAGGTACAAATCATAAAAAAGAACAATCAAAGAAAAGTAAAGCATCCTTGATATTTAAAATATCATTATAGATAGACAAAAATACAAAAAGAGAGATGAAAGAGTTGAGAAAATCTCCTAGAAAAATTATCAAAAGAAAAAATGATGGTCAATGAGAAAATATTTTTCAATTAGGGAATTAATCCAAGATATCCAATATCTGACTAAAATGATTTCCAAAAGGGGAGACCATTAAACTCTAAAGAATGAAAAAAGAAAAGATATAGCAAAAGAAATTTTTTCTAGAACTGAAGGACATGGTTCTCCAGTTTGAAATGATCCAAGGACTGTTTAACATATGGATTTTTAAAAAGATCTACTCTGATGTACATCATGGAGAAATTACGGAATAACCAAGTTAAAGATTTTAAACCCAAGGAGTGTAGGCAGCACAGAGGGCAGTGTTGATCACAGGTCACATACTGAGGAATGGGGATAAAGATGGCATTATAGTTCTCAAAACCACATTGAATACTTAGAAGCTAAAAATAAAAACCTTCAAACTTCTAGAGAGAAAAAGATTTCCAACTTAAAATTTTGTATCCATCCAAACTATCAATAAAGTGTGAAGCTGTAATAAAAGCAATTTCCGACAGGCAAAATATTTTTGAAATTACTTCCTGTCTACTCTTTCATAAGGAACAGCTGGAGGATATGCTTAAGCAAACTTGGGAGTAAACCACATAAAATGAAACACAGATCAAAGAAACAAGACACCCAGCACAGAAGAGATGAAAGGAAGCTTCCAAGAAAATAGCTATACAATGACATCTAAAACAACAGGTCCAGTTTAGAGTAGGAGAATAAAAGCATGATTACTTGTGAGAAGGAAAGGGACTTGATAGAAATGTTGTAGCCATTTCTGAATATTTAAAAAGAAATACTATTATGTCTATTGGCTCTTTTTAGAAATAAAATAAGGCCAAGCACATAAAAAAGCTAAGTAACATTTTTAAATTAGTCAGGGACTTGTTCAAAATACATTTGTATAATATACATATTTCTTCTCCCTTAGATTTTATTATCTGTAGAGGCTTTGAAGGGTGATAGAGATTATATTCTCCCTTTTCCTCCTCTACTCTGAGCTATCTTAGGAGCTCTCAGTTAAAACAAAATAGCTTGTTCTAGGAAAACATCAAGTGGTTGAGGAGGGAAGAGTAGAACTAAAAAGGTCTATTGGAATTATATCTTGTATTTTCCTAAGACACATTACCATATATTTCTATGTGTACCTCTACTCCAAAACTTACCCATAGTTTAAAATAAAAATTAATTTATCTATTTCTTTTTTCTGAATTCATGTGGTTGGGAACACATGCTTTCTTAATTTTTGCTTTAAAACAACCAGGAAGTCAGAAGTGGTTATCGTTAGATTAACTTACTTTTTTCTTGCGATGAATAAACAAATCATTAAATTTTATAAGTAGTCAGTCAGCTTCCTCTACATCAGCTTGCTATAGGCTAGGATAGAGAAAGAGAAGGCCATTAGGTTTACTCGTGTACTTTTCCCTTGCTATAGTAAAAGTAAATATCACCCACCGATCTTTGAAAAACTCATTTCTCTCCTTTTTTCTTCTAGACAAATACAGCCTCATAAAACTTTTTTTTTGTTTTTTGCTATAAAAAAAAAGACATTGAAAAAAGTTTAGGATATTTAAATCTCAATTAACTGTACCACTGACTCTTTACTATAATAAAGCATAAAATATTTTTTTAAATATCAGGAAAATTGATTTAAAATATCAGTAGTGCTCCCTAAAATTAATTATTAGACCAGCAAGTACATGCTTACATAATATATTTCCCAATTTCAGAGTAAAAATAAAAGGTAGATTATGTGAATAAATATGGTAATTAAAGTACAGTGGGAATTACAAATTTTGAGTTCAACCACCATTTTAACAAGAAGAAGCCACTTACTGAAATAGAACTCCAATCAGTGACTTCAGAATAGCGTTACCTTTCAAAATTTAATTCATAAATACCAAGGGAATGGATGACTTTTGCTTTGTCTATTCTCAACATCAAGTTCCTCTTTAAAATTGTATGTTTTGATCATTCTTGCAAAGAACAACAAGCATAAGAAGAAAAAGAAGAGAGGAGGAGGAGGAGTATCCAAATTTATGAATTATGCATCATTATATTTGCTCTCGTAGCCTTTTTATTGTAGGAGGACCTATAATGATAGATTCAGACTTTAATGTTGAGAATCATATTACAATTATCATTTGGATATACCTCCAGACTTTAATTTGACAGTGAAATTCATGTGCTTCAGACTTGAAAATGGAAGACATCTTCATTGAATCAGTTGTACTGTGCTTCATTCTAAACCAGAGAGCAATCATCTTCTGGTTTATTGATGCATTTCTCTCTATGGATATTAAAAATTATTTAATTTATGAGCAGGTTAAAATGTCCAAGTTACTCAGATAGAAGCCCCCAAAAGTTATCTGGTAAACAGAATTTCAGAGCTCCATATTTCCCAGATAATCATTGAATCTATGGCTTTATTTTTCTACAGCAAGGAATACAGCTTAGTGAAGCTAGTTAACTGGTCTAGAATAGTAGCTGGGCTACTGAGAGGTCTGAATTTGCCTTCCAGACTACCCAATTATGATAATAAATTTTGATTTGCTCTTCTAAGAAGTAAAGGTATCTCTCATTTAAGAAAGTTATGGTTATAGCCAATGAAGCATGCTAAAATTATTAAAGAATAATAAAGTGAACTTTATGAAAAGGTTCCTTTGGGAGCAATTTCATCATCCTCTATAGCTGAGAACAGCAGAAATTTTCTACTGGTCCTTCTTATACTTAGATCTTTATAGAATAAATTTTTACCAAAAAGATTGGGAGAATGTAATTGTAGCCACCATTTTAAGTGATCTGTTAATATTGGGTGGCTTACAGATTAATTTCATACCTCCTTGTTTTATTCATCAATTATTTCAGGCATGATCTTCCTTTAATTTCAATAATAAATATTATTCATTTAGCACCTATTGTGTTCCATGCTACTTTCACTTACAAATGGTTTTTCTTGTTCTTACAACAGCCAACCAAAGTAGTTGCCATTGTATCTTCACTTTATAGAAGAGGATATTGGGACTCACACCAAGTTTTCCATTTCTTCTTTGTTTAAAATGTCTAGTAATGAACTGAGAAGATAGAAAGCGGTCAATACATATTGGTAGTTGGCTCATTATTAAAGTCCCTAGTTAGTTGAACTTGCTTCCATTTTAACAAATGGAGACAGATTGTAGCCATAACAAAACTATTTGGATCTTTCCTCCTGAAGGTCTACTCAAAATATATGCACTGGAGGGCATAAAGAGAGTGTGTCTAATGAAGGAATGGATGATTCCAGCAAATTATGCTATGGTCTGTAATGAGTTTAACACCTGGCAAATAATGCAAATGGCACTAAAAATGAGCTCATTTTTGGCTTCCACATGCCTTGTTCAATTGAACAAAACATGCATTAAAAATAAGCCCAATTTTTTTTGTCTTGTACGCACATATGTTTTGAATCTAAGCTAGGGCTCAGTTCAGCACACTTACTCAGAAAGAGTAATTTCATTAACTTGTTTCTCTCTTCTTGGTCCACTATGAGATGAGTCTTATGGGTTCCAGGGGAAGTTTGATTTTTAACTCTACCTCTGTGCACAGGCAGTTTTGCCTTCTGTCTCCTAATTTGCAGTGTATTTATATCATCCGAACATAAATTTACTCTCTCCCTAATACTTTTTACCTTTTTAAAAATAAGAATGATCCATATGACTAAAGAATGTCATGACTAAGGAAGGGAAACATTTGGGAAGAATTAAATGAGATGCAGTCATTCCGGGCCTTGATCATCTTACCCAATAAGAGCCAAGTAAGAGAATAGCCACAGAGGGTTACATGCCAAAAGTTTAGAATTCCAGAGGGTTTAGAACAGAAAGGTGATTTAAAATTGTCATGGTTATATAGCCCCAACAAGACTCATATTGAAATGGTTAAAATGTAGAAGGAAGATGATAATTTAAAATATTTCATCTGTTGCCTAAAAATATCTTAAAGTTTTTGTGGCATATTTTTAAATTTTAAAATGGAATAAGATAATTTGGATGCTTCCTACATTACAGATTACACAGATAAGAATAATATTGAATGCCAAAACATATAATAATTTGGAGAGTTTTGGATGACAATGTCAGTTTACTTTAAATTCTTTTAAAGAATAAATCAATGGTATGTAAAGGGTCAGAGTTTTACAAACACATGGAGATCTCTCTAAAGAAGAAAGATAAAGTTCACACATACTTAGTATTGGTCTTTGCAATGTAGAAAATGCTGATGACATGGTGATACAATTCCAGAAGTGGGGACTGTCTGTTTAAGTGTACAATAGTCATAAGACCACAAAGTGGATAGCTTGTTTGAAAAGTAACAAAATCACCTGAAGGTTTGCATTGATTTATTATCTTGTCTCTACATGTTATAATATGATTAGACATTTAGAGATTGTGATTTTTCTGATTTTATTTATAGAGATAAATTGTGACTAATCATGGTAAGAGAAGATCCTTTTACCAGCTATTACAGGCCCATTCAAAAACACATGCTAGTTAAGGAGATCTAGTTAAGAGGATTCAGTTTGAAGGAGCAAGTAGTCTACCAAAGTTCTTGCCAAAGGTGATCTCAAAGCCCAGCTGAGCCTGTCGTCCTCGTTTTATTATCCATCGCTAAAGGTACCCCAAACCAGAGTCGAATAGATGACTCTTTAGTTGGCATTAAATAAGAGCATTCAAAATGAACACTTAGATTCAGTTGACTATCACCACCGTAGAACCAATCATGTCTTAGCTAACTTCTCTTGTAGTGCATACTTCCCAAAACCATAGTCAAAATGTATTTATATTAAAGAATTTTATATATTGTTAGTCTTTTACCACACCTTGATATTTTAGAGGCTTAAATACAAATAGACGTATTTTAATAGTTGCGGCCGCCCAGAGAGGCTTTGGGTTACAGAACAGACTCAAGTGGAAGAGACAAGTTGTCCAGGTGTTTAGAGAGTCATGATTCAGCTGTTAAAATCTCAATTAATTATAGAAGGATAGGGGGAAAGTTGAAAGAGCTAGAATCCATAACCTCACAGGCTTACCGAGGTGAGGTAGTCACTTAAAGGTAATGCTAGCTCAAAGGACTAGAACAAGATCTGGTAGAATGTGATATAAAATAAATATTTCAATAATAGGTCATGATTGGGAGGTCAGGTCCAAACACAGTCATCTCTAATGTATTCTGAAAGGAACAATGATCCAGCGGTGTGTTAATGAACCAGCTCTCCAGGGGTAAACAAAACAAAAACAAACAAACAAAAAACGTTTGATGTTTCCTTTGGTTTGAATACTTTCACTGTGGCTGATTTACAACCCCGCTCACAAAATTCCTGAATACTTAACAACAGACTTTTATAAGCCAGTAAGAGTTGGGTCCAACATATCACTGAAAGTAACATTGGAAATCTAAGGACAGATGTAGCACAAGGAAGTCTTAAGTGCATATAGCAGGAGTCCCCAACCCCGCGGGCCGTGGACGGGTACCAGTCTGTGGCCTGTTAGGAACAGGGCTGCACAGCAGAAGGTGAGCAGCAGGCGAGCGAAGCTTCATTTGTACTTGCAGCCACTCCCCAAGGCTACTATCACTACCTCAGGTCCAACTCAGATCATCAGGAATTAGATTCTCATAGGAGCACCAGTCCTGGTGCCAAAAGGTTGGGGGCTGCTGGTATACATTGCATTTTGGTGACTATTCCTTGATGGGGTGCTGGCATAAATTCTAGTGTCTTGGACAGAGCCTGTTAAGCAAGAGCAGCTTCCTCAAGTCCTAGAGGAAGTAGGACATTAAGCAGATTACCAAGATATGGATTGATCACAAAGAAGTAAGCAGAAGCTCAGTAACCATATTAAAGCCAAAAGGTAAATTGCTGAGATTAGAAAAAAAAAGTCTCATTATATAAAATATCAAGTAATACAAATTAGATATCAAAAAGGATATTGTTGTGGAAAATTCTGTTTGTAAAGGAATACCTGTGTACTATAAATTCTCAACTTCTATAGGCATAGAATTGTAAAAGGAATAGAATTGTAATTAATTGTAAAAGGACCAGGCATAGCTTCTAAAGATGGGAAAGTTTATATAATGAATAATTAATTTTATTTTTCACTGTTACTGATGTAGTCACCCTTCGAATTTTGCTTTGGCAAATCGATCTTTAATAGAAGCTGGCTTTTAATTATTTGGTCATTATTTGGCTTTCATTTAATTATTTTCTATATGTTAATTTGTACGTAGCAATTTTCAATATACTTTAGTTCCTCATTAATATTAAAGCCTGCAAAAATTATTTTTTTCTGAAAATCTTGTGGTAAATACTTATATTGAATATTTCATTTCTCCTTTTACCTTATTATTTCCCTGTTCTTTTGGAGGAGATAAATATCCTATCCTCCATACAATATATTATAAATCAGGCTTTGTTAATAATCTTTGTAAAGGAAGGAAAAACTTTCGTTTTGATAATTAAAATGAGTTGGTTAGAGTTCCAGATCGTGATATAGAGGCTTGACATTTCCCCCGACCCCAACACACAGACACACAGGATACCAGTGAGAGGAATTAATTATTGCATGCCAGAGGTAAAGTGTCCAGCAACTAGACAGGTACTCGGAGGAGGAAAATTCAGAAAAGAATATAAAGAGTTGAAAAAGGAAAAAGTTCATATTTTTACTCAGGATGACATGAGATGGAAACAAGCATGGAAAAGTAGTTAGTAGAAACCAGAACATTAGAAATCAGAAGCAGCTGAATAATGAACTCCAAAAGTTGATTTATGAATCATTCTTCCAGAACTTTAAATGTGTTTTTCCCACAACAGCAATGTCATTCAAAATGGTAGTCCAAAAATCCTATCAAAGTCTTAAAATAGTTGGAATTAAAATGATGGAAGCTTTGAGCCCTGGGTTCCTCTAACTTCCTAAATCTCTGATGTTTGAACTCTGATCCAGGCTTTTAGTATTGAATCTGAAGAAGCTTTGCAGTTCCATTTTTTCCAAGGTGCCTGGAATAAACAAGGCAGGGAATTGTTGTCTGAAGCCAGCTTCTTGGCTACGAACAAAAATATTATGTTGGAACCCTAGACACTAAGGCTATTTCTATAACCTACTAGTTGTGTAACCTTATACAAGTCAAGTCACTCAATCTTTCTGACTTTCAGTTTCCTGATCTGTAAAAAAGGGAAAATAATATATAATTCACAAATTCACAAATAGTTCAAAGACTCCAACCTTCTACCACTTCCTCCCCCAGGGTGGAATGTAAGTTCCAAAGATATAGGGATATTATCTGTTTTGCTTATTGCTGCATCTGCAGGACCTAGCACAGTACTTTGCTTATAGTTGTGTGTAACACATTTCTGTTGCTTATGTTGAATGGATGGATGCATGAATCAAAAGTGCTTCGTCAATAACAGATGTCCTTTAATGTTAATTCTTTCACTTTTTTCAACCTATGGCATTTTAAGAGGGTATTAGCAAAGGTTCTAGAAGGCAAGATAACCGTAGCTATTCATCGAATGGGTTATTTGTTAGCCCATTCTTTGCTGGGGCTTTTTGCATGGCAAGTAATGGCTCATCTGCAATGCTGACGTCTCCCTGTGACTTCTCCATTGTGAGTATACTTCTGGCCAAAATCTACCAGGCTATTTCCCACAGTTTGGTTTTTTGCGAGACCGTCACTCTTATTGTTATACAGAGTCTCTTCAGGTTAAGTTTTCTTCATGATTTACCCATGCTGATATGTTCGTCATGATATTTCTGCTTAGGAAGGTTTAATTTGGTCGAATGAGGGCTGCCTGTATGTTTAGCAGTCAGACTTGCATAGTAGCTATCTAAGGTAGAATTTATCTATTATGCTGAAACGTGTGTTTTTAAAATGTCAGGTGTCCAGATAGCGAAGTGGCAATAGGGGTCACTTAAAATGCTTAGACACAAAAATAGTTTTAATCAAGAAATGTTTTTCCTAGTGCAGGTCCATAGCAAAGGTAGAAAAAAAAAAAAGTTAATAGGCTGAAGCTTCATAAAGTTAAGTTGAAACAACCTTCTTGAGATGAACCATAATATGACTTTGTCTTTATGTCTTTATTTTTCTCTATTTCTATGTCTGTTCTCTTCATTCCTATCTGCCCATCTTCATCCAGAAGAATAGCTTGACCCTGTGTGGAAATTTCCATCCAGGGATTACACCCTCCCTACTCTTGTACATTAAAATGGCTTTGCAAAAGAGAGAATTATGTTAATTAAGAAGTAAATCAATGATACTGTTGCTATTTGAGGTTTATCTAATTAAAGATTTTCATGGAAATTTGGATGGTCGCAGGACTGCTGTTCTAAAAGGGTGGTGCATTTGAAGAGCCAGCTGTAGAATTTAAAACAATAAATGAAGACATCATGTTCAACCTCCCTTGACCCATCTCTTACACTAAGCCATTAGTATAGCTACTGAAGTTACACCCAAAGCCCCCAGTTATCCATAAAAGTGGCACTTGGCCAAAATACAAATTAGCTAACACTCTGGTAGGCAGGAACTAATATTTCTGACCAGGAAATGAAACTCGGTAAAATATTTATTCTTCTTTCTCAGACACTTTATCCCTAGTATAGCCAGGCTTTTTGAGGCTTTTTTGGGAGGATTTATTTTTCTTTAACTGTCAATGTTCCATGCTGTTTCCCTTCACATGGCTTGATCTATAAACTTTGGTCATCAAAATGCAACATTTCTCAAAATTAACAAGATTATTTTGAGCATAGTTTTTCTTGTTTCTGAAGAACCTACAAGTCCTGGTTCACAAGTGAAGTGGGAATATCAGTTATACAGACTGTCAAAATGCTCCCAGCCCTGTTAACACACCCATAAAGGAATCACACTGCAGATCATTTATTGTTATATTGGACTTTTGTTTATAATAGTGAAAAGCAGAATGACAGCTTAAATGTTCAGATAGAAAGATTGTTCTGCCAGTGACAGTTCATCTAAACAATATTATGTAGCTACTTAGCCTTTTTAACAAATAAAAAAAGAAATGAGAATCTGACGCAGAAACTAGGGAAAGACAGGTTTTTTTTAATGTCTCTTTCTGGTCAGATTTATAGAGGCATAAATTATGTACACAAAATTTACCCTTTCTTAGTGTACCTTCTGAATACTGACAAACATATGTAGTCATGGAACCGCTACCTTTACTGAGATACAAAACAATTCCATCATTCCCCAAAATTCTCTCATGCCTCTATTTTGTTATTGCCTCCCTTTATCTCTATCCTCTGTCAACAACTACTTGGTCTCTAACATTTTGTCCTTTTTCAGAATGTCATAAAAATGCAGCCATACAATATGTAGCCTTTTTGGTCTGGCTTCTTTCACTTAGTATAATGCATTTGAGATCCATTAACGTTGTTGTGAGTATCAGTAGTTTTTTTTAACTTACTAGTATTCCATGCATGCATATACTACATTTATTTACTTCCTCATTCACCAATTGAAAGTCTTGTGGACTGTTTACAGTTTGGGGTGATTAAAGCTGCTACAATATTTGAATACAATTGTTTATGAGAATATGTTTTCTTTTCTCCTGAGTAAACACTCAGAAGTGTGGGAGTGGAATAGTTGATTTGTATGTGAAGCGTATGTTTAATTTTATAAGAATTTGCCAATTGTTTTCTAAAGTGGCTGTACTCTTAAACTCCATCTTCCATGCTTGATGGTTTCAGTTTTTCCATATCTTTATCAGCAGTTGGTATGGTCTCCTGGTTTTCTTTTTTAATTTTAGCCACTCTCATAGGTATGTAGTGATATCTCATTTTGATCATTTGTTAACCAGGACAATTATATTGAATCCATGTCAAGAAATATACATTTAATAAAAAAAGAGATTTTGCTTCCTTTGAGGCTTCTCTATAATGTCACATTGTGTCAGTTTGCTCCCTCAGCTCATGAGAATTACCTTTCATACTTCACAGCATTGTGAAATATAAACTGGTGTTATGCATCCTGAAGTGAATTGTAAGGAACCAGTATACATTACTACAAAACCTGAAACTTCTATGCATTAGCTCTACTTTGATTGTCCCATAAGAAAACAGAAGTCAGTAGCACTCTCTGTGTTAGAACAATCAGATGTCAACTCTCTTTGTGAATATTCTGGGTATTAAATAATATGGAAGTATCATTTTGAATAATGCTCATCCAAAGAGGGTGAACACAGTACCAAATCATGAAGGCTCTGTAAAATCCTCATACATCTTCATGTGTTGAGCTGAAGAATAGCTTGACCCACTCTTGGAAATTTTGAAATATCCTATAATAGAGAAAATAATAAAAATCATCATCCCATTGGGAAGTTTCAACATTATTGATATATTGCCAGTCTTTTTTTTCTTGTAGTCAATATGAGGATGGGAAAAACTTTATCTCTTTACAGCATATTCTAGACATGATAACATTTCACTTGTAAATATATCTTTGTGTATCTCTAACTTCGATAGTGACTTTTTAAATACAACATAATATGCCATTATCACACCTAATAAAATAGCATAATTATTTGACATTATCTAATGCCCAGTACATGCTCAAATTTCCCCACATAAAACATTGCATTTGGTTGTTATGTCTGTTAGATCTCTTAAGTTTCCCCGTCATTTTTTTTTAATGTCACATATTTGTTAAAGAATTTTGTGTATATTGAACATATTTTCCTATACCCATGTCTCCTCTACATGGTATTTAGATCTAGAGACTTTCTTAATTGCTTTAACTATTTATAAGGATGGTAGGAGGGCAGACTTGGAGAGATTCGAAATTATACCGCCACCACCATCTTCCCCCAACACAGTAGAATACTTGTAAGATGTTTCTTTTAGCTTCATTTTGAGCTGTGGGATATAAGTAGAGCAACCAAGGATATTTCCTGTTGCATATAAAATTAAAACCAAATTCTTTAGCTCTATGTTTCACAATCCAGCACAGACCCATGCTACTGTTCCAAATATATCTCTCAATATTACTCAACATGACTCCTTCACTCTTACTTATTCATCCCTTTTGCCTTGCCTTCTTTTATTATATCTCTCAGTATTAAAAAAAAAAAAGAGCTAATTAATTTTACTTCAATATCTGCTCACTACTGTGCCTGTTCTGATCTTTCATCATTGGCAAAATCCTTTCTCTATTCTTCAGGCAAATAATATACTCCTGCTACCCTGTTTGCCCCAAATCTCCAACTTTGATATCCCGCGTAAGCTCTTCATCTACTAAATGACTCCATACTTTCAAATTTCTCTTTCTCTACTACCCTTCTTTATTTTAATAATTGTTCTATTGAATTTAATGACCTGTTATGTTTTTAAAAATTATTTGGTTAAATGAACTAAGTAAAAGAAACCTGTCTTTATTGACTTTGATTATCTGCCAAGCACTGTGCTAAGCATTTTTTTGTTTTTTAGTAAGTTAAGGCTTCTCCCTTTACTATAAGACTGTAAAACAAACAAACAAACAAACAAACAAAACCCACTATTTGATCCTTCAAAAAACAAAAATAAAATAAAATAAAATGTTATTGAAGTCCAGCTTATTATCTATCTTCCATGGATCATGCCTTCGGTGTTATGTCTAACAGGTCATCATTTAGGCTTAGACCATTTAGGTTTAGTCTCTTATGTTATCTTCTAGGAGTTTTATAGTTTTGCAGTTTACATTTAGGTCTATGGTCCATCTGAGTTAATTCTTTGAAGAATGTAAAATCTATGTTTAGACTCATGTTTTTGCATGTGGATGTCAAGTTGTTCCAGCGCCATTTGTTGAAAAGACTATTTGTTCCATTGTGTTGCTTTGCTACGTGTCAAAGATAATTAGACTATATTTATGTGGGTCTTTTTCTGGCTCTCTGTTCTGTTCTTCTGATCTATTTGTAGTTCTTTCACCAATACCACACTGTCTTGATTACTGTAGCTTTACAGTAAGTCTTGAAGTTGGGTAGTGTCAGTCCTCCAAATATGTTCTTCTCCTTCAATATTGTGTTGGCTATTCTGGTTCTCTCAGCTCTCCATATAAACCTTAAAATTAGTTTCTTGACATCCATAAAATAACTTACTAGAATTTTGATTGGGATGTCATTGAATCTTTATAGCAGGTTGGGAAAAACCAACATCTTCACAAGTTGGAAATATTGACATCTTACTATCCATGAATATGGAATGCCTCTTCATTTATTTAGTTCTTCAATTTCATTTATCAGAGTTTCATAGTTTGTTTTGTATAGATCATGCACATATTTTGTTAGATATTACCTAAGTATTTCATTGGGGGGGGCATTAATATAAATGATAATGTGGGTTTTTTTTCTCAGCATTTATTTTTATTTTATTATTATATTTTTAACATTTTAATGTTTTATATTTTACCCTTCTCCTCTCCCCACTGGTAACCACTAGTCCATTGTCCATGACCATGAGTCTCTGTTTGTTTGTCCTGTTCATTTGTTGCTCTAAGGTTTATATCCCACATATAAGTGATATCATGTGATTTTCAAACTTTTTTCTGTTTGGCTTCTTTCACTTAGTATGATTATTTCAAGGTCCATCCATGTTGTCGCAAATGGCAGTATTTCATTTCTTCTTATGGCTGAGAAATATTCCATTGCATATCAGTACCAAAGCTTCTTTAGCCAGTCATATATCGTAGGACACTTAGATTTCTTCATGTCCTGGCCACTGTGAATAATGCTGCTATGAACATCGGTGTGCAAATATCTTTCTGGATATGAGTTTTCAAGTCTTTGGAGTAAACACCCAGTAGAAGGATTGCTAGATCATATGGTAAATCAATTCTTAGTTTTTTGAGGAACCTCCATACTGTTTTCCATAGTGGCTGTACCAATTCGCAGTTCCACCAGCAGTGTCTGAGGGTTCACTTTACTCCGCATCCGCTCCAACATTTGTTATTACTTGTCCTGTTGATTATAGCTATTGTAACAGGTGTGAGATGATATCTCATTGTGGGTTTGATGTGCATTTCCCTAACAGCTAGTGATGTTGAGTATCTTTTCGTATATTTGTTGGCTATCTGTATATCCTCTAGGGAGAAGTGTCTGTTCAGGTCCCCTGCCTATTTTTTTATTGTATTGTTTGTTTTTCTGTTATGTATTGAGTTGTATGAGTTCTTTGTATATTTTGGATATTACGCCCTTATCGGAGGCATTGCTTGCAAATAAATTTTCCCATTTGAATGGTTGTCTCTTTACCTTGTTGATGGTTTCTTTTGCTGAACAGAAGCTTTTTAGTTTGATGTAGTCCCATTTATTTATTTTAGCTTTCCACTTCCCTTGCCTTTGAGGTCAGATTCATAAAATTCTCTTTAAGTCCAAGGTCCTTGAGTTTAGTTCCTATGTTTTCTTCTATGAATTTTATTTCTTCAGGTCTTATATTCAGGTCCTTTATCCACTTTGAGTGAATTCTGGTGTGTGGTGATAGACAATAGTCTAGTTTCATTCTTTTGCAGGTGGTTTTCCAGTTTTCCCAGCACCATTTATTGGAGAGGCTTTCCTTTCTCCACTGTATGTTTTTGGCTTTTTTGTCAAAAATTATTTGCCCATATAAATATAGGTTTACTTCTGGACTCTCGATTCTGTTCCACTGGTCCGTGTGTCTATTTTTCTGCCAATACTATGCTATTTTGATTACTGTCGCTTTGTAGTATAATTTGAAGTCGGGCAGAGTGATCCCTTCAGCCTCATTCTTTTTTTCTCAGGATGGCTTTGGCAATTCGGGGTCTTTTGTGCTTCCATACAAATCTAATGATTTTTTGTTCTATTTCTTTTAAAAATGCCAATGGGATTTTGATGGGGATTGCATTAAATCTGTATAATGTTTTAGGTAAGATGGTCATTTTAACTATATTGATTCTTCTGATCCAAGAACACAGAATATCTTTCCATTTCTTTGTATCTTCTTTGATTTCTTTTAATAGGATCTTATAGTTTTCATTATATGGGTCCTTCATATGTTTCATTAGATTTATTCCTAGGTGTTTTATTCTTTTTATTGCAATTGCAAAAGGATTTATTTTTTTCACTTATTTTTCTAACACTCCATTATTGGAGTATAGGAACGCTATGGATTTTTGGACATGGATTTTGTATCCTGAAACTTTACTGTATTTGCTTATTGTTTCTAGGAGTGCTCTTGTGGAGTTTTTAGGGTTTTCTATGTAGAGAATCATGTCATCTGCAAATAGTGACAGTTAGACTTCTTTATTTCCTATTTAGATGTCTTTTATATCTTTCTCTTACCTGATTGCATTTGTTAGGACCTCCAATGATATGTTGAATAAAAGTGGCGATAGTGGACAGCTTTGCCTTGTTCCTGATCTTAGGGGGAAGGTTTTTAGTTTTTCACCATTAAGTATAATGTTGGCTGAGGGTTTGTCATAGATGGCCTTTATTATTTTAAGGTATTTTCCTTTTATACCAATTTTGTTAAGTGTTTTGATCATAAATGGGTGCTGTATTTTGTCGAAGGCTTTTGTGCATCTATTGATATGGTTCTTATTTTTTAATTTGTTTATGTAATGTATCACATTAATCAATTTGCGTATGTTGAACTATTCCTGTGCCTCTGGGATGAAGCCCACTCAATCGTGTTGTATAATCTTTTTAATATGTTACTGTATTCGGTTCACTAGTATGCTATTTAGGATTTTTGCATTTGTGTTCATGAGAGATATTGGTCTGTAGTTTCCTTTTTTTGTGTCACCTTTATCAAGTTTTGGTATCAGGGTAATATTGGCCTCATAAAATGAGTTGAGAAGTATTGCCTCCTCTTTGAATTTTTGGAAGTGTTTGAGGAAAATAGGTATTAAATTTTCTTTGTTTGGTAGAATTCACTGGCGAAGCCATCTGGTCCTGGACTTTGGTAGGTTTTTGATGATTCTTTCAATTTCCATACTATTTAGATTTTCCAGTTCTTCTTGATTCAGTCTAGGAAGGTTGTATTTTTCTAAGTACTGGTCTATTTCTTCTAGGTTATTAAATTTGATATTATATACTTTTTCATAGTATTCTTGTATGATCCTTTGTATTTCTGCAGTGTCTGTCATAATTTCCCCTCTTTCATCCCTGATTTTGTTTATTTGTGTCCTTTCTCTTTTTCCTTTAGTGAGTCTAGCCAGGGGTTTGTCGATTTTATTAACCTTCTCAAAGAACCGGCTCTTTGTTGCATTTATTTTTTCTATTGTTTTTTTGTTGTTGTTTTTAATTTCATTTATTTCTGCTCTAATATTGATTATTTCTTTCCTTCTGCTGATATTGGAACTCATTTGTTCTTCCTTTTCTAGTTTTTTAAGATGAAGCATTAGGTTGTTTATTTGAGCTCATTCTTGTTTTTGGAGATAAGCCTGTAGTGATATAAACTTTCCTCTTCTGACCACTTTTGCTATGTCCCAAAAGTTTTGATATGTTGTACTATCATTAACATTCGTTTCTATGTATTTCTTGATGTCTCTTTTTATTTCTTCTCTGACCCAGTTATTCTTCAGTAGCATGTTGTTTAATCTCCATGTATTTGTGGTTCTTCCTACTTTCTTTTTGCAGTTGACCTCTAGTTTCAAAGCATTATGATCAGAGAGTATGGTTGGTATGATTTCAACCCTCATATTTGTTGAGGCTATCTCTGTGTCCCAGTATGTGGTCAGTCCTTGAGAATGTTCTATGTGCATAGATATTAATAAGTGTTATGTCTTCTTGGTGCATGATTCCCTGTATCATTATGAAGTGTCTCTCAATATCTTTCCTTACCTTTTTTATTTTTATTTCGTCTGATATTAGTACCACTATTCCCACTTTTCTCTGAATGCCATTTGCTTGAAATATCATTTTCCACCCTTTTAATTTGAGTCTATATTTGTCTTTGGATCTGAAATGTTTCTCCTGGAGGCAGCATATGGTAGGGTTTTGTTTTTTGATCTATTCTGCAACTCTGTTCCTTTTTATTGGTGAGTTCAGACCATTTACATTTAGGGTGATTATTGAAATATGAGGTCTTCTTACAGCCATTTTATCTTTTGCTTTCTGGTAGCTCAGTGTGTCCATTGCTCTCTTGTCCTTGTGTTTCTGTTTTCTTTATTTTGGTTGGCTTTTGTGGGTTTTCCCTCTGGGCCATCTTGTTTTATGTTATATAATTTAGTTCAAAATCTTTGGCGTGTGGTTATGAATGTGTAAAGGATAGTTACATACATATATATATATATATATACAGTCATCCATTTTCTTCTATGCATGCCCTATCTCCATTTCTCTTTGTGAATTTGGATCTTTGAATCCTCCCCTTTACAGTCAATGTTGTCTGTTTGTTCCTATGTATGCTGAATGTTCATTACTATCTTGCTATAGCAAATCTCTTCTTGTTTTAAGCTTATAATGCCCTGTTCTTAGTAAGGGTTGCACTTTTCTGCTTTTATCAGCCTGCTAGTCATCTTACTCCTAATTATGGGTTGTTTTTTTTTGTTGTTTTGTTTTTTTGTCATTTTGTTTTAGGTGAGCTGACCCCTTTCAGTATTTCCTGTAGTGCAGGCCTCATAGTGGAGAATTCCCTCAATTTTTGTATGTCTGGAAAGGTCTTTATTTCTCCTTCATATCTAAAGGAGAGCTTAGCTGAATACATTATTCTTGGCTGGTCATTCCTTTCATTTAATAGTTTGAATATTTAATTCCACCCCTTTCTGGCTTGTAAGATTTGTGCTGAGAAGTCTGACGATAATCTAATGGATTTTCCTTTATAGGTTGCCATCTTCTTTTCCCTGGCTGCCCTGAGAATTCTGTCTTTGTCATTGATTTTTGATAACTTTAATACAATGTGTCTTAGTTAAATCCTTTTTGTGTTGAGATAATTGGATGTTCTATTGAATTCTTGAATTCCAAGCTACAACTCATTCCTTAGGTTTAGGAAATTCTCGTCAACTATCTGTCTGAAAATGCTTTCTAATCCCTGCTTCTTTTCCTCCTTTTCGAAAATTCCCATTATTCTTATGTTTCCTCTCCTGATGATAACTAGTTCTTGTATTTCTCTTTCATTATTTTTCATTCTATGGTTTCTCTATTCTTCCTTCTGATTTATTTCTAGATTTCTGTCTTCGATATCACTGATCCTTTCTTCTATTTGGTCGACTCTATTTCCCAAAGTTGTTATTTCATTTTTCAGCTCTTGCAGTGTGTTTTTTATCTCCAGAAAGTCTATTTGGTTCTTATTGAGGGTTTCAATCTCTTTGCTAAAGAACTCATTCTGCTCACCTACTTGTTTTTTCAATTCCTGAAATTGTTGATATGACTCGTTTTAGATCTCACTGAATTCTTTCAGAAGTACCATCCTTATTCCTGTCATTTAAGTTGCATATTTCTATGTCTGCAAGTTTATTTTCTAGAGATTTTTCTCTTTCTTTCTGAGATGCCTTGTCACCTTGGTTGTACATGGTGTTTAATGGACTATTTCTCCACCTGGGCATTAATGGAAGAGTGTTCTGCTTTTCTTTTCCAGAAAGAAGATTTATTATACAATAGTCTTTAGCCTGTTGCAGATAGGTATTTTTCTTTTGGTTTCCAGTAAGTGGCTTCTAAGCCTCTTGGATCTGTGCTTTATATAAAGTCTTAGTAATGTCTTTTTTTTCTTTATAGATAATTAATCACACTTGATACCCTCAGTCTCAGTTCCTGTTAGTGCTAGCGACAGTTTCGGTAGCATTTGCTCAGATTCACCTGGGACTCCATGGCATTCTGTCTCAGAAGGTATGGGTAGAGGGGCCTTCTGGGTTAGGCGATGGAGCCTGCAGCTCAGCCTCAGTTTTGCAACCGCGGCTGGTAAAAATCAACTGTTGTTTCTCTGCTGTCCCCATTTTTCTGTTGTTACTGTTACTCTGCCTTCTGCCCTGATGACTGGGCACTGCCACCGGCCACATGGAACTCACAGCACTCTCAGGCAGGGCTGTTTTGAGAACTCTCCACACCTTTACCCCTCCTCCTGCAAGGAGCTCCGTCAGCTACTAGAGGCAGCTTTTTTGTTTCTCCGAGTCTACTGCCCGACACCCGGGGTTCTGACCTGTGATAGCTCTTATGCTCAGATCCCACGCTCAGAGGTGCTGGTGTCCAGTTTGGGTGTTTTTTGTTGAGTTTTAGATGTTCAGCTTATTGTTGTTTCAAGGGTAGTGATCTAGGAACGTCTCTCACGCTGCCATGTTTTCTAATCATTGTTAAAAGAACTGTCTATAAACAGACATGGTAATTGCCCTTAAAGAACTAACCTAATCACATTGCAAGGTGAGATGCTGATGATGATATCCTTTCCAGGTATATCCATACTTGGTAGAATCTCAGTGAGGATGAAAAGTGAAGCAAGTCGTTTAAAGAAGTGGGTAAGTTGGATGAGTGAGAGAGAATGGGACAGAGAGGGAGCTGGTTCTAGAACAAAAGGGACCTATCCACAAGTTCATCAAACTCCCTCCCATCTTATCTCAGCACCTCTTTAAATCTTATACATTCTTCAAAGTGTTGCCCAAATTCTAATTTGGGATAAACCTTTCCTGAATTCTTCCATGTGTACCAATGCAGTGCTTATTCACAAAATTAATGAGATGAAGTGATGCTCCATCCTCTAAATGTCATAAACAATTATTATCACTTATTACACTTATTGCAGTTGAAACTTCTATTGTCGTTTGCTCATGTTCATATTGTGTCTTTCCTGCTAGTTATTGTAAATAAACAACTGTATACTTCTTTGGGTCCACCAGAGTATAAAATACATAATAAGCACTTAATAAACATTTGATAAATAAAGAAAATTTTCTTTGCTGAAAAATCTGAGAAACGTTTCCTTCATCAGGGCTTGAAATACAGCAGAACAATAAAATTGGTAGAACTCACTGAACATAACTGAACTAAAATATTCTAAGCAATCTGAAATTTTCTTCCATATATATAGGAAAATAAAATTCGTTGATTTTAGGAAACTTTTGATTCAAATCAATTATTTCACCCTATTAATCATTTGATTATTTGGTCAGTATTGTTGAGAGTATGCACACAATATAGATAGATAAAGAAGTAAAAAGTAATATAGTTCTAATAGAATGGTTAATAGGGTAAATGCCACACAAAGTAGGGAATGAACAAGACTGAGCCTTCATGTTTTCACTTTGGGATAATAATACCTACAATTTGCTATGTGGCTCCTTATAAGCCAGATACTGCTCCAAATTCTTCACATATATTAATCTTTTCAATCTCTAAAACAACACTATGAGGTAGATACTGTTAAAACTCATTTTACAGATGAGGAAACGGAAGCATGAAAAAGTTAAGCAACCTGCCCCATGACACACAGCTCATAAACAGTGGACAGAGGTTCTAACCCTAGCAGTCAGGATATGCAGATTAAACATGTTGCCCCTGCTCCACAACTATGAAGCTTTAAATAAGTCCCTTTCTATGCTCCCGTGTAAGGCATAAGACATAATTCTACTTCCTGTGATTGATTACTGAAATAAGATTATCTAAGACTATTTAGTATTCATCTTTGGTAGTCAGTCAATAAAATAACTCCCTACAGTTGTGAGAAGACCAAACTATAGGTCTCGTCCCATATAATCTCAATACTAGAAAGTGTGTTAAGTGAAAGAAGATTGGAAATCACAATCAGCCCCACCAACACACATTTATAGGAATGCAGGCATGAAAACAGACATGTAATCTGTAAGCTTGATGAAGTCGCAAATACCCATTGAGGCCCTCTTAATGTATTTGCATTAAAGCTAACTTTCTAGTCAGAACAAGGTAGCAAAAGCCTCCAATAAACATTTAAACAAATGGCTGAATCAAAATCCTAAACCCAGGGCAATATTCTGAAAGGCATAGCCTCTTGGATGTGAAGTGGTCATATAATATTTCTAGCAATCCTGATATCTTGAAAATTACTCATACCACCCCAGAAAAATTATGTCTAATATCCATTGTGCTAAATAACCAAACCTCTGATGTAGGTCTAGGTAAAATAGCTGAAGGTCTTTTTTTAAGGTTTCAAGTGTACAATTCTAAAACATAGCATCTGTATGTTGCATTCTGTGTTCACCACCCAAAGTCTAGTCTCCTTCCATCTTCATATATCTGACCCCCTTTACCTTTTTTTTACCTACCCCCCACCCTTCCCTCTGTTAACCACCATACTGTTATCTGTGTCTATGAGTTTTTGTTTGTTCGTTGCTTTCAGTTTTATATCCTACATCTGAGTGAAATCATATGGTTATTGACTTTTTTCATCTGACTTATTTTGCATAACTGAAGGTCTTATAGTAGTAAGTTCTCTAGAGTAAAAGCCTCAGAGCAACCACTCTGTTGACAATACTCCCAGTTAGGGTATTTCCAATGCTAACTAATCCTTCCCCACCCCTCTCATCTCCAGGGCAAAAATGAACTCTTTATTTAAGCAGTGTAATAGAAATTATAGACATGATAATAAGTAAAAGTGTGGCAAACCCAGTGTGAAAATGTCTTTTTTTAGAAAGGAGAGTAGTTTGTCAATTTTAGTTATTATTACAGTTTTATATGTTGACACTTAACATTTCAGAATATTTCTTTTTTTATAGCTCCATTCTGGGTTAAAGTTATTTCCATCAGCAGATTTGTATGTCATAACAGTGTCATCAGATATTAGGTTTCTTGTCTGAGCCCCAAAACAGAAAATATGCATTAGAGGAAAGTAAATGTAGAATGTAGGACAATTTGAGCTATAAATTCACCATCTACCTTCTCTCTCTTAAACCCTTTTCAGAACATTATTGATTGCTTTATGCTACCATTCTTAACATCACAGCCTTGGATTAATATTGTCAATGATTTTATAAAACAAATCTTAAAATTTAGTGTTCATTCTTAACTAGTGTTTCTTTAAAAGTAGCCTAACAAATTAGACTGAGGGACATATGTAATTAAATATCTCTCTCAATTAAGACACATACACAAATTTCCAAATCCTTTATTATGAACTAGCAAATAAGTAATTAGCTATTTTAAAATACTGTTACTCTAATGGACAGGGCAAAATTACCTTAATTAAAATTACCTTAACAAGCATATTACACAGAACTAATGTGTACTCAAAGCTTTTCAATTAGCAAAAAAAATTAAATTAAATAGTTTTCCCAATTCATTTTGTAGAATAGTCTATGCTTCCATTCACCTGTGTTTTTCATCTTACTCCCACACATATGAACCAGAAATGTGTAGGCATATCAGTCTCTCACACAGGACTGATATCTCAGAGATCAGTCTCTCCTAGCATGAGAGTATCTCATGCTAAGCAAATGCTTGATGAACATTAATAGATTAATATGAGGATAAATTAAACCATGCTGGGTAATCACACATTTAAATATTTACTGAACACCTACTATGTGCAAAGCACTATAATGGGTACTGTTGATAAGTTCAAGGTCCCTGCTCTCAGTGAATTACATTTTAGCTACTAAGTGGAAGCATGTATTCTGTAAACTTATGATCTTTTTCTCTCAGTTGGATGATATCTCACCATGTCCCATGTAACTGACACATGATCACTTTGCAATGACCATTTCTAAGCTGTTCATTTCTTCTGTATTATTGCACTATATCTCCTCTCCCAATGGATCTTTAAGTCCATAGACCAGCTAAATTTGGTCAAGTGCTTTCTATGTAAACATGTACTTGATATGCATGGAGGTGCTTGAAGATATTCTCTTGAATATTTTTGGCACTGTTAAGTTTACTTAAATACTTCTTCATAAATAATGGACAAAAGACAAGTCTAATATTGTTCTTATTATCCTAGATTTTGAATGTGGTCCAAATTAATATGGTTTTATTGTAATTCATTTTCAATCGTTTCTCTTATTTTTACACTTTATACAATGAAATGTCTGAGTAAATATTATAATTAAAAATATAGAAGCAAATTTATATTGATCATTTGATTTCATTCTAAGAGTAAATAGTGCTTTTAAAAGTTTTTCTTAATGTTTTTTCCTGCAAGATTCCATGATTTCTGGCATATGGGTCTCAATTCTTAGGAATATTACATCTATCTTTTGAGAGCAAAATAAACTAAAACATATTGTAAGTGAAAGTAGTTTCTAATTTTTTTAGAGTGAGCTCTCTTTGTTATCTTAAATATCATGATACCTTCTGCAACCCTTTAGAATTGTAGAGTGTGATTTAGTTGTATAATTTTACAGAATAAGAAACTGAGATATGAATGGTTAAAATTGAGCCTCATTCATAATATCCCCTAATATTAATTATGAAATTCATGAGAATATTATTAAAAGAACTCGTATAAATGTTTTTGTACTAAAGAAAAAATTGAACTTAGTTTTCCCAGTTTTGAATGCAGCTATGGCCATTAATACATGCCACTATTCTTCTGAATTGGTACTCCTAAGGACTGACTTCATTTCTTTAGAACAATTTATGTAGAAGAAAAGGTTGCTGTCTTCTTGTCTTCAAGAGAAAGGCACATTAATGTTCCATTTAAGGCCACAAGTGAAAACAAACCTCATGAAATGAAAGAGACACAAAGAAAAAAACAAGTGAAAACAAACCTCATGAAATGAAAGAGACACAAAGAGCAAAATATAACTCTTCTTATAAAACAATATGTTGGAGCAAAGACTAAAAAATTTTTTTTGTAATATTAGTAAAAATGAAGAGACTACAGTATTAAACCATTTCTATGAAAATTAATTAATAAATTAATTTATTATTTGGAAATAAAACCTATCAACTTGTTTTTTATGTCTAGTAGCATAAAATTCCAGGTCACATCAACAAATACAGTCATTAAGCAGTTTATTATATAACTTTATAAAAATGAACACTAACCAAAGATAGCACCCATAGACAGCTTTGATTATAAAAGCCATTATTTCTTGCAATTTTTATTTTAAAAAAATGTAGCTCTGATAGATGCCAGCACAATAATCAATAGAAGTTAAAGAAATATACTGATTGGCCTCTGTAATTCTTTTAATATCTTAAATATAACTATTCAAGGCCAATGGTACGTGAATTACTTTATTTAAATATTAAATTACCTGTAGTCTGGTTTCTGATTCTTTAATCCAGTCACCAAAGGCCACCTTTTCTTTGGCCAGTTCCCAGAGGAGAATGCATAAAAATCTACCTCCATGAAATCCTTTCCTATCTTAGCTATCATATATCTGTTCCACTCTTGAGAATCATCGGTATTTCCAATCTCTCTCTCTCTACTCTCTCCCTCTTTTTTTTTCTCTCTCTCTCAAGTTAGTTTCATTCTCACTTTCCTTATCTTATTTCTGCCACCTATGGTTCCATCTTCAGCTCCCTATTCATCTCTCCAACATTCTTTACAACAGTCATCCAGACCTATAGTTTTAACTACTGTATCCAGGTTGAGGATTCCCAAAATAGATTTCCAATCCTGATTCATCTGCGGGTTATCTCCTTCCTGTTAGATAATTTTGCTTAGATATTCACCACAGCAATCTGAATTTTATCTTTCTCCACAAATCTCTTTTCTTCTCAATCTCTCTCTTTCAAGCAATATCAACATCATTCTTAAAAGCTGATTTGGTGATTCTTTCGATTCTTTCCCCTGCCTCCCCAGTGTTTATTTTCCCTCAAAATCTTGCCATTTATTATTTCAAAATGTCTCTCTAGCCATCTCTTTCTAACCTTTTCCACTGCCACTGTTAGCCAAACATTTCCACACACCTGGAATCCTGTCAGCCATATCTCCTAAGTAGTTGTCCTGGTTAAGTGATTACATACATCAGCCTATCCGGTACAATTTTATTTGACTATTTTTACTTAAACACTACATATATTGAATAAGTTCCCAACTTATGAAACTCTAATCATTGTCTTGTTTCATGTGTCATCCAAAATTTAAACTGCTAGTCCATATAAACACATACATATATAAAGACCCACATCCACACATACACTAGCATTTATTGTTGCATCTGGCATATATTATGTGATCAAAAATTTCAGTGATTGAATAACACACATAAACATAACATCGTTTCTTTCTCTTCTCCTCCATGTATACCTTTATACCCTATTCTAAAATTATGAAAAGGAGAAAAACTAAGATATTACCTGCAGTAGAGTAGTAATCATTGGGTTAATGAACTAAATAAAATGTGTACTTCTGCTGGAAATATTTATATTAGAGGATGCTGTTAATGAAGCCAAATAATGAATTCTACCTAATAGAGGCCAATTTATGGCAGTCCATTCTTCCCCTCTTCACACATACATATGCACACTCACACAACACCTTCAACCCTAGCCTGCCATCTCACATCTGGTGAAATATGTCAGCAGAAACTTAATACCACTAATGGCAAATTCATAACCAATATTTTTCTTGTGATAGTTCTTTTAGTAAAAGAGGAATACAATTTAAGCTCAAGTAATTTTTAGATAAATAATAATATAGTATTTATCTAAGATAAATAGGTTCATGGTTCATTTATTAGTGATGATTTTCAGATTGCCATAACAAGTATAAACCAGAAAGCAAATAATTCACAGGAAAAGAATTATTAATACCTAATATATATATAAAGATATTTAGGCTCTCTAGTCCTCAGAGACAGGCAATTTAAAGTAATAAATTGTTTTTCAAATAACAAATAGTGATGATTGAAAAAGAAACAAATTTCAGTAACTGCAAGAGTGCCTTGAGATGGGCACTCTCATACTCTGCTAGTGGAAATGAAACAATATGGAATTAGTGTCAAAAACCTTTAAAACACTAATATCTAAGGGTCTGGTATGTCCCAATTTATTCATCAATCCTAAGTAGTAAACATATGATTTTAAAAGTTTTTATAAAATTTATGTTACAAAATGTTCACCACGATCTTTATAAAATCTAAATATTGGAATACATCTTAATGTTTAAAAACTCTCAAAATATATGAAGGAACATTATATAGCTATATAACAAAATCATATATTGAGAAATAGGACATTTCATCAAGGCATACATAACCTCTAGTAGATATTTTAAAAATTATTTTTAAAACACAATAGTTAATAGTGTGGGCTCTGGAAATAGACTGTCAGGAGATTCATTCCAGTTTCACCTATCACCTGTATCATTTTGAACAATTTGCTCAACCACACTACACTTAGAATTATCGGAAGATTAAGTTATTTTAAAAAGCCAAATATTTAGAACAGAGCCACAGTAAGTTTTACATGAATGTTAGCTGTCATTACTATTTGCCATTACTCTCTATATTAATCAATCTATACTGATCGTAGTTTCTCAATTTATTAAAGTTCAATTCAGTATGAAAATCTATTCAAAATAAGTTGTAATTTCACAGAAGGATACAAGAGATACAAATTTTTATACTGAATAAAGCATCCAATCATTCAGTTCTGCCTAAATAGTATTTATCAGCAATAATTTTCATATGTATTCATATGTTCACTATATTCTTAGTATATAAGATAGTTGTTCTATGTGCTTTTAAAAATCTAAATGAAATATATTTCAAATCTAAAGTTTTTTAAAGTAAATACACCCATGTTTACAATTTTGCATTTCTGATTACACAAGGGGAAAGAAAATCTCTCTACTGAGGAATTTTTTCTTTTAAGCCATTGAACTAGGTTCTAAAAATTGAGTCTGCAGGAAATGTTAGAATTAAATAGGTCAAAATAAATTTTATTCAACTCATTTTAATTATTTCCAAGTCCCGAATAAAATAAGTCCTGAGTAAATAATGTTAAAAATACAAAACTATCAAAGGAATGGTGGTATACCCCACAATAGAGAAAAAAATCTATGTTAAAAGAATTAAAGATATTTTATTTAATATATGATCCCTGCATCCAAACGTATAAAATAAATGATTTTTAGAGGCACATTCTTACCATAGATAAATTACTTACGTGACACCATAAATACATAACCACTAAAGAAAGGACTAAGACCAAGGAGAAAGAAAACTGTTGAACTCAAGGCTATAGATGACTTCTGTGACGAGAGTAAGAGGTTTACGTGCCGACTGGCTGGATTTATTTCTGGAATTAGCCTAATGTGTCTGAGAAGTCAGAAGAAAGATGGATTTTACCATTGCTTGCTTGCTTGTGCTTCTAGAAGTCTTCACATCCAAAGGAATTTATTGTGTTTCAAAACAGTTCATAATTTAGGTTTCAGTTTCCATCAGTATGGTGCTTTATCATTTTGTGTTAAATGTCCAATAACCTAAATGATTTTTATAGGTTGATACATCTAGAGAGAAAGTATAGCCATCAAAACTAGAGGGCCGTATTAAAATATTTATTGTGTTTATTTATTTTTAAGGAAATGATGCACTCTGCTCATCACTTTTCTTCTTAGGACACATTTTATAACCCTGATTCATTAAAAATTACTAATTGTAGTATAAAATCTACACAGTTTTTGATACTAGAATGTTAAATTACTAAGCCACCTTAATAAAAACTATTATTATATTATTTTGTTTTTATAATATCGTTGCAGTCACTACTTAAAATGGATTTTTCAAACATATACTACATTTTTTAACTGATATTTTATATTAAAAAGGACATAAATATACTAAATATATATTTAGTATAGAGATTTCCTGCCATTATTTTAAAATATGTTTACAGGTGAAAGACATTCATTTGTAATTTTAAAATATTATTCTTTGAATTCAAACAAAGTGTATCACTTATCAATGTCATGACTTCATGAGTTGATTTCTTTGAACGTCTCTTTTTTAATATGTAAAAAAGCAAAGATAATACCTGGCTTATACAGTCATAGTAAAGATGAGATGAAGAAAGTGTATAAAATAAGTAACATTTCCTAAACACAAAAGAGGCATGCATGTAAAGGATATCTTCCCTTAAAGAGACAGATGTACTGAACAATAACAACTTGAGTTGAGATTTTTGATATTACTACAGGAAAATGCAATTATTGTCTACGAGATAAGAAAGAAAAATTTATGAATTATGGAAATTTGTCACTGCATCAGAGATGTTCTTTTTCTTTGATGGCATCATCCGCTACAACTCCTAATGAAGCATTATATTTTTCACCAGAAGATCTCAATAAATTTTTCACAATATAAAAAAGGTAGATTTTATCTACAGTCTATTACGTTAATTTTGGCCACTTACTTATTATTAGTCACAACATCGTATCTGTGATGGAACGCCACCAATGTATTATATAACTTATGATGTAAACAGAGAAGAGGAAATAAAAAAAGTGATTTATTAAAAAAAGGAAAATTGTATCACATCAAATAGATTTGTCCACAGTACATTACAGAGTAATAGAACATGGTATGGTTCGACTCATTGCAGGTGAGGTTAATTGATGATTCACTTCAATAATCTGAAATGTCAGCCCTAGTGTGTATCCCTATCTAGAGATATTATACTTTCTTCTCAAAGTGATATTGTGAACCAAAATCATAATGTTTACTGGCTGCTGATTTGCCACAAAAAGAGCTTCTGAATATAAGCAGTCCTGAACATTTTGAAAATTATGAGAAAAATAAATAATATTTGGTTATATTTATAGTTTAAAGACATGGTAATTATTGCACATGAATGATAATCCAGAAGAAGAAGTGGTGAGCTTTCAGAGAGTAATGAACTAGATGGGTGGGATGGAAATCATTTTAGAAACATTTTATCCCAGATCTAAAAAATTGATGATATAGTTAATGATTCTGGAGTGTTTTGTTTTGTTTTGTTCTTTTTTTTTTTTTTCCTGTCCTTTCCTTTTAGGTAGTATTTTCATTCTCTTAAAAATGAAGTAAGAATCATACTTAAATGTCACATTTGAAAGCCATCCTATAAATGTGGGAGAACCTATTTGTAATGATTAAAATAATGATTTCAGGATTGAATTGCCAAAGAAGATTTGCTTAAGATTAAAGGTCATTTTTGGCAAGAGAACAGAATGAAGAACTTCACTTTTGAGGCCTATGGAAAGAAGCAAATGAAAGTTTAAAATCTATATGGTTTATACCCTTAAAAAAAGCTAATACATGCGATTTCGAGCAAATCCAGAAGATACTATGGAAGAAAAGGTCATACAATTTTTATAATGAGCCATTGAGATATGTGCATTTTATTTATACAGCATTCAGTGCTAAGTCAATCAGATCATATGTGCAATTTATAAGAGCACAGTAATATTTTCTCCTTTTAATTTCTTTTCCCTTTTATAATGTAAAATTATTAGATTCAGTGTATTAATTAGATTATGAGATATCTCTGTTTCACTGTCATTTGTGTCTTTTCTTTATTTTCATTTTTTGACCTGTCTTTTTCTTACTCTGTTCCTGATAAATTACAAACTTTCTTACTCAGACTTAAATTTTCATATACATTAAGACTTTTAAAATGTGATCTGCCTTTTGCTCTGGTGAGATTAGAAGATTCAGGAGCATCAATAGAAAACCGATGGAAAGAAAAGAAATTTCAAACATTAAAAGGACAAATGATTTTAACATTTTATTTTTAGCTTAGTCTATTCTTATAGAAAGAGGATTCTATTTTCCAAATTTGTAGAAAGTAAGAAAGCCAAATAATTACACTACCTTCTTTCATTGTATTTTATATACTAGATATAGCCACACACATTATCTCATTTAGTCTTCAAAAAAATCCTGTAGCTAAGTAAGCAGGAGAAGAAGAAATTGAAGTTGAGAAACATAATTATGTGTGCTCAGCCCTGACTCCTTTTTGGGCCATGTTTTTCTAAATTAGCTATTATTTCTATTAGCTATTATTATAGAGAATATAAGTCCCGGATTGCTGCATACAGTTGTGCCACTTAGGCAATCTACAAAGTTGCCCAGCATAGTGGATATCTTACAAGTGTTCCTATAATTCTTCTTCAAAACACTTGAAACCAAAATTTCATAGCTCCCATGGAAATGCCTTGAAGAATGTAAACATTTGATTTTACTAAAGGACACCTGTTCAAAAAAATTCATACTAAAGAAATGAATCATAGATAATATATGCTTTGAAATAATTTGAACACACTGGTAAGTGTCTACTATTTTGTGTGTAGATATTCCCCCCTACATTAAAAACTTTTCTTAAATCTATTATAGTCCCATTAATGGCAAGCAGTGATGTCAGTAGTAATAAAATCATTTTTATTATGCTCAGCTGTTGATTAAATACCCAGCACAGAAGTATGTGCTTATTGAGAGCAAAATATATTTTAGATTTTATAAACTGATTTAGGTGACAAACCCACATATTAGATCAGGATCCTGAAAGCACTTGGCTCTTGAGAATAAAATATGAAATTCTGTTAGCAACCTGATGGAGACAAGTAATTCAGCATGCTGCTTGAAGATTATGGGAACTTTCAGCTTTCACTCCTAGGAGGCCAATACTCATAATGCTGAGGTTGATGTCAATGTCAGTTTTATACCCATTGTCTCCATACAAATTTACACAATGGAATTTTGGCCTGTAAAAACGCATATGTTATTGGTTCATGATCTCTTTTATTTCCTGTTTGGATCCACACTTTGCCCTGCATGTTTCATAAATCTCGACCAGGAGTCCCCAGACATATGCTTTGAGAAATAGCTATAAGCACAGAATTCACCTTCAGGAGGTTTAGTCTTCATTATTGTCTGTTAGTCAAGGTAGGGATTTGAGGCTACATATATTTAACATGATGTTCAATCTCTTCTTAATGGAATGCCAGAGCCATTTTTTCTAATGGAAAAAATTTCTGTTGTTTAGGGAAACATAACTCTCAATTTGTCCCCAGGGAATTTCCTTAGATAATTTTAATATTCTTAAGAATGTAGATAAAATTTCTAGAAACCTGATGTTACTCTCTAATAGACTTTATGTCATGATATTATTATCTGTTAAATTTATTCTCCAGTCCTTTAGGAATACTTCAGAAAAGGTCTGGATATTTCAGAATAATTTTGTTAGTTGTAATGGCTTCTAAAAGTCATCTAAAACTAATTTTGAAAAATGATTTTTTGAATTTTAAAGAGCTTTAGGCTTATCTAGTGTATGCCTGTACGTGCACATCTGAACTGCTTTTAACCTTCAAAAAAGAAACAAACAAAATGAATTACAAGTCTGGGTTTGTTGCCAAAGTTCAGATTTTCAACTTCATAAGAATCTGTAATCTAAAGTAACCACAACCTTAAACATAAAAAATAAGAAGAAAAAAGATGACAGCCTCAGCGGATTGAAATTAATGTCATTCAAAGCTAACTCTAAATAGCTACATATATACTTCCTTGTAAAGTAATAGATATTGTCTGGAATCTTTAGCAGTGAAGGTGAGCAGGAAGGATTGAATAGCTTTTGCTTCTCTCCAATCAGAAACATTTCACTTTCTGAGCCTCGTTTTCTAGATCACTTAAGGTTCCAGGTGGCAACAACTCTTTTCTCCATTGCTCCTTGTGTCTCTCACTCCAAGCAGGGCTGCCATCTAAAACTGTGCATGTTATACCTGTGCCTAGCACACACTAAGCACTAGGTATAGGGAAGTGTGGCTAAACTCCAGGACCTGTTGCACTCCCAATGCTCTCACCCTGCATCAGGGCTATGTACACCTGGACATTTCATCAGCTGATGCTGATGGGGCTGTGTCTTCCTAAAGACAGCACCTTTCTTAATTTTGCATGAAGGCAACCTAATTACCCTGACTCCATGTACCTAAATCTCCCTCTACAGCTTTCCATTAATTCATTCAGTGGATATTTATTAAGAACCTATAAGTGAATGTCACCAGGCTAAACTTAATGGAAGATACAAAAGTAAATTCTGCAAAAATGAACATTTGCAGTCTAGAACTGACAAGGGAGTTACACAGCAATAACCATAACGCAAGCAGAAAGTAAATTGGCTATGAAGGAAGCTGTCCATGCATCAGCTAATGTCACCTTGCTCTTTCAGATTTAGAAAATTCAACTCAAGCTCTTATTCCACACCATGTAGGAACTTCAAGGATAACCCTCCACTCCCCACCCCCTGCCCAAAATTTAAGTGAATTACCAAGGATTTGTGGACTTACATTCACTCTTGGCTTCTAGTTTCTTCTTTCTTTGGATTTCATCTCACATTTGTCTCATTTCCCAGAACTGTTCCCTTCTCTCTTCTCTATGCCACATCTTTCCTTGATTTATGTTAGAACAAAATAAAATGAAACACCAAAGTCATTTATGTCTGTAAAAGACAATGTAAGCAACTTAAAATTAAATATTAGATATTTGTCACTAAGAATATTTTACTGGCCACCTTTCTCTAAGGACCCCTGCTATGTTACATCCTCATCCATATGTTCTCCCTCCCTACAGTCTATTCTTGCCTCATATGTCTCTTCATTTCTTTGATAGGCTGGTTTAAATCTCTTTTTATTGCCTCCTTCCAAGACATGCCTTTGGAGTCTTACTTTCTGTCCCTAAGTAGCCCACCAGAGTATTCTAAAAAAAAGACAGTTCTTTTCCTAAGAGACAATTGAGGGCTAGCAGGTAAAATAACAAGTTTTTCACCTTGTTAGAGAGTAGTAGAGATAAAAATGCTTTGTGACTTTTGAAAACAGAGTGAAGTTTCTTTGGGATGGCATTTAAATAGAACCTAGAAGTTTCAAAAAGAATGACTCTATGACAAGACAAAATGGCAGAAAAAACTTTAAAGAGAATCCATAGCTTGAACAAGGATACTTAGAACCATTATAGGAAATAGCCAATGGTTTAATTAAAATGGAGCATAGATTAACTAATATATGAAGAAAGATAGAATGGGAGAAATGGAAAATACAAGGTAGAAGCAGATAATAGAGGGTGGTATGGTCTTTAGGAAAGCCTGAGAGCTTTTAAAATATTTTAATTAGGGAGTGAAATAATCCAAGTTGCACTTTTAAATGATGAATCTGGCAAGAATGAATGGTGTAAATTTTGCCAAAGTTTGAAATTTGAGGAGGGTAGACTAGTTGTGTCAACCAGTGGGGAGTAATGGAGGCCTGAGTGTTTTAAGTTGCTGGGGAAATAGAGAAGAGGGACAGATATCAGAGATATTCCCAGTGTAGAATTGACAAGACTTGGTAAATAATTGTTTATGGTTGGTGAGGAGGACAGATAATAGATGTCTCAGGAGAAGCATATTTGTAAAATGAGAAAAAGAGCTCATTTTGGATGCCTTTATTTTTGGTAGAGCCAGTGGCCATCTAGGTAGAGATTTCCAGCAGGCTAGTAGGACTGAAACTTGGTAGAAAATTCAGGTTTAGAGATAAAAAATGGAAACATTATCCCCATATTAAAGACAACATTTTGCTTTCATGTATACAGTCAAGTAAAGTGGTGTGTTTTAACCACTCCGCAAAATCAACAATATCTGCTTCTGATTAATAGAAAAGGATGAGAATATTCTTCAATCCCATTACTCTGGGGTCTGGGTGGGGGGGATCATATTTGGCTATTAAAAATCAGACTGTGGATAGGAAGTAGCAAAATATAGATCAAATGTTATCAATGGTTAGACTTTTCCAGTAAATGAAAAGGAAGAGCACAAGTTTAAAGTTAAATTAGTCAAAACATTTCTTTACACTGACAATCTTATATAATCGTTTTAAGTCTGGGAACTACTTGATATAGCCCAGATTAAACAATTTGTTTTGGCAGAGGTAATGATCTTTATACGCATGCTTTTACATTTTATTTATGAAAAGACTAGCTAAAATGCACTCCAAATTATTATCACTCAAATAGTCATTTTGCATATTAACTTGGCACTGCAAAACAGCATATGGAGCGTAGTGTTTGATGGTGATTACTTAGTCATAATTGGAAGTATGAATTAGATCCTAGTTCAATCATGAACTAATTTACTTATTCCACAAACATTTCTCAAGCACTTACTATGTGAAAAACACTGTACTAATTACCAGGGAAAGATTCAAAACTAATAGCAGTGATTACCCTGGCTCTCAAAGAATTTAATCCACCAAATAGTGAAAGAGAAAAAGAAGTCAAGGTGTAGAAAGAAAGAGAATTGAACTGAAATGAGATTTAACGACATTCATATAAATTTTGCGATTATGAGAATTGTTCTGAAAAAATACTTATTTGTATCATGAGAAAATAGTTGAAAGCGAAGCAGAAGTTTATCTTATTGGTTTTTATTATAATGGCAAATTGGAAGCAAACTAAATGTATAACTGCAGATTACTTAAATAATTTATGTCATTATCTATATAGTAAATTATTGAACGACCATTGAAAATCATGTTTTTGGAGCTCATGTGTTATCACAATATAATACTAAGTAAAAAACTAAGTGTAGAAAAAATTTACAATTTGATATCAATTTTAGATGTGTGTATTTTTTTTTCAATATACTCATCTATAATTTATTAGCAATCATCATCATCATCATTTACCTTGTGATATTTTCTGTTGACTAAAATAGTTTATATAGGCAAGTAGATACTTTGTATACACAAAGAATATATTTAATGTGTCCATTCCTTTAATCATCTTTTTCATGGAGCTGCTTTGATGTATTGTCTCTAAAAATCTTACTTTGTGCAAAAGATATGTCATTATATAGGAACTATTCCTGTCTGCCTCTTTATTATTTTAATATGATTCGAAAGTTGGTTATACATGGCATCAAATAAATAAAGAGTTAAAAGGTACTACTAATTAAGCAATGTATGTGGTCAATCAGATAATCCAATGAAGGAATATGGCTATTCGCCAACTGATGGCAACAGGTGCCATTCTGAAAAGAGCCCCTCTGATCTTAGAAAAGTAAAGATTTTAAGGACTATACCCAGGATTATATATAATAGGATGCTAATTTTAAAAAAGCATGAATCATGCTTTTTTTTTATATGAGTCATGATGTACATACTTTGCAGCAAAACTTTCTCCTATGAGGATTTTTTTCTCTAGAAGTTGTCAATGAAGAATAATATACCTGCATATTAAAGCAGAAAGAAATTTAAATTCCATTTACTAGTTCATTGAAGATCTCTAAAACATTGATCTATCCAAAACAAGTTAACTAGAATAAGAATGTGTTTCTTAGTTGGAGGTTGTCACCATTTTATCGATAGTACAATTTATTTCTCAAGACAGTATGCAAACATTAGATTTTCCTTCATTAAATGTTCTTGGGGAATTTACAGAATAGAACAGAAGTTTGAACTTGATTGTAAAGCATTACTAGATGTTTTGAACTTGTCTTTGTCTCAATATCTTTAGTCATAAAAAAGAAATCATTTGCATTCATGAAGCTTTGTTGTAAGAATTAAAGGAGATAATGCATAATGCATATTAATATCAAGATTATTGATTAACAATTACTCTTCAATAAATATTCATATCTATCTTCCTTTTCTTCTTTTTTTTCATCATTCTCTTCCCCTCTCCTCTCCTCTCCTTCCTTCCTTCCTTAGTTCAAGATAAAATAATTGAGTTAAAATATTTTTTGAAAAATTATATGAATTTGAAAAAGTCCTACAAAATTGAAGCACAGTCTTGTGACGTTTTAAAGTTGTAGAAAAAAAGAATGGTGTCAACTTGATATTTGTTTCTTTGTAAACTTACTATAAGAACATCTTTTTGCTTGATTCTGTTGTCTTTCTTTCCTTCTCCTCTTCCCCCTCCCCTTTCCTCTCTCCCTTCCCCTCCTTCTCTTCCTTCTCCTTCTCCTAATTCACACTGGAGGCTTTCTCAGGAATATGTCTTCAGATAAGCTGTTTTCAATATTGCATTTTTTAGTTTTCTTTCATTTGTTTTAGTTCAATTTTCTTCTACTTTCTCAAAAAGAACTAAGTTTTTTAGGTTGAACCCAGGCTTTCTATTTATCAGATTAATTTTGAAAGAGTTTCTAAGTTATATTTTTTAATTCACTGATTTGAGTTTCTATAATGTCAATTTTATTACTTCCAAAGTAGATTTTTATTTAGTTATTATACTTATGGTTTCTTTTATTACTTTTTATCTCTACTTCTACGTTCTTTTTGGTAGCCTATTGTTTTATTGTTGTTGTTTTTTCTCTCTTCCGTTAAATTCATGAATTCTTGTATTTCATATATTTTTAAAATTTTTTTGTTTTCTTAAATAATTTTATATGTTTGACTTTTTATAATCTTTTGCAAGATAGAATTTTTTCACAAGTCTGAATTATTCAAACAGAGATATTATCCAGAATCTACTATTTTAAAAATATGCTAATTTTTAGCTCCACTTTGTATGGCTGTCATAGTATCCTGTGTATATACAGACTTCAAGGCTTATGCTCTTTTATTTAATATGTAAATTATGCCAATTAGTCCATAGCATTGGCCTAGAGAGTGAGCAAGAGCACTTATGCTCAAATTATTTCATAATATATATTGTTTTTAGAAAGAAATAAGTAATAAAATTTCTAGCTAAACACTGAATGCATGGCAACTCCATACATCCCTCAGATTTAGAACTGTAAGACTGACTATCTAACTATTAGTCTCATTTCTCATATTTCATAAACACTCATCTAAGGTATTCTACTTGACTAATATATATTAATTTTCTCATACACACTATTATGCTCTCATAACACCTTATATTTTCATCTATTATAGCATTTATCAAAATAGGAATTAAAAAAAACAATGTTGTAATGAAAATTTTAATATCTATCTCTTGCCTTAGAATGTAATCTCCATAAAGTCTAGATGCATGTTGGTCTTGCTTTTTTGTTGCTTTTTTTCCCCTTTTCATGGACCTCAGGGCAGAAGTATGACTTCGTCATATTCCTCAGTAGGATGACATACTATCATCATTAGTTGATTTTATTTATCCATTTATCAGTTTATTCATTCCCTTTTATCTCCATTTCTCATTTCCTTTTCTATCCCTCCACCAATAGACAACAATTCTAATGTGTTTCATTTGTACAAATTCTTGTTACTTACTATTTTTGCTCAGCGTCGTTTTAAAGTTATATCTCTATTGTTGTATGTACATTGTATATTGCTTCTATTCAGTTTATAGTATTCTATGGTGTGAAACCAGCACATTCACCCAGATAACCTCTAACTCTTCACTAACAAACAACCTATTGATGAACATACATACATATGAACCCTTTTGGATTTGAGAGACATTGCTGGATTATAGTCTGTGGATATTGTGAATTTGCCAAAGTACTGCCAATTTGTCCTCCAGAACATTTGCCTTAGTCTATAGTATCTACAGGAATTTAATGAGAGCTTTTATATCACTGCCAACAGTTGGCATGATTCAGCTTTCTAATTTTTGTCAATATAGTAAGTAAAAAGTGACATCAGTGTTTGTTTCCATTTCTCTAACTACATGAATTTGGGCATCGTTTCGTTGATTGCAAGGGTTTTCTTCATAGAGCTTCCCTTACATATATTGAATATCCATTATCCTTTGTTTATTTTTTAATTGAGTTGCTTTCTTTTTCTTGCTGATTAGCAAGAGGTGCTCGATAATCTAATTATAAATCTTGTCAGTTTAGACATTAGAAATTAAATTTTCTCTCCAAATTTGTCATCTGATTGTGAACTTTTCCATTTAATCTTTAGTGAATAAAATCTTTAATTCTTATTTTATAAAATTCATTTTTTTTCTTTGCCTTAGTGTTTGTGCTTTTGGAATTTTAAGAAGTCCTTCCTCATATCTAGATAACAAAGATTTACTCTTACATTTATATTTTTACTTTATAATGTAGTAATTAAGATGAAAGAGACTGCAACCCATATGATTTGAATTCACAGTTTTGGCTCCTTCACTTACTAACTGGGTGAATTTGGACAACTTAACCTCCATATACTTGTTTTTGTACATAAAATGCGGGTAGTAATACTAATGGTCTCAGAGGATTGTTGTGAGCATTGAATGAGATAATATATGAAAAAGTATTTTAAAAAGCACCTGCCTATACATACTAAGCACTGTATATATGTTGTTATTATGACAAATATGCATATATATATATATATATATATGTTTCAGTATGAATCATTTTATTTTATTTTTCTATTGTAAATCCATTTTCTTAGTGCCATATAATTTTAAAAATATCTATTCATGTCCTATTGATTTGTTTGATACAAGGTTATCAGGTATGGACTTTCTAGGTATTCAAAGACCCATTAGTAAGCTCACTATTTTGTTTTACTCTTTCATTTGGATGTTCCTGAACGAAAGCCATACTGGTTTTATTTCCATGGTTTTTATGTTATTATCTGAGAGGGCAAATGCATACTTTTTCCTCTTCGTTTTCAAAAAGAATTAGCTATTTATTCATCTTTATTTTTCTATATAAATTTTAGAATCTGGCACTGAATTCTAAAAATCATCCAGATAAAATTTCGCTTATGATTATATTGAATTTATCTATTAATTTTCAGAGAATTAAACTTTTAAAAATTTTTTTTTAGTAATTCCAAATAAATACAAATTTTTTCAGATCTTTTGTGGTCTTTATTAGAGAAGGAGATTTTGCTCTATTGAAATCTTGGGTTCTCATTGTTTAGTTAAAATCATAAATATTGTAAAATTTGTTACTATTAAAATTACATTTTCACTTTGGACAATGTTGATCTGAAAAAACACTATTAGTTTTTGAAGGTTGATCTTCTATTCAAAAGAAAACAAAAACAATTAGTCTGAATTTAATTGTGCTGATTTTTCTTAGTATATGTTCATATCACCCATTAATAATAAAAATTTTATCTCCTTTCTTATCTTCCAATCTTTTAGTTATTTTGCTTTGTTTATACAGTTAGCCAAGACCTCCAGATATCTTTTAAGCAATTGCGATGATAATGACTATCACTGTCTTTCTGCTGTTTGTAAAGGGAATGTATCTAAGATTTTCCCACTGAGTATAATGTTTACAGTAGGTTTTGGTACATAATCTTTATCAAGTTTCCTACCCTGATAGCTGCTTCTTTTAAAATTATATATGGCTGTTGAAATTTAGAAAAAATTTTTATGGACATAAAATGAGATTATACATAATTTTTTCCTTGTAATCAATTTTTGTAATAAATTACCATGACAGATTTTCTAGATTGAATCTTTCTTGCAATCCTAAACTAAATCCATTTGCTCATAATGCATTGTTTTGTTTTACACCTTTTTTACTGTGAAATAAGATATACATACAAAATAGTTCATAAACATGTATAAACACAATTCTGTAGAAAACTATGAAGTAACCATCCAGCTCAAAAATTAAAACATTAGCACTCCAAAGGCTTACATGCATTACTTCCTGATCTTTGTCCACTCAAGTTCTCTTAGAAGTAACTACTATCCTAGCTTTTTTGATAATCATTTTCTTGTTTTTATTACTTTACAAACTATCCCCAAACAACATCTTACCTTTTTTATTTTTTAAACTGTAAATGAATGTAATCATACTTTTATATGATACATGTAAAATATATATCATATATTTTATATATTCTTGTGTCTAGCCTCTGTCACTCAACATTTGGATAGTAAGATTGTACTGTGCTCGTGCTCTTAGGCATAGTTTTATTTCATTCATTTTTATCGATAGATAGTATTCCATTATATATTTATTTACTTATTTTACTCTTGGTAGATGCTTGTTGTAGATACTTGTATCTATTTCAAATAATGCCACTAGGAAATCCTTTGTGCATGCATCCTGATGTGCATGTACATGAGTTCCTAAGAGTTGAATTGTTGGTTCGCAGAATATATGTGTCTCCTTAACTTTACTGGGTGATGGCACACTGTTTCTGAATAACATTGTACCAATTCTTCAAAGCTCTACCTTTGGTAGCCTGAATCATAAGATTTAATAGGTTAACTATTTTCTTTACTATAGCATAACAAATTTCTTCAAACAGGAGAGATGAATTCTTGTCTCCACACCTCCTCAACCAAGATAATCTGATATTTTAAGATATGACACTTGCAACACCCTACATTCAGATACCAATTAAACATCTAATTAAATTAGAAATCAATTTTTTTAAATGAGGCTGTAGTCATACTTAATGTAAATCTCAAATGATGTCATAAAATTTCCCTCTAGTTTCCTTTCTCTCTTTTTTCTTCCCTCTCTCCCTCCTTGCTTTCACTTTCCCTCTTTTTTCACTTCCTCCCCCATATCGTGGCTCTGGTCATTGTGTTAAGGAAGGTGACTACTAAAATGACATCCAGAGTACCACCTTTTCAGCTTAGCAACCCTTGCGGAAAGAGACAAACTCTCCTGCGTGTTTCGGTGGCAGAGTCCCAAGGTGGCACATATTAGCCTTTTTGATTCATGTGCCTTCTCTGATTGTGAGGGTTGTTGAGGGACAGAGTCTCATCAGGACAACAACTACTGGTTCTCCAAAGAAGATGATACCTGTGCAGATACTTGATTATTTCTCACTAGGTAATTGTTTGTTCATTTACATCTTGCCTCCTTTGAAAGAGTCTTTTATCTCCTTATTCCCATTGTCCAGCAGGATAGTTAGCAAATTACAGGTGTTCAACAAAAGATTTTTAAGTGAATGAGAACTAAGAAATGTCTCTTTCCACTTTCTATAATGTAAAAGGTACTTTATAAGAACCCATACTGATATAATGAGGAGATGATCTACGGTTGCATAAAGTGACATTTCTTTGACTAGACTTTTCCTCACACATTATGTTTTATATATATTCTTAAATAGTTATTTCTGCAGAATATATAATCTTATTTCACCTTGTTTGGAAGCAAAGTTTTGGTGCCATCATGGTAAATGAATGTTTCCTTAAACTGTCATCTGTCATACTTAGAGAAATTGAAATTGCAGCACTGAATTCTGTATGTTTCAAACAGTGCCAGATGCCATGAAGTCATATGCAGATGTTTTACATCTACAAAATTATAGTAACAGTTGGGTTTCTTTATCTGAATATTTCTGTGTAGAAGGGTGAAGTAGCCTAGCAGGCAATAGAAAATAAAACCTTCTGTTCAGCCATGGGGCAGAAATGATACAATGAGCCACATTGGATGTTCCATTAATATCCTCAACCTCGATGCAGAAGGGCCATCTCAATGAATGTAAAACCTGTGCTTGGAGGAAGTTAGAGCACAGAGTGTGCTCACTGTTGGCTACTAGAGGCAGTGATGTTTGCAGGTGCAAGGCTAACTCTGACCTAATAGAATTAATTACAGAAGCTGACCAAATGAGAGAAATATTCCAGGATCAAGGTCAGTCATATCCCAACATGTTCTGCAACTGAAATTACCGTGATGACACTGGAGAAAAATGTAGGACCTAAGTAGCCTTTGGCTTGATTTACTTGCAACTTTTGTTTCTAATTCAGTCCACAAAGATATCATTGTGCTTTGTGTACATGCTGCTAGTTCTCCCAGGAAGATATTCTTGTCCTCCCCCACCCAGCTGGAAAGCTCCCAGTCATCTATCACACTCCAGCTCACATTCCTCTATGAAATCTTCCCTAAATTCTCTTGGGAAGGCATGGATGTTCCTTCCACACTGGGTTCTCTGGAACCTTATGGTTGTCTTTTGAAAGATTATATCTTGCTGTAGTATATAGTATATAATATAATTGATTGTTGATATTTGACTTTTTACTAGATAATGGGTGCTTAAAGTTATAAAATATTTCCTTTCATTTTTGTACTACAACTCCATAAACAGGATAAAGATTTAATAGATATTGCTGAATAGATTTATTTGTGATTAGATAAAGTGCTTTAGAATCTTCCAAGTACCTTCTTATCCATTACCTCATTTGAACACCAAGACAATGCTATATGGTAGACAAATCAGATGTAATTATCCCCATTTCACTAATGAGGAAACTCAATCATAAAAATGATATTTAATTTGTTCAAAATCAATAGCTTATGAGTGTCACAATTAAACTCGAAATCAAGTCTCTGACTTTAGCCAGAGTCTGTGTCAAACCTTGAATTCTCCCACAGATCTGATACCACCACTCTCGGTACCAGATCTTTCAAATGTGGCTAGGCCAGATGGAACACTTTCTCTAATACTTTAATATCAGACCTTCTACTCTTGTTGTCAATACCTGGCATCTTCTTCTGTCTTCTAACTGCATTTTAAATCTTGAATTTCAGTTTCTGGGTACACATGACAGAGGTTTTTATGGATTGCTTTTACTAATTCTGCTGCCTGTCCAAAGCCAAGAGTTTTCATATGTGACCCTGTTACTGGCCCCACTTCTTTTTCTGAATATACCTGATGTTTCAAGGTAGGATAGCCAATGACCTTTTCATTTCACTGCTGCTTCATATAGATTAATATTTCTACATGTATTATGGATTGAAAATATAGACTACTAATAATAATTAGAAATATTTCTGAACTCTTGCTATGTTCCAGGCATAGTGTTCAATAAGTATTATCTTGTTTGATCCTAAAATAAAGTCATGACCTAGAACTACTATTATCCCCACTTTACAAAGGAGGAAAATTGAAGCTTGGAGAAGTTATATAGCATGCCCCCTGTGACATGGCTAGTAAATTTCAAGGGGATTTTAACTATATGGAATCTAATTTCTGAGGGATGTCTATAATCCTATAATATTTGCAGAATTTTGTAAAATTCACTGTTATACTGAGTAGCTAATGACCATGACTGAGAAAAAATATGTGGTGAAGCACACTCAGCATTTGATAGAAATGGTGCTCAATAAATACTGTGGGAATAAAATTTTCACTTACAAACTCTAATTTGGGTAACTTTATAAATCTAAGAATTTTTGTTTAGCTTTATCTATATGCCATAGGAGCAAATATTTGTTTTGAATATCTCAAAGCACTCAAAAGTTTTCAAGATCATGAAAGTTTACCCATCTGGCTTAGCAGAAGACTTGAAAATATAGTTGCCTTCCTATGGATGTAATTATGTAATTCTTTTATTAAGAAGAATTCTCAATTTCATACGTATAAATACACACTTTCTTTTAAACAATTACACAATGCCAATTGGTAGAATAATGTTAATCTTCTGACATTTGCATCTGATATTTTCACTCAAGACCAGATGAAACGCGAAACACCTATCATAACTCTCGATGCCTTTGATTTTTCTTCTTCTTTTTTTTTTAGGCAAGGCAACCCTTGGTTGACCTCACAGATTGCAAGGACTTTGTCAGCTTACAATCCATTATTTTTTATTTTTTACACCTACAGCACCTGGTCTTCCTAGGTGGAATCCCATCCAAGTACTAACCAGGCCCAACCCAGCTTAGCTTCCAAGATTTGACAGGATCGAGCTTGTTCAGGGTGGCATGGCCACTGACACCTTTGATTTCTTGATGCTACCCTTCTCCTCTCACTCTCTACATCTGAGATTTTCAGGTACTAAAAAATAACATACTCTCTTTTGTCCAGATTGTTATATATGCTGTTCCTTCTGTTCCCACTCTTCCTCTGGCTCTCCTCAAATAAAATCTTGGGGTCAAAGTGGATTTCTCAGGGATCTCTTCTGTGACCATTCACCATAGGTTTGCTCCCCTATTATATGATCCCTTTGTATCCAGGTTTCCTTCCTAACACTCATAGTACCTATAAGTACTTGTTCAATGTTTATCTTCTGGAATTTTTCACTATATCTTACACATAGTGGGTGCTCAATGATTATTTGAAAAATTAATGAATGAAGGCATTTCTGTAGTAAAGCAAGTGTTGTATTAATCATTATCAAAACAAGACAATATAATGAAAATATATTTTGGTTTAGTGAGCCAGTTTGGTATTTGCAATTAGGTATGCCCTTTAGGCTCTGTCTCAGTTGCCATGTTCATGGCATTACTTATGGTACCTGGGACTATATATAATAGAAAACTAACTTAAAACAGAATTCATTGGCTCACATAGTGGAAAGGCCAGAAGGCAGAGTGGGATTTGGGGTAATCTGATCCACTTCACTTTGCAGACACTAGCCATGGTATTACCTTCATCCCCAGATTTGCTCACTTGTGGTTGTGGGATGGTTTTAGTAGCAATTAAGGGTACATGCTTCCTCAGTCATGTCTAGTGAGAGAGAGTAAGAGAGACTTTCTCTTCTATGAATACCTCATAAAAGTGAGAAAACTTTTTTTTTTTTCCCTGAAATAGCAAGGCTCACTTCCCTTTGTATCTCATTAGTTCTAATCCAGCCATGTGCCTGTTTCTGAAGTACTTTCTATCACTGGAAAGAGCTTATTGGCTTACACCCTAGCTCCTGCATCAACCATTGATATAGAGAGTGTGTTTCTTATGACTGGTTTTCTGGGCCTGCTCTTGGAGTGTCCTATACCTCATTCTAAATGGCAATGGATGAGAAGGAAAGGGCTACTACTATCACATGCTCAAAATTGCACCAATATTATTCTCACATTCTTTGATTAAAAAAATAATAATAAAGGTTAGTCAAATATTATATCAAAACCAAGATCTATTCTGGGAGAAAGGTAGAAATTCTCCTTGCAAGAGAGAAGTACAGGAAACGTTTGTGATTCCACATCTTCTTTGCTTAGTCAGAGATAGAGGTAGTAAGCAGGACAGGGAAGGGAATGAGGCATCATGGGTCCCCCAGTAAATCTGTTTCTTCTGTGCGATAGCAAATTCTAGCCCCGCTTTCATATTCAAAAGAACACATTTAACACTGATGGGATGAAGGGATCTTGACTGGTAACTCAGGTTGTTGAATTAAAACAAAGATTAAAGTTTTACTTAAGGAACATTTGATCATCATTACATTTTAAGAGGTTTAAAATCGTTGGTTTTTCCATGCCGAAGTTTTACTTTCCATCACTTTTTTTGTGTGTGATCTTTTGGAAATCTAAATGCACTCTAAGGTTAAAAATGGTCTTCTTTTCTGAGAATCATTTTTCTTTTTTCCCTTTTTGGACTGTAGCATTCCCTTCTGTTTTGTCCTCCATATGTCCCCATAAATATAATTCTGGCACTGAAATCCAGACAGCTCTTTCCAACACTTGCACACTCAGCATTAAGCCACTAAGATATGAGATCATGTTAGCTCTGTGCCATTTAATTATTTTACATTCCTTTAACAAATGAGTATTGAGTACCTACTATGTGTGAGACACTGCACCAGGTGCTCAGAGCTGTATGTGAAATATACTTCTTATCTTTGAAGAACTTATAATAGCATAAGGAGCACAGTTGAGCAAAATGAATGGTGCCCAAAATAAGTGTTAAAGATAGTGAATTGATGAGAGGTTGCTTATGTGGTTGTGAAATGCTTTAGGAAGAAATGCTTGAGCTAAGATATAGAGTGGACATGGTTTGATTTGGGTTGAGCAGAGAGAATCATCACTTCAAGAAAGCAGAAGAAAAATTTAAGGAGGTAGGATTGAGTAAGGAAATATTGAATATAGAAAAAGCTAGAAAGAGTTTAGGATCCTTGCGGTGGAATGATAAATTCTCAACTTGGAACAAAGAAATCTGGACCAGATTACAGAGGGCCTAGAGTGCTCTGTTTAAGAACTTTGAATGTTTTTCTGAAGGAGTAGTAAGCCAGAGAAGATTTGGCAGCTATATTTAGGGAATAAAAATGATGAAAGTTATGTCTCCAAAAGATGCCTGTGTGTGAAAAGATATAGCCAAGAGAGAGTCAAGATTAGAGAATATTATTATAGTGCTATTATGTCAAGGAAAGGACAGTGGAGGTGGCAAAGAGTTAGTGAAGAAGAGAAGAATCAGCGACAATTAAGAAGGAATGGGTGACCAGGGCTTAAATTGTTAACCTATATAACTGATTTTACTCTGACTGCCGTTAATAATGTAGGGACATACAAGGAGGTGCCAATGTAGTTCCACGCTCTAGCTTCATGTTAGAATTACCTACAGAGTTTTTATGTTTTGGTTTTTGTTTTTTTAATACTACTATTTGGGCTCATTCCAAATAATTTTCTTGAGTGGGTACCTTGACATTGGCATTTTTTAAAAGCAAATCGTGAAAAGGGTTAAGAACCACTGGGAAAGATGATGGTAAGTTCAATTTCTGTAAAAATCCTCTCACCTTATTGCACGGTATTATTTTGTTGCTATTTTTTAAAGGGAGGGAGGCAGGGACCAAATTAAAGAAATGTCCTGCTTCTGTCATGGTTGATGAAGTTCAAGAGCTGGATAGCTGTTCCTCTATTGTGAAGCATGTTACACAGCTCCTATTCTTGATCCTGACTTTAAAAATACAATCCAGTTCAAACAGTGCGCTGTTATTTTTCAAAGGAATTTACACATAACCCACTAGTCATTTCTATATTCTAAAATTTAAAAAAAAAATGCTTTCTTTTCTTTCAGGATTGTTCATCTGCTTCTTTTTTTTTGTAAAAATAAATAAATAAATGAATAAATAAATAAATAAATAAATAACCCATACATATTGTTTCATTTGTTTAAGAGGAAAAACACTGTAAAAGTGTAGTAATCAGCTGCATTAAACATTTATAACTTTGAGTATCAGTCCAAACTGTGAGGCTTTTCTTTTTCTTTCTTTTTTCTCTTGAAGAGAAATCATCTTATGCTTTATATGGATAAACATCAGGAGGTGATAGACTTTATTCATGGCTGTTTCCCTGCATAAATGCTTTATTCTTCAAGAAAAACATTTCTAATCAAGAACTTTATCCCCATTACTCACCCCCTACTCTGTTCACACGGGGAGGTCAGCATCTTATGTTTCTGACATTGTAATTTATTGCTGTTGGAAAGATTGAGTATTTGTATAGAATTTCCACCATAATTCAGTTTTGTTGCAAAGTCTTACCAAGTATAACTTTTTAAGAATACTTTCTGAAGAATACTCGGTAGAATTCTAAAATGGCCAAATATATTTGGGCACAGCAAATGGGTATAAATATAAATAGTACAGGGACAGATTTAATGCAAAATAAGGTGTGTGTATATATGCATAGATATGCAAATGAATGCTATATGTAGGTCTAAGACATGGGTTTCTTTTTTTCTTCAGCAAAGGACAGTTACATTTGAGAGGATTTAACGAGTTAGTACTATATATGTTACAGGAGTTAGATGTGTGTGAAGACTTTTTTTTTTAATTAAAAGGCACATAATTTAGATTTTAAGTTCTGATGTTCCAAATGTAATGAATTTTTTTTTTTTTAAGTTTTTGTCTCTTTGCCTTGTGTTTTGAAAATAAGTTTCTATGGAAGACAATAAAAAGACAGAAACAGCCTCTCAGAGGAAGAAAGCATTATTCTGTGAAAGGCTCAGGGGAAGTTTGCAATCCGGAGCACACCTGAGGGAACTCAAGAAAGGGCACTTCCTTTTCCCTGAATGTGAGGATTTATGCAGGTGATTGTCTTCCAAATGAGTGTTTCCTCTGTCCTTTACCAATTATCCAGTGGCTGTCATACTAGAATAACTGAGTCCAAGAGCTTGAAGGGGTACCTCTGAGTATCTGTTCATCCAAACAGATGGTATCTCAAGATCTCCTGTTAAGAAGGCAGCCCATCTCCTGTCTCCAGGAATCCATAAGTAACCTCTACTTTCTCTCAAATATTTAAACAAATTCAACCAACTTTTTCTATTCGGCCTCAGTGGAGCTAAAACACAGTGGCCTCCATTTTTCTAATAAGTCTTTTGTACTTTTGAAGAGTTGTAATATCCTTCTTCAGCCACCTCTTTCCTAGAAAAAATAATACAAATGTCTTTATCCTTTTGTCAAGGGTCCCCTCTATCAATTCATTGTTCTTGCCTTATATACTGGCTAATTTTTCATCATCCTTTTTAAAGTATAACAGCCCAAAGTAAAAGTCATTTTTCCATAAAACTACAGAAAATGAAACTGAGAAAGAATGTGGTTGTCTGTATTTTGCATCTGGAGTAATAATCAATTTTGGTAACATTCATTAGTATAACTTGTATTACTTAAATAGATTATTCTTGTTATTTATTTATTTTTTTAATTTAATCTGAAACCTGATCTCTCGAGGCCATTGTTTTTAATCTACATTGTACAGCTAACAAAGAAATGCAGTTAACCAAAGCCCTCCCCACCCCAAACACAAAGCAAAACAATTAAAACCGAGATCAAGGACTTCTCTGCATACTAACTAGTAGTGTGTCATTTTTAAAACTCATTGTTTCCTCCAATCGGGACATCTCTCTAAAGCCCAAATCCAACTCTTGCACTCTTTACCTGGGCATTTTTCATTTTTCAGCTGAAATGGCCCATCTTCTGGAAAGGACCTTTCTGAAACTCCCACATCTCGCTCACACATTCTCACATATCACCCCTGTTATGAGCTCCCAAAGAATCCTGCACATCTCCTACACTAACCAAAAACCTATATTTTGTTAGCAAAAATATCTATTTTAAAGCATCACTCATTGCTTCATATTGTATAATCACTAGAGTGGAGCAAGTGGCAACTACACATTTCTGAGCCTGCAAACATGATGATGCAGTAGGTCCACCCTACAAACACTAACAGTTGCTCTGGAATGGAAGCCAGTGACAGTTCAGTTGATTCTTCTCTGCTTACACCTTGATTGCTTATATCAATTTTGGGACTTCAGGGTACAACATATCGTGGGTAGGTAAATTTAACTTTTTAAATTATTTTAATTCCTTTTCTTCCTTTACCCTTTGCCCTCACACAGCTTGATTGCCTACCTATGACCAGTAGAATTAGCTTACTTGTGGCTTCCTAGAATGCAGAATCCCATGATCACCATGTAGTTATTGTAAAGCAACTTAGGATCAAATAAAGCTCCATTTACTCATGTTTTTTGGTTTGCAACAGTGGGTGAATATGTGTTTGTATGCTTGTGTTAAATATCAGTCCAATATTCATATTTATCTGTAGTTGATATGGTTTAAGAGTGAAGTTTGAAAATACTATTGGACAGTTAATTCAAGAAAAATAGTTCCGGGTACCTTTTTATAGGATAATGCAAATAAAATGGAATCCTTTGATTACAATTATTGATATTAACATGCTGAATTTTTAGTTATATGTTCCAAGTTCCATAAATTTTATATATAAGAACAAACATCATCAGTCTGTTTTTTCAGCAAGTATTTATTAAAGATTAGTACTTACTCTATAGAAGTGGACAAAACAAATGAAGTCTCTGATCTCATGAAGCAAGGGGGGAATAATCTATCTATATCTATCTGTCCGTCCGTCTGTCTGTCTGCCTGTCTGTCTATGTATCATTTACCTATTCCTGAACAGCCTTTCAGACATCATTTAGGCAGGCAAGGATGTGAATGAAGTACGGAAGCAATGTTGTCATTATGATAGACTTTGGAATTTATTTCAAGTGTGATAAAATCCCATTAGAGGATTTAGAGCAGGAGAGCATTTTTACTGATGTGTAAAGCTTACAGTATAGGAAGCAAGAGAAGAAGAAGGGGACCATGTAGGAGACCTTTGCTGGGCTCCAGACAAAAGATGATGGTGGCTTGAACTTGGATGTTGAGGTGAAAGTGCTGAGAAGAAGATGGACCTAGGACTTGCTGCGAAAGTAGATCAGATAGGATTTCCTAATTGTCTGGATGTGGAATGGGAAGAAAGAGAGATGTCAAGGATTTCAAGGTTTCTAGCCTGAGTACCTGGGTGAAGAGCAGTACTATTGACTGTAATAAAGAACACAGAGATAGGAAATGGAGGTGGGAGATCAATAATTTGATTAAGGTTGGGCTAAATTTGAGATAGCTACTAGATAACAAATTAGAACTATCATAATATTGTTAGCTACATGAATCTAGATTTTAGTAGAAAGTTCAGTGTTTAAAATTATAAATGTAAAGTTAACAGCCTATAGATGAAATTGAAGGAGTGGCCAAATGGTAAGAAGAAAATTAGGGAAATGTGGTAAATCAGGACAGTAATGAGAGCGTTTCAGGTAGGTATCTACTTTCTTTCTCTCCCCTCTGTCTCTTTCTCCTTTCTCTGCCCCTCCTACCCCCACTCACCCTTAACTTAAATGAATGGCTTAATACTACCACTCCAAAATTTATCTTTTAAACAATGAGTGCTTCTAGTCTATCCCAAATAGGATTCAACTATCAAAACTTTTCTGAAGTAACTATTGGGAAGCAAACTGAAACTCTGAAGCTATCTTCCAAAGTCTATTTGCTGTGGTCAGAAACTGCAAATAATATTTGAGAAAGTAAGCAATTTTTGATTCTAGTGTGGACTCTGAGACTTACAAGCTTAAACAACTAAACTAACCACTCTGAACCAAGTTTTCATATCTCTAAAGGTTCAGAATGGCAAAGGAATAGCTTTTAGAGTATTTCTAGCTCTAAAAGAACTGGATTCTGACTTTTATTGACTTCAACTGAGTATATAGGATTCTGGGGAGTTCTATGTATTGAAAAAAATTGATGCTTTTTCAACTCTATACAGTTTTATAACTGTATGTGTGATATGTTATATGCTATCATGACATCTGAAAATGTTTTCATTACAAAGATAGTTTCTGTTATGTAAAAAAATCTTCCTACCCCAGTACAATGACAACTTGTTTGATAAACTTCATCATGCCCATTTTTTTTCCCCAGAAGGTGACTAAAGTAGTGCATATAAGCAGATGGTCTTGCCCCACAGCTTCCTCCTTAACTGGACTCACATACCCTTCTCCATATGTTCCTAAATTAAAATGTTGGATGTCAATTGTGAGGAAAATGTTGGAGAACTCTTAACTTTGTGCTTAAATTTTGTCCTAGGTTTTTTTTTTTCAACCTATCTCCTAAACATGCATAATCTCTAAGTTGTGACCCTGATTTGAGGATGAGGAAGGCAGTTTGTAGGGATTCTTAGTAGGTATTTTTCCCCATCCCATTTAGTGAGAAATGTCAAGATAACATTAGAAACTAACAAATTTTGATTTGCATATCATTAGTAGTGATATGCAAGCCACTTAATCTCTCTGACCCTCCATTTTCTTAAATGTAAAGTAGGTATACTAATATCTAGTTTTCACAATTTTTATAAAGGTTGATGAGTTAACATTGGCAAAGCACCTAACATAGTATCTCAACCATGATAGGCAATCAGTAAATGCTAGTTCCAGTATTACCCTTCCTTCTGTGCCTCCATTCATTCTTGAACTCAGGGAATGGACATGTCAAATAAACAAGATTGAACACAGAAAATTTCCGTTTGCCTTAAGGATTAGCATTTTCATTTAGTTTATGATTCCAGGCAAAATCAAAATTCAAATTACACAAATTTTTGGTATAGTTCAAAATATCAACACACGGAAGACAATTCCACAATATTTACAATTTTTCATGCTAAATATTTAGAGTGACATAATATTTTCAGTAGCAGTTGAACTCTTAAATAAATAATTTTGAGAAAAAAATAATAAAGCTTATATGGATGAGATAATGTTATAATGAGAACCATACCTGTCGCATTTACTGACCTCAGTATGTTTAAATTTGTAACCTCAACATCACTTCAGCAGGATGTTTTGCATTTGAAATTTGGGACATGATATTAAAAGTTAGCAAGCTTCTAGGAACCTTTTCAAAGGCTTTATATAGATAGAAGTGATTATTTATGACAAATTCAGCTGCATTTTTATCATTATTTTCCCTAAGGCTTTTTATGCAGATTAGGCTTGGAACTAAGGAGTAGACTTGATAATGTCTTCGTGTAAATAAAGGAAAGTGGTTTCTAGGTGAAGTGTAGTCTTTTTTTTTTAAATATTTTTAATTTCTCAATTTTAGTTGACATAAAATATTATATTAGTTTTATGTGTACAACATAGTGATTAAACATTTATGTAACTTACAAAGTGATCACCCCTATAAATCTCGTACCCATCTGATACCATACATAATTATTACAATATTATTGAATATATTCCCTATGCTATATTTTACCTCCCCATGACTATTTTGCAACTACCAACTTGTACTTCTTAATCCCTTCCCCTTTCCACCCACCCCCATTACCCCTCCTATCTGGCAACTCTCAAAATGTTCTCTGTATCTATGACTTTGTTTCTGTTTTGTTTATTTTGTTCCTTAGATTCCATATGTAAGTGAAATCATGGCATTTGCCTTTCTCTGTCTGACTTACTCCACTTAGCAGAATGTCCTCTAAGTACATCCATGCTGTTGCAGATGGCAAGATTTCATTTTTTACTTATTTGTTTATTTTCGTGGCTGAGTAATATTTCATTGTATGCATACCACCTTTTCTTTGCCATTCATCCATTGATGGATACCCAGGTTGCCTTCATATCTTGGCTACTTTAAATAATGCTGCAATGAACATATGGATACACATGTCTCTTCAAAGTAGTATTTTGGGTTTCCTTGAATAAATACCAAGAAGTGGGATACTGGGTCTTTCTTTGTCTCTTGTTATAGCCTTTGTTTTAAAGTCTGGTATAAGTGTTACTACCCCAGTTTTTTTGGTTTTTTTTTTTTCATTTCCATTTTCATAAAATGTTTTTTTCCATCCTTTTAGTTTCAGTCTGCATGTCTTTTGATCTGAAGTAAGTCTCTTGTAGACAGCATATGTAAGGGTCTTGTTTTCTTATCCATTCAACCACCTTATCTTTTGATTGGAACATTTAGTCCATTTACATTTAAAGTAATTGTTGATAGATAGGTACTTATTGCCATTTTATTATTCATATTTTAATACATACTTTTTCTTCTTAAAGAAGTCCCTTCAACATTTCCTGTAATACTGGCTTGGTGGTGATGAACTTCTTTAACTTTTTCTTATTAAGTTAGGAAGCTCTTTATCTGTCCTTCAATTCTAAATGATAGCTTTTTCTGGGTAAAGTAATCTTTTCATCACTTTGAATATTTGGCCTACAAAGCTTCTGCTGAGAAATCAGTCTAATGGAAACTCCTTTGTAGGTAACTGCTTTTTCTTGCTGCTATTTTAAGATTCTTGCTGCTTTTAAGATTCTCTCTTTGTCTTTAATCTTTGACATTTTAATTACGATATGTCTTGGTGTGGACCTCTTTGGGTTCATATTATATGAAACTCTCTGTACTTCCTGGATATGTATGTCTATTTCCTTCAGCAGGTTAAGGAGATTTTCCATCATTACTTCTTCAAATAAGTTTTCAATTTCTTGTTCTCTCGCTTCTCCTTCTGGGACCCTTATGATGTGAATGTTGATATGTTTGACATTATCCCAGAAGCGAGGTCTTAAACTATTCTCATTTTTTTTTTCTTGTTGTTCTGATTGGGTATTTTTCACTGATTCTAGGACTGCTTCATCTAATCTGTTGATTTCCTCTAATGTATTCTTCATCTCAGTTATTCTATTCTTCATTTCTGACTGATTCTTTTTTATGTTTTTATCTTTATTTTTGTTTCCTATTTCTTTGTTACAGTTCTCCCTGAGTTCACCTACTTATCTCCTAAGTTCCTTGAGCATCATTATAGCCAGTGTTTTGAACTCTGCATCTGGTAGATTGGTTGTTTCTATTTTGTTTAGTTCTTTTTATGGAGTTTTGTTCTGTTCTTTCTTGTGGGACACGTTTCTTTGTCTCACCATTTTGTTTGCCTCCCTTTGTTTGTTTCTGCGTATTAGGTAGTGCCTCTTATGTATATCCCTAGTTGTAGAACTTCTATTCAGCCATACCTCAGGTAATTCCCAATGATGGTTATTCTGTAGTTTCATTGTAATTTTGATGTGGTCAGGAGAGGAGGCAAACACTGCCTACCTTCTGTGCTATCTCAACTGGATATTAATGTGTTATTTGGTAAAGAAATAATAGAAATAATAATACAACATTTAATAGCATAAATTACTTTCACCACTCTTAAAATGTTTTATATACCAATTAGTTGCCCTTCATGGTGGAAACAAGTCTTGACACACTGTTCCAACTATTCTTAAAAATAATGCTCAAACTGGAAAACAAACATACACACAGCCTGGTAACATTTGTCCAGCCATATCTTCTGTGTCCTGAATTACTTCTATCATGTCATATACTATGTTCTCAAAAATTCCACAACTGTGACTTTACTCATCTTTTTTTTCACTTGAGTCACTTGTTCCATGAGCAGGGAGCATCTAATCTAGCAAGAATTGTGAAGGATGAACAAATTATAGGCCCTATTAATATGTTTTTTTATAACTTGTTTTTGTGCCATCACAGAGGTGTTATATAAAGTAAATCCAAAATTTTTACACTGTTAAAATCGAGTAAGAGCTATACCATTTCAATTTAAAAAAACACAGTGAACATCAATAATAATCAGTAATACTGTTGACAATGAAGGGTGATGGTTAAGAGCCCAGACTCTTGATGTAAACTATCTAGACACAACTTCCTAGTGCACGATCTTGGGCAACTCACTGAAACTTGGCCCTAAGGTGATAATAGTAATATCAACTCACAGGTAGTTGTAAGGGTTAGATGTGTCAATAGAAGCAAAACACTTAAAATAGTGTCTGGCACATTGTAATTGTTTCATAAACATAAGCTATTATTACTGTTATTGTTGTTGTTATTGTTTTGCCAAAGATACATCTGTTGTGCCTTGTCACAACACTCTTCTCTTGAAATACATGGAAAGAATATAAAGAAAACTCAAAATTGATTATTAGCTGAGGTATTGTACTACTTACCCAACATGAACAAAACAAAACAAAATCACAGAACTCTAAAAGTTCATTTAGACCCTGTGAAGAATTTTTTTTTTTTCCCTAGGCCAGAGCAGTGTGAATATTCTTGAACACTGGGAAGGATGAAAGTCATCTTGCTTACTTTTTCTAATGCTAAATCCAAGACTCAGATCTTACCGTAGTGAATTTTAAAGCATAAAATAATATAAAACCACATGTATACCAGGGAGTAGCAGAAGAGAATGTCAGATACAGTGTAAGAAAGAATATTTAAAGGAGTAAGAGAAAGACAGAAACAGGGATGCATAAAAACAGAAAGAGATGAAGATATAAAAAGAAAGAAGAGGGAGAAAGATAGAGATAGAAGAAATGTCGGAAAGAAAAAGAAAGCAGAGATAGAGAGGCAGAAAGACATACAGAGACAGAAAGACAAAAGAAAACAGAGAAAGACAGAGATCAGCAGAGAAAGAAAGAGACCAAGAGATAGAATCAAGTCAAAAAGAGAATGATAAAGATGAATGACGAAAGAGACAAAGGGTTTGAGAGACTGAGTAAGACCCTAGATTGCAATTGCCTTCTCCAGGATCCTAGAAGAGAGCAGGTTGGGATCTGTTAACATCGATTCCAAAGTAGGATAAAGGAAAACAAATCAACCACACCTCCTAGTTTTTTGCCCTAAATCAGGCATGTAACGTCACCCTCAGCAGCACTCCACTTTCTTGGAGACAAAAGAAGCAAGAGAGATAAATGGAGACCTTTTGACTTCTGTTGAAGACCGTCAGCTATAGCTACCAAGTCTATGTTACACGTATGATAAGAGCTTTCGATACGTTACATCATTTAATTCTTCCTGAAATCCAGTCTTAATATCCATATATTACCCCCATAAATAAACTGTGGCTTATAGAGCTTAAGTAACTTTCACAAAGACACAAAGAGGAGCCAGTGCCCCAACAAAACCCTCTAGACGTATACTCCAGTTTCCTTGGGGAAAATGTCTCCACTGTAAGCTTTTATTTTATTCTTTTTAATTAATTTATCTTCAACCACGATGACTTTCATCCGTTTTCTGACATTGAACATAAATTGACACCGAAATGAAGGAACAGAAAAAGCAAATATTGATGTAAAAATTTAAGAATAGCTAGCTCGCAGTGTTGATTTAACAGCTGGTTACCTTTTCTTGAACACAAATGTCTCTGGTTACTATTCTGCATTTTGTAATAGACATGTATTTAATTATATTGTGCTGGCAAGGATATTCTTAGTTTTGTATGAGTGAATTGAATCAATATTGCATGTTCTTTCTACAAGAGTAACATGACTTAGGAGTACTTTCCAGGGGAACAAGTTTGAGAAACCCTGATGTATTTCTAGATGAGAAGATTATATTACATGAATTAAGAATTTTAATGTGATTTTAGTGTAATTTTTCACTGGTTTATTTAGAGGTGTCCTGAAGGGACTACGTTTCACTGGACCCTTAAGAATTAAGAATTTTAATGTGATTTTAGTGTAATTTTTCACTGGTTTATTTAGAGGTGTCCTGAAGGGACTACGTTTCACTGGACCTTTAAGAAAGTATAGAATTTGGCTTAGCTGAAGGAATGGAGGGCGCATTCCGGGTGGCTGGAACAGTATGTCCAAAGGTACAGAGGCAAAAAATGAGTGTGGTATGTGTGGGCATCAGTACAGATGAGATTGTGGAATTACATTCCACGTAATCAGTGATCAAACCAGAAAGACAGAGTGCAGTGAATTAATAAACAATTTGAATGCCAGTGTATACAGCACGGATCTGAATCAATTACTAATAAGGAGTTTATTATGTCTTTTTTCAAGAGAGTGTCATTAATGAAAACCATGTTTTAGGAAGATTCTACTGAGCAGGATGGATTGCTGGGGATGGCCAGGTGTGAAGTAATAAAGTAACGACAGTATAGAAATGGAGAGGAAAAAAAGAATTAGAAATCTAATAACAATGGAAGAGAAGGAAAAGGGGGGAAAAAAAGAAAGCCATAGTCTGCTCTGATACTGGCAGGAGGTGACAGGCAGTGGAGGGAAGAAATTTTTTTTAAAAAAAAAAACTGTCTCTGACAAATTTATTCATAATAAAACTGAAGTCCTCAATCCAAATACACAGATTGATCAACAACAAGCATAAGAAGGCAATCACTTATACGTGTTTTTTTGTTTGTTTTTTGTTTTTTGTTTTTTTAATCAAAGGCACAGAAACAGGGAGTAGAAAAGGGTTGCCAGAGGCTGGGGATTGGGAGAAATAGGAAGAGGTTGGTAAAAGGGTACAAACTTCCAGCTATGAGATAATTAAGGTCTGAGGATCTAGTGTAAAGTATGGCGACTATGGTTGATAACACCGTATTGTATAGTTGAGGTTTGCTGGAAATGTGAAACTAAGATGCTCTCAAAAAAAAAAAGGAGGGGGAGATATGTGAGGCAATATGTTAATTAACTAGATGAGGAAAATCCTTTCACAACGTATGCATGTGTTAGATCACCATGATGTACATTTTAAACAGCTTGCAATTTTGTTAGTCACTTATACCTCAATACAGATACCTCAATATAGCTAAAATTAAAACAACAAAAAAAAGGAAATTAGAGTTGCTCTAATATATTGAGTTTGAATTTCCCTTTTTCAATTATTTTTTTTACTTTTGTATGTTGTGTTTAATCAAACTGGATTTTTTTTAATAATAGTGACAGAATTTTCTTGCCTTGCCTTCCCTCAGCATTACTCTGAAACCACTGTTATTTTAATTTCTCTCTGAGGATTTTTTCCTCACCACATTCAATAATGTGTTTGACCTCATCTCAGACAGCAAGCCCAGGCTGCTGATGGAGGCTAGTTAGTGTCCTCTCCCTTGTGCATCAAATCAAATTTTAATGCCTATGTCACCAACCAGGTGAAACAGTAATACTGTGTCATATAAACAGGAGGCAGGGGTAGAGGATATAACATGTACATATTTAACCCAGCTTTATAAAAGAGTTTAAACCTAACAATTGCAGAAGAAAATATATTGTTAAAATATATTATTGGCAATGGGAAAAGTAAACATCAGATATTAATTTCAGCAATTGAGCAAAATGATGCCAGCAGGTTGAATTAAGACTTTTATCATCTGTTTCATATTCACCAGTTAATTAGAGCTCTTTAAGCAAGTCCTATTTTTGCTGGGGCCCTTCTTCAGTTTACTTCATCTGTCTTAACTCACTGACAGGTAGCTTTCTCTCAAAATTGTTTTAACTTTATCAACTTTGCCAAATATAATGTTATTACTTTTCACTACTATAGTTCTTTTAATTTACACTTTCAAATTTATGCTCGGTCCTCACAACAACACTTTAGGAATTATTTTCCTCATTTTATAAAAAAGGAAACTGAAATAAGTGAGGTTAAACTACTTACTCAAGGTCTTACAGTTAGAATTAACAGAGCCAACATTGAAATGCAACTCTTTTTATAAGAAATTATATGTATATCACATATGTATAATTTTGTTCACATCTAGAAGCAGTTTCACATATATCCCTTTTTTTGTATGCTGAAGCTTTTAATAAATGCTTCCGCATTGATTTAACAAAATAAGGAGTCTTTTATTGCATTTCGTTTTACCTTTTAATTTTATTTTAGTGTAATAGAGGTACTTATGAATAAAGAGAGCATAAAGGGCATGTGCACCTTTCTTTGCGGGAGGGTCAGGTAAAGTTCCACAGTGACACTCAAGATGAGTTTATCTGAAGTTTCTAATAATGACCACCGCTGTGCCAAGATAATGTCTAAATCTTCAAGCTAGAACCTTTACCTTCAGCCGTAAACATTCATTTTGTTTTCCTTGCTAGTCTTATAATCTCTATAAAACGGGTACAAGGAATGTTGAATCCAGGCAGTAATATGAGTCACTAAGATAGAGCTGGTGTGGTGAACAGCATCATCATCATTATTATTGTCATTATTACCTTACAATGGTAGTTTTGAGAAGAAACAACAGGGTCTGTCCAAGGCACAGTGCTGAAACAGGTATTGTGGTCAACTTTATTTTAGAGAAATATTAGTAAGGGAAAAATAGAGAAGATCTCTAACAAGCAGGTCACCCCCTGCATTAAGAAGTTCCTATTAGTGAATATTGGTGAGGTTCCTAATTTAGGGTGAGATAGTGAAGAATTAGATATAACCTGTTACAAGATCTGTGAAGAGCCTTAGTCAGTCACTGCATGTATGAGTAAAATTTCATCTTGGGGGAAAAAAACTAGCAGATGCAAAGCAAGCTATCTGGGACTAAACCATATAACTTGAGGTTGAATTCAGAGGCGCAGCTCTTAATGGACCGAGATTGAGATCTTGAGAATTCTAGTCTCAAAACCTTTGCCATTACAAGAATCTAACACTGTTTTTGTTTTGTTTTGTTTTTTTGTTTTTTGTTTTTTGGCAGGGTGTTTTGTTGTTGTTGTTTGTTTGTTTTTGTAATTAGGTTAAATACAGAAATAGAGAATTGATCTAAGTTTAAACACTAATACTTTGGCCTAGTCTAATTTTACATTTTGCTACTCTGTTTAACAGGCCCAGAGGTATACATGTTAATTTACTTTTTTTTAGTGAGGAAAACTTCAGTTATTCTTAAGAAAACAACAATTAAAAAAAGAGTGAATGAAGAGTTTAGGAAAACTATCACTGTGTACATTGCTAAGTGGCCCTCGGTGTCTGTGTTATTATCTGTATTTATCACATTGATTTGCTATAGTTTCTATTTAACCTGCTCAAATGATTGAACATTTTAGAATGAAAGTTAAAAACATTCTTAGCAAAATTTTTTGCCATAGAAAAGAAATAAAGATTTTTTTTTCAAATTGCCTTTTAATTATATTTAGAAAAATTTTCAGTGAAAGCACATTTGGGAATAAACAGGTAGGTTCATGTGCATATGTGTGTTATATATATAGATATGTATATATCTAAATGGGTTATATATAAATATAGATATAAAGAGCTAATATATAGATGAAGAGCTAGGACAATATACTATATTATTTTCACCGATTCTATAAATTTTACTTTTATAGTTCTTGACGGAGGGTTACATTTACTTGGTCATAGCAAATGATAGAGCCATGTTAAATGTTACAGAATTTCTTATCTTTCAAACCAAAGTTAAGAGTATTCATCTGTCTCTCCATTTAACCGCCTATCTTCTTGATGCATTTATTTTCCATCTCAATCCAAAAAGGCTTTGAGGAGTAACTTTAGAGGCTTTAAAATTTTTCTAAGTATTTCCTTCCTTGCAAGCAATGAAGAACACAGAACTTAAATAAGCTGTTCAAATAAGTATCGGTGGCAGTAAGGGAAAGCATCTCCATTTTAAGGGGATAAAGAAGAGTTCCAGTGGCAAAAAAAAAAAAAGATAAACTTAAACCATCAGCATGTACAAGAACATTATTATGCCCACTAAGAGATTCTAAAAGACCTTGCACTATTCTCAATCTTTAATCACATATAGTACAATCAAAATTCAATTACACACTCCAAAAAATAAATAAAGCACACAATGGCCAAGAATCTTTAACGTACTTCAGTAATTTTAGGGCGGAACTATGAGTGCCAACAGCCTCAGATGGACAGCTTCTATGTAATGGAACTATGTTGGACAAATGTTGAACATGGAATTATTATACAGCAATGAAGGGAAGAGGGCATTGGAACCTGTCTTAATTAATATGCTAACTAAGCTAACTAATATCTTTACTGAAAGCTAGGCAAGCTTAGCTCAAATTTGCTTTGTAGAAAATTTGTCCAGAAAATCAGTGTCTTGAGGAGAGATTAGAATCTTCAGAGTAATGGTATCAATTTCTTTTTTTGGACTCATAGTGGACACTTTGTACTTAGAGAATTTGTCCCCTAAGAAAGGTCATGCTAGCAGCCTTCATCTTTGTCCTTCACTTAAATGCTGTCAGATTAAACGGTAGCGTTTTAGTGACTCATAATTATGAGACAGAATGTACCTAAATACTACTATATGTGCTATACTAAATATTATAGTAAATGTATTCTCAAACCATAAATCGAGACATCTGTTGACAAGTTCAAGGATAATTATGAATCAACAGGGCAGATTATATGTGTGTGTGTGTGTGTATATATATGTGTGTGTGTGTGTGTGTGTATATATATATATATATATATATACACACACACACACACACACTATACACATATATGGATTAATGGGGTAGATTTGGGTTGCATTGTTACTATATTTATTAAGTGATTATAATATATCGTGTCTCCTGTATTACATATCTTAGTAAATGGTGCTATATTTCACTTAGCACAGCAATCCTAGCTGTGTTTATTTTTGTTTACCTTCTCTCTCTTTCGTTCTCTCTCCCTCTCTCATCTCCAAAATCCAGTCATCACCAACTTCTATAGATCCTGAATCTTTAATATCTCTCCCATCCACATACTCAACATTATCTTGTAAATAATGGAAACTCCAGAAATGAATAAGTGAAAACAGATTGTATATTGACTTAATTTTCAGTGTGGGATATATATTTAGGTCTGTACGTAACTTTTGAATCAGAGAATAGGTTAACACAATATAGCCATGAGATTTTTCATTCTTCAAATCTGCCTCTTCAAATTCTTAGACAATGAATAAAAAGAAACCAAAAACAAAGCAAAGCACAGCAAAAAAGTAGTCATTTCATTGTAATCTTTTGAGGAAAGGAGGAGGAAAGTCCCAAAGTTCAAACATTTATGTATTGCTACTTTGGGTCTTGAATGATTAGCAAAGGCGAGGAGTCAAGGTTAGAGAAAGACATTCCAAGCAGCACATGTAAAGCTGTAGAGCTAAAGGGAAATAGGGCCTCTCTGAAGGACTGATATTACTGAAAACACTAGCCATCAGTTATGCAGGAGACGATAGAGAGGCCTAATGAACAACATTGGGACTAATGTGTAACAGTAACATGGGTATTGTCTTTCTGGATGAACAAGCACACTTATGAATTCAGATCATAGATAACTTGGAAACGTAATCTCTGCTTATTTTCAACATGTTCAAACTATTCTGAAAATGTGGTTTTATAGGGAAGGGAATCTGATGTGACTATAGATGAAATTAAACATTCCTCTGCATATGACTAAAATATAAATTTCATACATGTTCTTGGCTATTTTATTCTACAATTCCATGGCTAGCTACTGTGTCATTATAATAATATTACAGTGGCTGTCTTAAATTGCTTGTGGCCTTTTTAAGAAGATGTTGTTATTCAACACAATATAGCTAATTGACATCTTTCTCAAGTAGCCCAGAAGTTATGATGAAGTAGAAAGACCACCATCTCTATTCTCTAATATTAGGAGGAATATTTACCATTGTAAAGTGGTAATGTAACATCTATCCAAGTATTTTATTTCTTACCCATCTCCCAAAACAAATGAATCAAAATAAAGTGTCCCTATTACTAGATGAATTGATAAAAATGGATTAATAAGTAAAATCCAAATTGCTCAGTACCATTATTATTAATTTTTCATTACCTTAGATTACTGTGGATTCCAAAGGGCATTCTGTTAAAAAATATATATATATTTTTATTGTCCATGTTTAATATCTAGTAATATCTTTAAATATCTAGCAATATATTGATTGTAGCTAAGGTCTAATAAGGAAACTGGATAAGTGTGTATTAGAACTGAGCCATGATATTAAGCCAGTGTTATCATGTGATTGCGAATATTTTACTATAGGCAAATTAAGCTTAGCATTTCTATTCCTATTACTTAGTGATTATTTCTGTTTCATGTGAAGTCAGTTGAACTTTCTAGTTCCTAACAGCAACACTCTCTTAGAGATGAACTACTGAAAACTAAGCCCGTTATAACTGCCATATACACGAAACACTAAATTGCTTGTCTTACACAATAAAGATTGGATAGTTCAGAAATTATATGGAAGTTCTCTTTTTCTCAACCTTCCATCAGTTGGTTTGAAGAAACCTTCTGTCATCCTCAATAATGTGTCAGAAGCAGAAAGAACAACAAACACATCTCTGGAAGTTGATGGAGTGAAATGTCAAGCCAAATAGCCGAGAGCCTGGCCTCCACCAAAGCTGCATGAAAACTTTAATACAGAAAGGTTCATGATTCACATCATATATTGAGGCTTCCAGCAACATTTGGAGACACGGAGATTATATATCATTATTCAAATTGGTGATGTAACCCCAAAGGACAATTGTTTACCTACTCTTGAAAAGAAAGAGAAAGAGCAATTATGAGAAGAGAAATAAATTATTCAGAGTAAGACCGATTATCTTGTTCTTTGGAATAGCCTTTGAAAAATATCATTTTCCAGATTCTCATTTCATACAGCATTAAGCCTCATGCAATTTCCCAGTACTTGGGTTTCCCAAGTGAAGCAAACAGTAGGCTTTCAGATGCCTTCTCCTCCAGGGCTTCCAGTAAAGATATGGCTGGTCATGTGAAAGAAACATTCTTTAGGCTTTGTTGAAACTTCTTAGTATAATTCTAAGGGTTTAAATAAGAATATTAGAGAGACTTTTTTTTTTTTGAATGATATTTTAAAATTCTGTTATGACCCAATACTTTAAATCCCCAAAGGATTTTCCTTTAAAGATAGGGACCAGCTAAACTTAATATCTATAGGGCTTGATTTGGGTAGTTCAAGTTGGAACTCAATTTAGAGGGTTGAGCCTTCTTTTAATTATATGTTATTTTTATGTAAATTACGTAGCAGTAAAAATACTTCCCATGTTTTCATTGTTTTCTGCATTATCATATCTTCTCAATCTCTGTAGCTAATTCTCTCTTCCTTCCTTCATTGGGTTCGGCATTAGCCATTTGCACATCTGGAGGTGAGAGGAGGAGGCTAGATGGCAATCAGAGCCAAAGGAGACTGGAGGAGTAAAATCACTGACCTTTAAGCTTTTCATCTGAAGCTCTAGGCACAAATCTTCCACCTCCTTTCCTAGCTTTTTACTTACATAATAAAACTTTAATCCTGCCTCACCTGCTAAAGAAATATTCTCCTCTTGAAATGCAAAGACCAAAATATGTCCGCCTATAAAACTCATATAGAGAATGAGCCACAAGGAATCCTAGGTTAGTGATTTACTATTTTTAAAGACTTAAAAGCTTTTTCCATTAATGGCAGGGATGTTTAAGATGTAAGCTTGCATCACAATTTTTTTTTTTTTCCTTACAGTTGGTCAAAATGCTACCAAGTATAAAGTTCTTATCTCTCTATAACCCCCTGGAATTTTTTGATGTCAATGTATCAAGCACAAAAATAGACTTGGCTGAAAGACAGAGGAGAAGTAGCACATCAGGTGATGGCTCTAAGCCAAATATTTCTGCAGTTGGAAGCATGAAAATACTTTGTATTCACTTTAAAAAATATATTAGGTTAGAATAACTATATCAGGTATCCATTAGCTCACTGGAAATCAGTCACATGCATTAGAGGACTGATTGAACTCATTCTTTTGCTGTGAACTTAAGAGGCATGTTTTTGGTATCGGTGATAGAATATATTCATGTATGCTACAGCTAATCCTTCTGAAATCATTCAGAACAAAATCTTAAACTTGGTATAACAAAGGAATAAATGATCATTTGTAAGTTACTCTAGAGTCTTTTCTATGAAAAAGACCAGCCAATATTGAAGTGTATCTTAGAAAGGGGAAGTGTATGGTAGGAATCTTGCTTCAGATTGTTAAATTGCAATTTTGTCTTCTTATATTCTTAAGAACTGGTCTAAATGTAGATATTAACTTTCTCTGTAACCTTGAACAAATCGTTCAACCCATCTGGACCTCAGTCTCCTCCTCCCTCCAGAGAAAGGGAGAGAGAGAAGGAGAAGGAGAGGGAGAGGGAGAGGGAGGAGGCACAGGAGAGGGAGCGAGGAGAGAGAAAGATTGGATGACATGATTGCGTAGCTCTCTTTGAGCACTAAAATTGCATGTTCTGAAAGAAAGAAATCTAAACTGATTCATCATTTTTTTCTGCACCCAAATGATGTTTTCTACCTCAGACAGTGTTAATATTTAAAATTTTAAAAACCATAGAGAGATTTGAATGGACATTAAAATTTGAATTCCAAAGGTTTGGGAAACTGTTGAGAGATATTGTCAGAAAGGATGATGAAGAAGGGGCTACTCAGTAACTGTGCAGCCTGCATGAAGGGCAGCCGAGTTATATATATGAAAATATTTAATACAAGTAAAGAAGGAATGCAAATCCTGTTGAAGTAGAGTTCAGATTCTGGAGTTATTATTTCAATAGAGAGAATCAAGAAATTTTCCATGAAGAACATAGTCACAGTCATTCAGAACATGTCTTCATTCAGTGAGCAAAGCGCTGAGTCAGGCTCTGAGAATGAAGAAAAATTTCAGTAATACATAGAAGCTTCTTTTTAGATTTCAGAGTCTCATGGGAGAAATCATCAAGTTGACAGACATTCTCTATAAAGTATCAGAAACTCTACAGGGCATAATTTATAAAAATGCTACCACAGTGCATGGAACCTAGAATTCACTCAATAATTATTAACTTTTACTATTATTACTACTAGTACTATTATTTTTATTGAGGCAAGCATGATACTCCAATGGATTGTGGAAAGGGAAATCAATCTGGATTGTGTTGGTCAAGGAGAGCTTCCCAGAGAAAGTAACATTTGAAATAAGTTTTTAGGGACCTGTCGAAGTTGATCTGGTGAAATCTGACAGCAGGGACAAGGTAATGCATTCCAGTCAGAGAATGCAGTCTAGACAAAGGCAATATGACAGAACAGGGCATGTTATGTTAAGGGGCCTGCGAGAAGCTTGGGAATGATGAGAATGCATGAGGGGAGGCATGGCAAAAGTGGAATCGTCAATCTATACCAGGGCCAGACTTAAAGTCCATTTTATGCCATTCTAAGTAGTTTTGGCTTGAACAGGAAAGAGTCATTAAGATATTTTAAATAGAGTTGTTACTGTATCATATAAAAATGGATTATATAGGGGCATACTTATAAGCAGGAGATCAGTTAGAAAGTTGTTGCAATAGGACAGTTAACACATTGAGAAGGACTTGAACTAAGACAGTAGTTCTAATAGTGATAATGGATGAAAGAGATATGAGATCTTTAGGGGTGGGAGTAGTAGGACTTGGTGCCTAGACGTGTGAGGGAAAGGGAAGAAAAGAAAGTTGAAGATGGCATCCAAGCTACTGGCTTAGACAAAATGTATAGTGTTGTGTTGAGTTTGTGGTCTTTGCAAATGTCCATGTGGACAAAAAAATATCTTGGAGAGCACAGATAAACTAAATGTGGTAGTGGCAGGTATTTTGTTTTGCTTATTTTATCTTTTATTTTTCCTTTTCTTTTTTTTCTTTTTCTTTTTTCTTTTTTCTTTTTTTTTCTTTTTTTTTTTTTTTTTTGGTACCCTGTCAGGACCAAATAACTGTGTAGGTGAATTTACCTACTTTTGGCCTTTTCACCTTTCTGATATTTGCATATTCTTTTACTTGAGAGATTATGGAGAAGAGAATGTACTTTCCCCAATTTCTTCATTTCCATCCTATACCATTCTTTTATGTGGAGAGATGACCAATACGTAGTTCTATATGTGGGTGTGAGTGTCAAGAAAAAGCCTCAGACTGGAGCTGAAGACTTTAGATACTTCTTCACATAGAAAGTAATCAAAGCCGGGGGATAGATGAGATTACTCCGAGGAAAGGTAGTATAATAAGAGAATTCGACTAGGACAGAAACCTGGGAGAGTACCAATGTTTAAATGGCCATAAAAAGAATGAGCAGGAAGGATAGCTTTAGTTTTATTGTCTGAATTCTCAAAATGTCTTCAAGTATTTAAAGAAGATAATGCAGACATTATATTCTGGCAAGTCACAATGTTCAAGTCCAGCATTGTCAACAATGTAAGCAAATAGCACCCATGTCATAAGTGATAGCTTCAAAGATTTATTCAACCTATTCTATAAGGTTTATCTAGATTTTTGAAATTTCATTAATACTCATATTTTAAAAAAATCAGAGAAACATTTCAAGAAATATATGTTCTATCTTATTTCACATCTGGATGGCTGCTCCCTGCTATGTCCTACTGAATAGTGGAAGTGGGGATGAAAGGTGAAACAGAGCAAAGAGTCATTTAGAATTTCCTTCCCCAGGCAATTACAGTTCTGCAATTACAATTACAGGAGTTGGTGAGTTTGCTAATGATGGACAGTCCTCAATAGACCCATCTATCTAGGGAATTGAGGTGGTAAGAAGCTAAGAGAAAGGAGCTAACAAGTTCTGTGAAATTCAAGTACCACTTTTGATTCCCTGATTGTTACACGGGTGTGTTTGCATTTCCAAATAAACTTTAAATTCCACAAAATCATGCAGTGTGCTGAAAGCACCTAGCGGTAAACTTGACACAGAGAAAGTACATAAAAATGGTTCTTCTTTCTATCCCATCAAGGACTAGATTTGGGTTTTTTTGTTTGTTGGTATTGTTTTCTTTTCTACTTCCCTTGTACCAGGCAGATAGCTGAGCAACTATTAGAATTTCAATAAATACAAGATTGAAACATTGCTCGTTAGGAAAAAAAATTAAGAACATTTTCCATATTAGTGAAATAATTAAATATGTTTGGTAGTTTGCCAATGTTAATCCTTTTCAGTACTACAGACTTAAGGAACTCCCTTTCTGAGAAGGCACTGAATCATAAGAGTGATGAGAGAGTGCTAGATTTAATAGTATCTTAGGCCGCTGGGTCTGTGCCTTATTAAGACAAATAGTAGACATAATAATAAAATTAAAATATTCTACTGTTCCAAATTTAGAAAATGACTCTCTTCTTTTTATAAATGATGATGACTTAAAAGCAGTTCAGCCTTTTAACTATGTAAATGGTATAATAGAGTTTAAAGGATTTTTTTAATTAAAACAATTGGAGGATTCAAATATAGACTGCATCTTACAAATTTTGTGTGCCTTTCCCAAAAATACAGGACTTAAAATCACATATGCCCCACTGCATTGTTTTAAAGGATGTAGTGACTACATTATGGCATGTAGAGCCACATATCTTGGCTCTCATTACTCCTCAGTAGGTACCATGTGTTTATAAACAGACTACCAAGGAAACTGATAACATTTGGAGAACTTGCCTATGTTTTGTTATTGTTTCAAAGAGACTTAAAGTCATTAAGCCATATTATTGTTCTAAATTACTATATGCAATTTAGAAAAATTAAATAAATAAAATAAAATAAAGGTCTAGGAGTTAAAAAGTTACGCAAAAGCAGCCACTCAATCCAACTCTCATCCATACCTGTTATGCCTCTGAATCAGTTTTATGAAGTTGATGGCAAAGATAGTAAATGAAATCTATCTAGAACATTGAATGTTGTTGTGACTCTTGCTAAAGAAATAAGAACTTTCCTGATTATTTTTCTATTCTAGTCATAGAAAGTAAGTGATATAGCTAAAGGAGGTGTGTGTGTGTGTGTGTGTGTGTGTGTGTGTGTGTAAGGTAAAGACATACAAAAGGAATTGTCCTCTTTCAGGGACCATTGTGTAAGGAATGCACTTTATTGCTCTATTTCTTCTAAAAGTCTTGATAAGGATAAAAATTATGAATGGGCCCATTCTATAACAATAGAAAAAATATATACATATATACACATATACACATACATATATATATATTAGTATTGGACTTTATAGGTAAAACAAAACAAAAACAAAAGAATGAGTTGAGAAAAACATAATGCACAAATACATGCTTCTAAGTATATCTTCACATGAAGATTTGAAATAGTACTGTATACCATACATGAATTATTTGCCAGTTTACAGTATGAGTCTCATGTTAACTACTAAACCCTTTTCACTAGTAGTGACTGCTCCATAGTTAAGAGAGACTGGGTTTATATCTGTCTTTGTTCTGAGTCAACTTTCCCTTTTATTGTTCTGAAAATGACTCATCTTTTTCTTGGTTCAGCTTTAGATCCACATCTTATTTTTGTCACTTACAAGTCACTTTGGACTATTTAATTTTACCAAAGCTAACATACTAATTACATAAAACAGTGGTTTCCCAAGGCCAGGCTGGATTTATTACATCAGAATGTCAAGGGATAACTTTTTAAAAATACAGATTTATAAGCCCCATGCCCGCATTCTCAGATTCAATAAGTCTAGAAAAAGGTACTAGGCAACAGCATTTTAAAATTGCCCCTCAAATGAATCCAATAGGCAGATATACATAGCAGTCATCAGACAGGTTGTGTATGTGTGTTTGAGAGAGAGAGAGAAAGAGAAACAGAGAGAGAGAAAGAGAGAGCGAGAGAGTGCATGCTCAAGTTCAGGTTTTAATTCAGAGAATCACTGCCTAAAATAGAAGCAAGTACTACATTTTTATTATATTTTTTATACTTAATAAATCTCTTCCTATTTGGAATTGCACAAGTCTCTTCCAAAATGCCAATGAATGGCCTCAGAGATTTCAGTGGCAGGTTTTTCAGACTCTTCCTGGGTTAAGAAGAAAAGAATAGCTTCCAGGTTGTGTATTTACTGACAGATCACCTTAATACTCCTGCTAATTGTTTGTTCAGGAAACATGCTGCTACCCCCACCCACCACATACCACGTGCCCCCGACACACACACACACACTACAGTGACTAGAGTTAGTCTGTTATATCACAATAAAAAGAGATTTTGTTGTTAATTTTCCAACTTGCAAGTTACAACTTCACAATTATAACAAACAGAAATTAAACAAAGACTAGCAAAGTAATTTTTATCCACAGAGATATGGCTATTGTCAATATCAGATGATAGATAGATGATAGATAGATAGATAGATAGATAGATAGATAGATAGATAGATAGATAGATTAGATAGATAGTAAAGGGTGAGCAAATAACTTGGTTTTAATTTCAGATACCTCAAGAGTCTTAGGATGGATCACTTGGAGGCAGATGACACAAACATACTTGATTCGTTTAAGGAGAAGCAAAAAAGGAATTTCTTGAGAATGTCTAACAGTATTTCATGGCAGAAGAGAATCGGAAGTACAGTTCGGCTGTACCAGGGGCCATGCTAGGCATGGAAAGTTCTTTAGGTCAAAATGAGGTTCTTTCTCTCTCCATCTCTTTCTTACTCTGAGACTATATGGTTTCTCATCCCCATCTCTCTGCACCTCCCCAGCAATCTTCCCTTTCTCTATACACATTACAGCCTCAAATATCTCCTCAATTAAAGCACAAAGACAGACTGAAATCCCAAATACCTGAGAGGGACAATTAGATTGTCCCACCTCATATCCGTTAACTGAGGTCAGGGAAGTAAAGTCCAAATGTGCATTCAGCCAACCTGTCTGAGTATATTCTCTGGAAAAGGAACACTATCATTTTTTTTTTTTTTAAAGAAGGAGATATAGTGAGGAATGAAATGAATGACAAGAGGGAGTTACCGGCATCACTTGACTACCAAGATCAAATAGTTCTGTATCGAACATTTATTCCTAGATTCAAAGCTCCTAGTTCTCTGGTACTAAATTTAGCCAAAAATAGAATTCCTTGTTTGGTAAATGAAAATTAAAACTTAATACCTAAGTAGCAATTGTGGAAAGAGATACAGATTGTCAACTAGCAATAGTAAAAACATTAAAGAAACAATCAAAATTACGCTGTTATTAGGTGATATTTCTGTCCTAGCTTTCAACATAGATACAAAAATTTTCAAAGTCCTTCTGCTAAGACCAACATTATATAGATATCCAAGCAGAAATAAACATACGTAAATATAATCTGTGATGTTGTGCAACAGAGAAAGCTATTTATTGTGATTCGGGACAATGTTTTATTACATATTTTAATTTTCTTCTTTTTCTTTGCCTTATTCTAGAATGCAGCAATAAATGTCACGAGTACTTACAAGCCACTTACTATCTTAGCTGATGAATCTACACATTTTATTTCTTCAGGTTTATCTCCTCTCTCTCTTTTTATTTAAAGATGTGTTGTGCCTCTAACTAGTAGTCATTTTAGTGAAGGAAAGAGAGATTTTCTTTCTACAGGTTCTCTAGTTTCCTTTAGCAGCTGGACATTCGTGAGCAGCCAATCAGGACTTCCATTTACTCAAAATTGACAGTGATTAATAGATGCCTTGGAGATCTACTTACTGATTATCTTCATCAGAAAACAGAGAAGCTTTTTGGGAATTATAGGTTCTATTGTAGTATGTTGTCTTATTCTTTCTTATTTCAATGCATCAATTGCTAATAAGTGCTTAGGAGAAGGACTGGGTTTGGTTATTAATCATTTTGCTTCAACTATTAAAATATGACCAAGCCAGATATTTTTAATATTTTTCTTTATTTCAAGTCCATTGCTTTCTCAATATTTAAGAGAAAATATTGTCTTGAGATATTTCTGTCTAATCAAGTGGCATCAACTGGAGAAATGAATAATTATTAAATGGAGTTTTACCAATAGAATTTAGAAAGTTCTTAATTCAGGCTGAAATTTCCTCTTAATTTGCAGCACCGAGATAACTGCTCTCATTCATTCTTGACTTCAGAGTATTATAGAGAACACAGCAAAGTGAAAGAAAGCATCTGCATGCATCCATGTGTTTAGAAGTCATCAGAAATAAACCATACATTCCTTAGGACATGTTGTATTTCCTTTTCCTTTTCCTTTTTTTTTTTTTTTTGTCAAACTTAGATGTTGTGAGGTTTGTCAACAGACCATCCCTGATTTAAAAAAAGAAGAAAATAACAATGTATACCACTTGTACTAAACAGAAAAATAACAGTGCAAGTGGCCATAGTAATTTAACCCACTAAGCAGAGAAAGTTTGATCTACAATACAGATATCTCCCACTTTTTGAAAGTTCATGTTATACCACTTTTCTTTTACAAAAGTCTTGCATTGGTACTGGTTTTCACTAATAGAACGCAATCCAGAGATTATTTTCATTCTTATGAAAAAGGCGAAAAATGAAAATAGCATTCAGCATTTGTTCTGCAGCCAGGCTTTTTGGAGTCAGTCTTTATAGAAGCAACATGTACCCCAAAGCAGTCAGAGTGGCCTAAGTTCTTTCCCTTAGAACTACACTCAGCATGTCAGCCTCAAGCCACCATAGCTTTAAGTGTGTCTGTGAATATCTGTGCTTTATCTCAATTTATTTTGTGCATCTGTCAGGGAAATGTGTCCTAAGATATCAGAAAAGCCTAAGAGAGCTCATATTGGTGTTAGGCTTAGCATAAAACTGGATGTAACTAATTGTATTTGGTATGATTTGGTAGGTTATTTTTTTGGTCTGGAAATGCTCAAAATTTTTTCATTTAAATTATTGGTAATTGTTTCTTCATTTTATGCCTTTTAGGCTTATGAAAGTTTTCATAGTATCACTGCTCTATTTTCAGATAGCTGGGGAAACCTGTGTTGTGTTATAAACTAACCTTTGCTTATACTTTAAAACATATGAAGTATACACTGTTCCATCCCAACAGCATCTAACTAAGAAAAATTGTATGGTTTAGGAAAATGCCCAACCTGTTTCCAAAATAGGCAAAAAGCAATCACCTCCCCAAAACTGTGTGTATATATGTATGTGTGTGTGTGTGTGTGCGTATACATACATACATACATACATACACATGTGTATATATGTATATATATATATTCAGTACTGCTTGATCGCACTATCTACAGACCCAGCTGTTGTTTGGTCCGATTCAAATTAAATACTACTGTACTGAAAGTGAAAAGGCTGAATATTTTGGGGGGGATATGAAACCCTTAAATCCACTGTGAAAGAACAGTGGAACATGTTAACAGGTTCCAAAGTTAATGCTGAATTCCTGCCAAATCATTATGTCTTGGGTCTTTTCGTCTTCTTTGCTTGTTCTGTCTCCTCTTTTGGGCCATGGGCGGATCTGCTCTTTGTCTATTTTAGGAGTTTCATTTCAGTACGTTTTGTTAGGCTGGGTAGGTCAGCAGGTGTGCACAAACATATTACCCAGGTGGCCACTTAATGCAGTGTGATTGAGCACGGAGGAAATAAGCAACCTTTCCCAGCGCATAGGGCTGTTTGGCTGCTCGGGCAGGTGAATGTGATTAGCAACCGACTTTGGGTAGAGATTCCCCTGTATTCCCAACAGATGTCCCCTAATTGAAAGCTTGTTGTGACGCCGTTGATTCTGAGGCCCCAAATTCCCTTTAATGTCTTTTGCTCATTAAAAATATCTCTCGCAGCCTCAAAAAAAGAAGCTTATTTAACAATTACACGCATGTGGTGGGAGAGTAGGTCTGCACATGCACACACGTGCAGAATCAACCGTTAGTGTAAAACTGTAAATCTCTTTCTGCCTTTCCATCAGTTGATCTCTAGAAATAAATCCTGAGTTCTGAATCATGCCATTTTGCCAAATATTCCATTCACAAGAGTAACATGAAGCCAACTCTATGTTCTAGAACAAAGTAGTTGCAACACACAGGTGCATCCTTCTGAATTGTATAGACTGCTAGAATTATTTGTTTATTATTTATACTCTGTTACAGTTTCAAGAAATAGGCATATTGTAAAAATCCATAGAAGATAAGAAATATTGAAGTGATGAGAAAATAAAGGTAAGGAAAAGGGAAACTAAAGGTAAGGAAAATGGAAATTATGCTTTGAGTTTCCTATTTCTGGTTGTTGCAATTGGATCACAGCTCAGTCTTGAGCTCCTTGCCCCAAAGTGATGAGAAAAATACAATCAGTTATGCAATTCCATTGCCTGTACAATAAAACAAGTCTATTCTTTATGCAGACACAGGGAGGCATTACTCCCAAGAGGCCTCATAAGAGAATACTACCATATGCAGAACCTGCCTGAACTCTGTGGTTTATGTGTACAGTTCGCCTTGGATATTTGATACCACAGGAGATTTTACGAGAAAGGCTTAATCATATGGTATATGCACTGATATATATAAATATTTATTATAATTCATTATGTATAATATATTGCATTTTATAGCCCATCATTTCCAATAAGAAAACAGTAAAGCCATGAGTTATGAATGATTTTCCAGAGGGAATGATGTCAGCCGTTCAAGGATATGTATTGATTCAACACATTTATTAGCACTATGTGAGCTATCTTGCTATCTCTGATTATATTAGGTGATTGGTTTCACTGAGTTCAGTAAGAAAGGATAATTTTGGAACTATATCACTGAGAATCTTGTAATCTATAACCCTATTTCTTTGTACTCTTTCATAGCCAAACTCTACTAAAAGATGTCTACGCACTGTCTCCACTTCATCATTTCTCATTTATTCTTACCCCTTCTCCATACTCTGTGAGCAACACACCTTAACTCCATTCATCCGATCTTAGGCTCTATTACACAATACTCTCATGGTGTGTCACTTTTCTGACTGTAATTTTCAGCTTTTTTTTTTTTTTTTTGGCAGGATCACCCTTCTGATCTACTCATTATATGTCCTAATTCCCCAAAGTCTGATTTTAGGCCTTCTTCTTTCTTTCGCTATCCTATATTGATTCTTCTTTTCCTTTTTCCATCTTTGCTCATGGCTTTTATTAACATCTATGTGCTACAGACTGTCACATTATTCTTTTGAACCAAACTTCTCTTCTGAGTCCCAGACCATATATCCATTGACGTCCCCATTTAGATGTTGCTAAGTCACCTCAAACTCAACAAGTCCAAAATAAAAATTCTGAACTTCGACCTAAAACCTGATTGGTGCTCTTCTAGCATTCCTAGCTTTGTGAGGGCAACAACCAGCCATCAAGTTATCCAAACTGGAAAGATAAGGAGGTTTCTAAACACCTACCTCCCTCTCCCTTACCCATGTTCAGTATGATGGTTAATTTTATGTGTCAACTTGACTGGGCCACGGGGTGCCCAGATATTTGGTCAAATATTATTCTGGGTATATCTGTGAAGGTGTTTTAAGATGAGATTAACATTTGAATCGGTAGATTGAATAAAGCAGATTGCATTCCATAATTAGAGTGGGCCCCATCCAATCAGCTGAAGGCCTGAATAGAACCAAAAGGCTGACCCTCCAGTAAATAAAAGGGAGTTTCCTCCTGCCTGAGTGCATTGAGCTGAGAAATCAGTTTTGTTTTATTTTTTTCCTGCCTTTGGACTCAAACTGAAACAGTGGTACTTCCTGGGTCTTGGACCTACCAGCCATTGAGCTGGAACTCTGGAATTAAATCATTGCCTTTTCTGGGTCTCCAGCTTTCCAGTTTATAGGCTCACCCTACAAATCTTGGTACATGTCAGCCTCTATAATTGTATAAGCCATTCCTTAGAATT